>NC_142202.1:78141756-78452590 GCF_049639895.1 Pseudopodoces humilis | reverse complement strand
AGTGTTTGGCTGTGGTGGTTTTCTTTTTTTTTTGTGGGGGGCGGGGCTGTGTTTGTATACAAACACTTTCCTAGAGACAAGGAGATTTTTTCAAGGCACATTCGTGGACTTGATAAATAAAACCACAATATGAGATGTTTCCAAACAGCACTTCTTTTTGTTTGCTGCATTTATGTTTAGTGCTGATAATATTTTAATGTTTCTCCAAAGCATGTCTGGCTTTGTTTTACAGGCAAATAACATAAAGAAGAATTTTGACTACATTTACACATAACCTATCCATACAAAATAGAAAGGAAAACTAAGTAGAAACGAAAAGTACCTATTAAATAATCATGCCCATTCCTCCACCAATGGAATATTACTCCCTGTAGTATAATGAGCAATTTGGCCAGGCTGGCCATAAATTATCTGGAAAATGAGGCTGCTTGCCTTTTCCTTTGGGAGGTTATTACGTAGTTCAAGAGATTTCACTATTAGAATCTATTTCTGATCGTAAACATCAGTTTTTCTTTCTGACTATCATCCCTTTCATCTCACTGAAATATAGGACAGGAGTTAGGAACTATTCCCAATTTGCTGAAAGATCAGCCTAACACTGGCTGTGATGCAACTCTGCCCAGATTTATCCACATATCACAAAGAGAAAGTGCTCACACAGCTCTGCAGTGGCCTCACTGGAACACCATAAATCCACATTCTAGTCTATGACCCCACAGGGTCCTTTCACCTTGGCCATCTTTTAAAATATAACAGACACCACAATACAGCAAATTTAACTACCATAATTAAGTGAAGAATTGATACCACAATGCGAAGCTTTGTATCATGAGACTTCAATAAAATACAAAGTCTCATTACAGATATTTTCAAGTCAAAACAAAGACATTTTCAGTGTTTCAAGAGCTACTTAAGGAAAACAGATTTCTAACAACAAGTAAGACATAGAAAAAATAAATGAGATAACCAAAAAAAAAAAAAATCTCAAGCATAGCAAAAATTAAAAACTGGTAAAAAAACTATTCAGTACATCCACTTGATCATGTGGAAATACAGGAAACAACCAACAAAGATAGGTAGACTGAAGAGGTAAAAAAGGTAGTGGATTTGTTTGTACCCACCAAAAAAATAAAGGCACCTAGTCAGGAACATGGGGGTTTTTAGTTACCAAAATGAAATCCCTGCAGAAAACGCAGGTACTGAAAGGAAAGCTCTGGAGTTAGAGCAATAATTAAGGTGAAATAAATCACCAAATCCTGATGCAACATGCCCAAGATTTTTGACATTTCCTAATATGGATGGTCTGAATTGCTATTTTTAAAAAATCCAAGTGAATCTTACACACAGAAATATGGTATTTTCTTCAAACTTCCCAGAGCCCTACCCTTCAGCACAGCATTGTTAAACGTGCCTACCTTGGCCACGCATGGCAGTGCTACTTAGGAGGTTGCACATCCCCTGCACTCACACTGTGGCTGCATCTGCCTCTCTTTTGATCATTTTAATGAAAGAGTGCTTGAAAAGTAGTGGTGAACAGGAGGGGCAGCACACTGACATAATCGATTCAGATTAACAGACGCCAAAAGGCATCTGTCACAGTCTTATTCCACAGTAATTTATTTTTTAAAAACCATAAAACTAGGCAGTAAATACTTTTATAAGTACTTTTATAAGTAAATGGAAGACGCTTCTTACTTTCTGGACCAAATTCTGCTTGAGATTGGACAGGCAGAATAAATGGTCAGTTTCCATCTTGGCAGAAGCCAAGTGACTACTCAATTTATATAACAGACTGTTTAATATATTTATTAGTAATCAGAAAAAGTCATGAACAGAGAAAGTCTGCTGACGAAGCAAGTTATGAAGCAACAGCTGGCAACTTTAGCCAGATTACAGAGTTCATTGCTTTGAAAGGAAGCTGATGTATTTAATATCACTCATACCACCTCAGCATTACTTTCCTCTGAAGTGAATGATGCATGCTCTTTTGTGTATGGATGAGGGAAAGGTAATTACTCCATTTAACTAAGGGATGTATCATAACGCGAATAAGCCTGTCAACTAGAACTCTGTTACTTCCTAACATTTAAAGGGTTGACTTCAAAGCTCACTGAATTTTCCTTCCATGTGAAATTTTGTCATTCCTTTGTTCTTGGTCTTTCTGATAAAAAAAACCCCAAAAACCACACACACACACATAAAAGAAAAAAAAGAAACAAAAATAAAAAAGAAAAAAAGAAAACCAATACAAAACAATAACCGAAAAACCCCACAAAAATCCAATCATCAAAAAAACAACCAACTAAACAAAACAAAACCAAAAAACCCCACACAAAAACCCCAACCCTCAGACTTCTGTCCTGAATAACTATTCTAAATCATAAGAGTAGAGATGGAAATTTGAATATTCTGCACTTTTACCAGGTTATTGCTACTGAAAAACCATGACAAAGAACGGGCAGGGAAGTTATGATGGGGTGATCTCATCTGGCTATAATTTCCCTTGTTCTGCCCTTCATCTGACAGCACAGACAATCCAACAGTTTTCTGGTTTTCCCAGTGCCCTGCAAGCCACACCAGTGGTAGCACGACCTCACTGGTACCCTGAGTAAAACACTTGGCAACAGTGTCCTTTTCACAATGCAGGGCAAACCAAAGACTGATCAGGTGATCTGTATTTAATTATTGTAACAAAAGAACCAGGAGTCTTAGAATTAGGCCAACTGAGTCAGAATTCAAATATGATAAATATTTAAACACAAGACACATAATTAAAGTCGAGCTCATAGAAGCTGCTCTGGTGTGCAAAAGAAGCAAGATTTGATATGCATGGGTATAATAAAGACACATAGAAGACTAAAAATTTCCCTTTAAAATAGAGAATACAAAATTCACCTGTCTACACTGACCAGATACATAACCAAGATGAAAATTCACATCCTTTTATTATAGATCCTCCATGGGAAGAGCACCCTTAGCAATATGTATGCACACTGCCAGACCACTCCAGCTGATTTTTTTTCTTCCTGTTTCTCCACACCTCTTTAATAATTTATTCAAAATACTTTATTAATTAATCATGCATAACCAGAAAAATGATTGAATTACAGTCTACAAATCATTTAGGTATGGGTTCATGGGGGACTATGCAGATTGCAATCCCAAGGTAAAGCCCATAATGAACAACGAATTGTTTGTTTGGAATATAGGATATGGACCCAGCTGCTACTCTATCCAGACCCAAGTGCCACCAGCAGAATGCTTGAACAACCATCTGCTGCAAACAAACCTACTACCCAAAATAAGGTAGGAAGACTGTCAGAGACTTCATGAACTTTACTGAGTGCTTCAGGCTCATTACTGAAACCTTTACGGATGGTGCAAGATTTAGCTCCTCTGTCAATTATAAAATTAAATGCCTCAGCATAGTCATATACAAACTTGTAAATGAAATTTTTTTTATAGAATTCTTCAGGTAGTAAGAGACTTAAATGTAGTATTCCACATTCTGAAGAACTAAGAAATGCAGTCTTCCTGGGTATGACAAAATAAAGGACTATTATCTTGTAATATCAACTAACAACACTGTGATCCTCATTATTGCATCCATAATCTATAAGGCATTTGCAGGAAAGCTGCCCTGTGTTTCTAGTGTGCTAGTCTGCTCAAAAAAACACCCCACTATATAAACAAAAAATAAAAAATTTAAATATTTGTATTCTGACCCATAAGGCTCTTTTCTCTAGAAGGGAAATCACTGCTCTATATCAGGGTGCTATCTTCACCTAAGAAGTGCCACATCTCCTCCAGTAATTTATTATCACATCTCCTCCCTTTATCCATTTCTCTGTCTTTCATTTATTTCTCACTTTAATGTTCAGCTGCCCTTTGGTTTTGTTTCCTACAGACTTTTAAAGATGGTCATGTCCCTTCAATACATTCCACCCCTTCTCCTTTCTCTCACCTTTTATCCCAACTCCCAAATTTAGAGGGGAAGGCTACTTTTATCAGAGCCACCAGGAGGGGAATGGGAATGCACTGGGATGATGGCAGCTTGAACAATGCTATGAAATGGGAAGGCAGACAGGATTACAAAACAAAAAACACCTTCTGAGATGCCTCTGCTCCGCACACAGCTCCAAGGTTCACAACTGCTGTTCCAGTTTCTCCTGACAGCCATGATCTCCACTCCAGTTTAAACCTGAGACAGCTACTAAAGGCACACAGGGCACTAGCCAGGCTCCCTCCTTCCCAGGCACTTGGCCCACTGTCACATCTGAGTTCACACCCTGAGAAGTCCCACACAGCCAGACCCACCACCCTGTGTGGGGAAGAGGACCAGGAAGCTCCATCTTAAGAAGCTGCTTCTAGAAATTTTTTTGTCAGACACAACCATTTTGCAAGCTCTTCATATGCTATCAGTATTCTTCTTTTCTAATACTAGCTTTTTAGACTTTATTTAAAATTATTATTCTGTTTTGTGACACACTCTCTAAAAAGTTAAATAAGCTGAAGTCTGTGTGATAAACAACTTGTAGAAATGTATCTTTTCTATAAACTGTGGGAAAAAGTAATTGAATTCTTTTCAAAAAATTCTGTATTATTACAGAAAGAGAGCATCTTTTCATTTACTGTACTGAATGATTAATTTTTATCATGTAGGGCACAAGTGAAAGAGCAATTATGATTAAATGCAAACTGCACAGGACAAAAAATTGGTTACTTCCAGACCCTGGTTGATAACCACTGATTTATCTGGTATCAGGATGACCTGCTTTGTCTCTTCTTTCACCTCTTTTTGAGAAGATTTATGTAAGGTAAATGATTAAGTTATTAATTAAGAAATGTACAGTAAAGCAGGGGTGTCTTTCCATTTTGCAGTATGCCTCCAAGACATAATTTTTTACTCCAAGCAATTTTGCATGTCCTCTTGGACTATAATTTACCCTTGCTAAAAAAAGCTTGCTTAAAAAAATTAGTGCAACGTGGCTCAGTATATTTTGGTTTTCCAAGCAGAAAATCCTCATTGTGCTTTTATAAAGTACCTATATGGAAAATAAGCCTTTTAAAGCAATATAGCTAACTGTAAGTAGCTACTGGTATTACAGAAAAAAATTCACACTGCTCATTATAAAAATTGTGAACTTAATTCAGATTTGATTTTAGGTAGGAAAAAGTCTCTAAGAAAAAGTAGTATGTTTTCTTAGACTAAGCAATACAGCCAGAAAAAAACAAGGATGGAGCATGCAAGTTAATCTCAAGTATGATGAAAGACTTTGATGTCTAAAAATTTGGCTATTTTTTAATATATCTATGATAAGCATAACAAAGCATAAGCAACTGCCTTTTCCTATATACCAGCTACATCTTCAGACCATCAAAGAGAAAAACTTATCAATTGGCATACAGGAATGACATTTCAGCTATTTCATGGAAATTTTATGCATCTTAACCAGGACTTTAATCACTTTGGAGTAGTGATAGCAAAAAAAATAAATAAATAAACATCATCTTTACTGGGAAACCAGCCCTGAAGACTCACATGCTAATATGGATGAGAGAAGTAAAGGAAAATGAATAAAACTTCAGCAGGAACACAAAATTGAATCTATCTGGGAACAGTGACACAGTAATGAGAAGACACAGAAGACAGAAAAGGGCAGACTGGTAGAGCACATATTACTGTAATAGTTGATGGGAAAGCTACATTTTAACACACCCCTGCTGTCAAGTTTTTTATTGGCTAGGAAACCCAAGAGCTGAGTGTCTCATATCTTCTTTTACAATCCTGTTTCTTAAAAGAAGTGCAATTTAGGAGTGCTTGAAGTTATTCTGTTTACTCAGCTGCTACAGATCTGTGTTCTGGTTCTGTGCTCTGTCCCAGCACAGGCCCTGGGATCAACTCTTTGTGGATGAATTCAATTTATTTTAGACATTCCTCTGCTACATTTTACATACATAGATTAGTGACAATGGGATTACATTGACAGTTCCTGCAATTCTACTCTTTTTTTTCCTCAATATTTAATTTCAAATTCAGAATATTGCTTTGATTTTTCACACCTGACATTTACACTGGAAGAAGTCTTACCTACGATCGATTTAAAATGCACAGAAAAATAATTAACTCTAAGTTAACGTTATATGCAAACACATTCCTGAAGCAGTAGAAGAATATCAATCAGACAACTAATACAAATGCTGCAAAATCAAGTTTCCAGTGCTCCTTCAGAGAAATCTTTATCACTCCTTTTTTGAAGCTACTTTCAATACCACCTTGTTACTATGGCAGAGAAAATTTATTATCAGAGGGCAGACAGGCATTTCATTCAGATATAAATCACTGAACACTAAGACAGAACATAATTATTGTATTTGGCATTTGAAAACTAAAAGGAAGAAAAATTAAATTGTTTTCCTTAGGATCAGGATGCAAAGAAGAAGGGCTTGTCTAGAAGCTAGAGAATTCTTGTTCATTGTTATGAAGATGCCCAGGCTAAAATAGTCTAAGGGAGGAAAGAGTGTGCAGTCTTATATTTGAGAGCCTGTAGGTAAGAAATAATTTTGCAACTCTCAACTTTCTCAAGCTTGCACACATGGTTTTCTGCAACTGTCCCAATATCCCAGCCAGTTCTGTAAATCCAAGTCAGTCTGTCTGTACTGCAGTTGAAATGATGGTTATTTTCCTCACTATACATTACTCTTTCTCCACTTCCAATAAACCCCACCTCTGTCTAATTTTATTAGTGGTCTTGCCTTATATAGAAAACTGGTCAGTATCCACAGAAATTCAAGAGTTATGGGGATTGGAATGTTTTTATTGTTAGTTTTGTTTACTTACATCAAACTTGAGTAGAAAACTACCACAGGCACCAACAAATAAATAACAGATTACCTAAAGTGAGGGCAGAGAAGGAAGTTCACTAGAATTAGGTTTCCTCCACCTTGCTTCTTCCTGCCACTCACCTTTCCCACTTTATCATTTCATAACTTCTGCATTTCTGTCTTTGCAGGTCCCCTTATTAATTAAACTTGAGGATGAGGCTTTGTCTAAAGAAACCAAACAAAATAATTACCAAATTTTTGTCCTTCTGTCAGAAACATCTTCTATGCACTTTGTGTTGCAAGAAATTTGTATGAAGTCGAATTTAGTGAATGAAAGGAATAATTCAAGTTGAGAAAAAACAGAGATATGCCTTCTTAACAAGAAGACATATCATTAAACAAGAGTACATACCTAGATCACACTGTTTAAATAATAACCTGGTAAAAAAACACAAAAGAGAAGCAATTCTGCAAAGTCTACATCTATAGCATCTTTATGCTATGCATTTCTTGACTGTTTAAAAATCTTTCCTCATGAAACTTTTATTTTAGAGGAGTCAACAGTTTCATAACGCAGCTTTCAGCAACAAATACTTTTGGACCAAATGCTGTACAAAATTCTTTGGGAAATGAATGACCCTCAGCCTATACAGGGGGAAACCGCAGAACAGACAGTGCAGTATAATTTCAGTATTAGCTCTTTTCTGCAGTCAATAGAGTTAATAGCTCTTCCTCAGGCTTGTCCAGTAAACTTGTCAAGTTTCTAAGTAATTGTTACAGGTTGCATCACGCTTTAAATATGTGGGAACAACTTACTTTCACTCAAATGAAAATATTTTACAAGTGTAAAACAATGGCCCCTCCTCTTGCCACAGTCTGGACATAGGCGTGCCTCTTCCCCATAGAGGCTCTATCAAACCACAAAATTTGCCAGCCAAGTAACATCAAAAAATCTTCACTTAATCTTTGAAAAAGACAGGATATAATCTTCAGAAAATTCCTTCATACTCCATATGTATGAATACTACAAAGAAACAACTGGCATGTGATACATGAAAAAAACTTAAGTTGTGTAACAGCTTCCTCTTATTTTTAATATGAGAGCGAAACTAAACTACAGAGAAATTATCACTATGCAGAAACCATTACTCATATCTTATTAAATAACTGAGCAAAAGAGAAAAATGACCAGTTTTGAACATTCCATTTTGGTGACGTAATTCAAATAACTGAAGCTTATTACTTCTGCTGTTTAAAACAATCTGTATTTATGGCCTATTTTAGCAGAAGAAAGCATTTCCATGCCATACCATTGCCTCTCCTAAAACCAAAACATTACTCCAGTTTATCAAGATACAGAATTCACCTTTTGAAATACAATTTTCTTAACACACAAGTAATGTGTCATTTTTTAAAAAGTGAGTATTGTGCAGAAACCAAGTGCAAATATCCTGCTCAGTAAGACTTGAGTAATTTCTGCTTCTCTTCTTGATGAGACCAAAATGATCAGCATTAAGTCCTGAGTCAGAACCATGTTCAGATCATTTTAATTACAAATTAAGAAGTCAGAATATTACTGATATTGAGAAGAGTTAATCGTGACCATAGGAAATTTCCCCTTCTGAAGCGGAGATAATAGTTCAGAGCCTTCATTTGGAGATATCCAATTCACTTGTGAAACTATCTGTCTTAATCTATTCCACAAATTCAGAGATCTCCTGCAACTGAATATCCACTTTTAAGTAGAATTCTGTATTCCTGAGAAAAAAAAGACTAAAATCCTGAGAATTTGATATTTGATGCTAACATTCACCAAAAGAGTGAAGTGCTTTTATAAACATCTGTGTGAAATGATGGTTTTGACATTTTCCCATTGAGAGGGAAAAAAATAAAATAATCAAATTCACTATCCTGTTTCACTCTTCTCATTCCAATCTTCTCTATCCTATAATTAGAGATATACACATTATATTTAATTTATAATCCACTGATAAATATTTGCTCACAGTACAATCTTTTAATACTTTGTGAAGAAAAGGCTTTAAGTATGAAAATAGCCAAAGATTATAGCTTTGAATATATTTAGTTGTTATAAGGGGGAAAAATGCCATCTGCTGGGTACAGCTGAGGACTGTCCTTTTCTTACCAACACACCATGCTGTCCTAAGAGAGTTTTCTCTCCACTTCATAATTCATTTTTCCCATCTTGAAAACTGATACAGATACATGCATTGTTTTTGAGGGGATGTAACAGCAACCTCATTAAAACTCTGTAACAAAAACTTCTTACCATATACCTCTCAGAGGCTGGAGGGCAGACAACAGAATGGACAACTAGCAAAGGAATAATAATGCTATTAATATCTTAAAAATATTAGAACTAATTCTAATTTCTAATTTTCTAGTTTCTAATATCCCCCACTCCCAAATACGTCACATACTTTTGTATCTTCACTTATATAAACTTCACTATTAGGTGATTTATAAGCCATGGAACACTGGTTGCTAGAGTACAGGTGAAGAACCACTTAGTTACCTAGCTTAAAAGCGCAAAACCAAGGCACTGAAACGTCATCAATAAAGGAATAAAATATGAAAAAGAAGTGGAGAATGTCCAGTTAAGAAATATATCTGTATGAAGACAGCAAAAAATTAGAAAGAGAAAAATCTGATTTAATAAAATGGATAAACTTTAAAATTAAGAAGTGTGATAAAAGTAGATAGGGTTTCCATATGTAAGCATGAAGAAAGAAAGAGTTGTTTTGATTCATAACAGACAATGAGATTCCTTTACATTTTTGTTTGTTGTTAATTTTACAATGTGAAATGTAACAGCACTCACCTGTGTGTGCATACACATACACATACAGGTATGTATATTTATACATTAAAAATTCAGATTAATTTCATATGAGCTGAACCAGCTTCCAACCAGTCTTAGAAATATGGGTTTCAAAGTTAAAATAAAGGCAAATTTCACATATATAATGATGCTAAAAATCAATTAGCTCCTGTGAATGTACATATCTTCCTTGTGTTTAAGATAAGACATTTATTTCAGAATAGAATTCAGTACAAAACCATGCTTGTACTTCACACACATTGTCATGACTGCTTTGTAAAAAGCAAGCAAGCATAAAAACTACGAAAATGAAGAATTTTGGCCTTTTTAAGATCCTCTAGCAGGATGACATCCAGGATGACACGCTGTCAGATGGAACCAAAACCCTACTGAAAGCTGTTAAATGCCTTTTACAAACTCCCACTCAAAGTGCAACATGTGCACATGCTCCATACGGTGCAGTTACCGTTCTCTTCCTGTCGCTCAGGTAAGTAACAACACAGGTTTTCCACTACCATTGACTCATCAGGACCTGATTATGCAAACTGATCTCCCACTGACAGATACATGTACCCAGAGCCTCACTGATTTTAATGCACTTCTACAGCAGGATAAGCATCTTTTTCCCAGAAAAAAAGCTACAAGCTGGGTCTCAGCTAGAAAGACAGCAAGTGTGAATTACCAAACCTATGGCACATAATTAAACAGATAGCAAAAATTCAATTTATTTCCTCAAAATGAAAATGTCCCTTAAAATGCTACTTTTTAAAAACTCATCCTGCATTTACATAGTTTTTTAAGTCAATCATCACAACCTGAATCCCTACAAAACGAGAGATACTAGATAATTATCCTGAAAAAGGATTAAGTAGGTTTCTTTCCTAATATCTCTGAAGTTGTAAGATAAACACATGTACCAAGAGTTTCTCTGCTATCAATGAGGGAAGGTGAAACTGCTAATAATCTCCCTGTATTTCAGAAGCTCACAGTTGCATGCATACCATATTGATAACAATGTCATGGCAGAAATGTAAACAATCTGTATCAGGGTAATTTATTTTGTTGACACATTTTGCTGCTTCCAAAGTACTTGTGAATTCACTAAGTCACAAAAAGCTGGGCTTCTAATTCCTAAACCAATTTCAAAACATTCTGATGGTATCAAAGCAAACTGAACGGTAGTCGTGGAGCTATGACTGTCATGAATTCTTTTTATCTTTAATATATTCATTATTTAATACTTGTATCTGTTCTTTTGTGATTTGTGAGTTAGGTGTTGTCAGAAAATTAAGTAATAATATGCTCAGAGTAAGATCAATGAAGAGTAGAAACATGTACAATATCTTTGTCCAGACTGTTTACTCTACTCTACCATGGTGATAATTTCTTTTCCTTTTTATTTTGTTTTATTCTTCTTTGAAGTACACCACAGAAGGCAAGGCTGAGCTGAGCTTTTTTTTCCCTTTAAATGCATCCTTCATAGAATCACAGAATGCTTTGGGTTGGAAGTAACCTTCAAGATCATCAAGTTCCATCCCCTGCCACAGGCAGGGACACCTCCCACTAGACCAGGTGGCTCGAAGTCCCATCCAACCTGGTCTTGAACACCTTCAGTGATGGGGCATCCACAGCTTCTCTGGGCAACCTGCTCCAGTGCCTCACCACTCCCACAGTTAAGAATTTCTTCCCAATACTTAATCTAAATCTGTGCTTTTTCAGTTTAAAGCCATTCCTCCTTATCCTATCACTACAGGCCCTTAAATAGGTAAAAAAGTCCCTCCCCAGCTCGGCTGTTGCCCCCTCTTCAGGTACTGGAAGCTTTCCTGTCTCCAGGCTGAACAAGCCAAACTCTCAGCCTGTCTTTGTAGGAGAGGTACTCCAGCCCTCTGATCATCTTTGGGGCCCCCTCTGGACTTATTCCCACAGTTCTTTAATTTCAAACACCATGGAAAAATACTTATTTTTCAGATCTGTAACAATCCTATACTAATGCTCCTGTCTGAACATAGTTGAAGATATACAGATCTGTAAACTCAAGAAAACAGACAATAAAATCTCATTAAGCAACAAATTAAAACCACAAACACATACCACAAAAAAACCCCAACAACCAAACCCCAAACAACTGAGTATTAATTCATACTGTAAATAATTAATGGAGAAAAAATATTTTGAGTTAAAGTACCATTTAAGACATACTTAAAAAATCTAGAAAATTCTCCTTGTCTGAAAAAAACCAAATAGTCACTACATGCAAAAGTTTAAAAAAAAGCATTTCAAAGAAGCTCATACCAATTTCTAAAATCCATGTAAAGAACTTTAAACAAGATGTTCACAAATACTCTCTAATAAGTCCTATAATTAAAAAAAATTATATGTACTGGTGGAAAAAAAACCACATTCACAACTGATTTCCAGTAAGTTTGAGAGCAGTGTATCTATTTCAAGCCATAGCTAAAGGAAGATGAACTTTTTTTTTCTATGTAAAGTAGATTGCTCTTAAATTATGCATCTGGCAAACCTTTACAGTGTCTAACACAGAAAAATATCAAATTCCTGTTTATAAAAATTGCATGTTATTTTACTTTGCAACTCACAAAACTTCTCAGAAAGGACAATCCCACAATTTGTAAATTAAATATATGTACAATAAGTACTCTTACTCTAAGCACTGTACTGAAAAATCTCTATTTATAGTAAAGAAAGCATAAAGAAAGAAAACCAAAAATGTTTTAAAATATGTAATAGTTTAAGTGTCTAACAGTTCCATGTTATTTACAAAATATTTAACATCTGATCTGCAAATTATCTTAAAATAAGTCTGACTGGCAAGGACCACTGCATGTCATCTGCCACATGCTCAGTCCTGGGTCAGTTTCCAAGTTATATCAGGTTATTCACAGGCTCATCTAATTAACTTCTGAATGCTTCCAAAGATGCAGACTCCACAACCTGCCAGCCTGCTACAGTGTTTGACTTTTATCACAGTTTCTCCTCTTGACCTTCTACAATTAAGTGTCCTTTGCCTGTCATTTTTTCAACATGAATCTCTGAGCAACGTGGTTTCATCTTCTCTATCACCTGCCATTAGGGAGTAGCAAACAGCAGTGAAGTATTACACAGCCTTCTGTTATTTGGACAGAGAAAACCCAGTTCTCTTAGCCTTTCTTTGTATGTCATGTTCTCCAATCCCCCCATGGTCTTGGAGGCACTCCACTGAACTTCCTCCAGTGCATCAATGTCCTTCTCAATTTGGAGAGCCTGAAACAAGACACAGTACTCCAAATGCAGTCTCACAAATGCCAAATAGAGGTGAAGAAGCATCTGCTCCACTGCAGCCTAGCGATCACATTAACTGGCTGCCTTTGCTCCAAGGGCTAACTCTTGCCCCAGTTTCAAAGTTTTGCCATCCAGTACCCTGAGGTCCAGTTTGCCTAAGTAGTCGCTAACTTCCCTGCACTCTGCCATGAGGTTCAGGGACCTCAAAAGCCTGAGAACAGACCTTGCCAAAGCAAAGGCTGCAGTGTGTACCCTCAGCCTATTTGTATCTTTTCTACTGTCCAGTGCCGCATCAGCATGACACCATTTCATTAAGTCTTCCTCCCATTAACAAGGTACCTACAGACATCACTGACTTACCTTCAACTCTAGTGTAGTTTTGGCTTTCCTGCTTCCTTCTCTCTGCACCCAAACACTGTTTTTACATTCTCCATGGAGGTCTGTTACTGTTTACAGATTCCATACATTTCATTGTTTGGGTGAGTTGACTTAGGAACTCCCCATTCAAGCAAGCTGTACCTGTTTGCCATACCTGCTTGCCTTCTTGCACAGGGAAGAATATGTCCTTGTGCATCTGAGGAAGCTGTTCTTGAAGATCAACCAACTGTCCTGAGCCTCTCTGCAGCTCAAAGGGACCTGACATGGGATACTACCTCTATTACCTGAAAAAGCCAAAGCCAACCATTCCGAAGTCCAATATAATTTCTTCACTGCCTGCTTCTCTCATTCCTCTCAGGTTCTACCACCTTACAGTAGTTTAGCCGGTGGTGGCATCAGCCCTCCATTTCCACATACACATGTAGCAAGAAATCCAAGCTACCTGGACAAATAGGAACAAATATCTATCCAAATGAAAATCAGAAGACAGAAATACTTGGGGGGTATGAAAATTTTGAAGATGTGGTATTTGGGAGCTTTTTCTGAGCTCACTCCAGAGATAGAAAGTGATCTAAACAGAGAGGATAATCATGATGATAACTGACACAAGCAACTGGAAAGACTACTTTAAGGCAGCAGCTAATTCAAGAAAAGGGAACAGGGTCTATAAAACATACGAGACTACATTTGCATTCCAATTTGCAAGCATATAGATAATTTTAGGATGATATGAGGCAAAACTTTTAAAAATCTGGAGAAATGAGTAGCTGAAGTAGAATAATTATCTCACAGATGGAGATTGCCCAAGACTGCCACTTGAACATATAAAAAGATGAGGCTGTCTTCATTTTTGAAATACAACATTAGAAATTCCAAGAGCATCCTGAGTATTAGTTGAGGAAGGTAGAAGATTTTGTTCAGTGTACCAGTGCATAAACAGAGGTTAAATTCAAAGCTTTACTTTGAAAATAGTTTTTTAAAGCCTGAAGCTTTACAAAAAGATTTTAAGTATCCTTATATAAGCAATATAGCATATATATTTACAGAATAGGACTTCACAATGCCAATGTTGCAGCTGCACATGCACATTTCTACCATGGTGGCATTTGGCTTCCCCTTCCTGTGCCACTGCATTGTTGTTTCTGCACATAACATCCTTTTCAATCTGTTGGCACAACCGTGCCCCTACGTTTCCCTTTTTAGGTCAACTTTAGTAATATCTGAATGCCTGAAGGTAATAGCTAAGCAAATTACTCCTTTACTTTCACTTGCAACTCTCACATTTCCACAGACAGTAAGCAATTCCAAAGCACGCGTGCTTCCTTCAACAACAGTACAGCCATAAACACACTTAACATATTCAAACCTGCACTCAGCCTGCTCTCATCCCCACACAGCACATGTTTGCCTCTATTTGCAACATCTTGTCCTTATTTGTTCCATTACTGCTGTACAACTTCATCTGTATTCTGCCTCATAACTCCGTGGTGCCCAACAGCAGTAGAGCCCCAACAATGACTGTGATCTTTGGAGACCAGAGGAACATGGAATTATTATTTTTATCACCAGGATATTACTTGTATAAGACCCTTTCTGTGATGGACAGCACATATAAGAATGAGCTTGTGGTCTTTGATAATGGACATTCTGCAAACAGATGAGAAGGCAAAGACTTCACAGTTAAAACTAACAACTTCAGTATCACATAAAAGTGGGAATGGGAAGAGAGGAAGAAGCACCAACACCCAGGCCATACAAACTACAACATCAGTTCTGCTATGTTAACTGATTCAATTAACTCATACTAATTTTTTTCTAAAGCAGAAGAGTAGGGAAAAACTAGCTCATAAAAAGGACAGAAATATAGCTAAATAAGAGCAAATCAAGAATATCACAGCCATTTTGAACCAATTGCAGCTCTTCTTCTCCCCCAGTCCTTTTAGCTTATACAACAAAAAAGGAAAACACCACTACTAAAACAAAAAAGAGAAAATATCCCCTTGCCTGTAGTCATGGTATCTATATCTGGTTGTTGATTTGTAATTTCCAATGGATCTAAGGATATCCCTACTATCCTTGAATGTATTGTATTTTATCCCACATTTTTTATTACTTGGCAATGTCCAAGCTAAACAGAACTTTGCCTAAACACTTTTTGGGGTTTTCCCCATATGGTCTAGTTAATCATGGATACAATAAAAAAAAATGCGAACTTAACACTAATAAATAGTTCATGTCTACTTCAGATTACTGATTTTTTTTAGAGGAGTACGTCTTCAAAGATGAGTAAAATCCTTGATGTTTTCTAGCACTTCAAGGTACTAGATAAAATTTATATTATACTGTGATTTGAAATGGTATCAAATTGACCCAATAAGATATTAATTCAAAGCAAATAAAGCCAAAAATTTGCTTGTAATTTGATTCTAGCAGTCTGATACAGATAAAATTAAGGGATTTTCACAGGCTAATTAAAAATCTGTAAAAGGAAGCATAGACATTTAAGAAATTCTGGTTATGGAAGCTACCAGAAATATGGTACTATGTGACATTTTCAGTTGATATTTGTGACATTTAAATAAGACTCAGAGTTAGTTTGGAGTTTTTTGGCTTTTTAAGAAATATTTATACAGTCAGACATTTTGAGAAAAAGCATCTCTACTACTGAAAAGCAGTATCCCTGCAACTTAAGTGAGAATCTGCACACAGCAAATAAATATCCTTCACATACTCTACTGATAAGATTACTTAGCTTGTAGGTCATTGGGAAAAGCAGCTAATGTGCTTAAGACTCTTATTTTATTTTTTTCTGAGTATCATCATAATTTAGGAAAAAAGGTATACATGAGACCACTGTTGTAATGTAATGTTAGGGCTTTTCAGTTCAACTGCTATGTTTCACAAGAGACAAACAATGATGTACTCTCTTGTTTAACTGATTTAATGAGTTGCTGGTTGTTATTGCAGGGGTTTTGTATTCAGGGGTTTTGGAGGTTGTTTTTTTAACTAAGACTAACTATACTGATGAAATGAGAAGAGATTGAGAGAGAGCACAAGTTGAAATTCTTGCAAACACAACACAAAGAGAGTTAATCTAACCATCATCCTGATGCTTGGAAAGGCTGGACTATGATAATACACAGGGGACAATTAACAAGGCTCAGCTGATAAGATGTAACTCACTAAGGTGCAATAATGCAATTTCTTTCAAATATGTGCACTGAACAGGAGTGTCAGTATTAGGTCGCTGAGGTTACAGAAACGCTGCCCTTCTTTGGGATGCAGTAGTATTTTTTTCTATATGTTTATTCTTTGTTGTGCAGTCTTCATCTTTATCAGGCTTATTCTGAAAGTACTTCACAGATCTTAAGACCAATCTTTTTAATTCAATGAGAAAACTCCCTCCAATATCAAGAGTGAAATAACTAAAGCCCAGATAAAAGCAATTGGTCATTCATCCATAACAGGACTACATCTGGGGTGAAACAGCACCTATTTTGCAGTTAACGTTTCTATTCCAAACTGATCTATAGATGGAAATGCTCAACTCAAAACACAGGGGAATTTACATAGATGGAAAATAATCACGCTGACTAAAATCTGGCAAACTCCCCAGAGGTAACGCCTTTATTCAGATGAAAAATGCACAAGATTGTTTACAATTGTTCAGGATCTCAATTACATATGCTATCTAAAAGACATGTCCAACAGCTGACAGAACTCTAATCTCATGCTACTGAATAAATAATGCTCCTATACACTGGTTTTTTTCACTATTTGAATGAGTAGGGAACTATAAATGCAAGAGCTGTTTGTAGCCTTGAGATTTGGTTCAGTTTGTAACACTACTGCCCAGGCTGTAAACTGTGATAAGATCACACACAATTGCAGCACAGGTTTAGTTATGTCCTTATTTCAAGATTTAAAGATGAGCTTGTAAATCAGAACAGAGGACTTGGAAATTACAGACAATCCCTGTTCACATTGTTTCAAGCTGTTATGTATTTGAGATCAATACTTTCACTTGGGCTCCTTATTTGTCTGTAAGAGATCAATACAAAGGCATACCTTCTACTTCTGTAAATTTTGTTTGCCTATCTGTGCCAAAACAACATGCAACTTCTGTAAATTCTGTAACAGTACTTCAGCCACATCTGTAGTATTTTGCTGTCAAGTGCCCAACAGATTCACTGGCTGAATGGCAGATCCCAGGGGGTCGGGATCAGTGCCACAGGGTCTAGTTGGAGGCCTGTCACTAGTGGTGTGACACCACCTTGGGAGGTTCAGTAGTGAGCCCAATATTGTTTAACTTGTTCCTCCATGACTTGGATGGAGGGGCAGAGTTCTCCTCAGTAAGTTCACTGATGATGCAAAGCTGGAGGAGTGGCTGATATCCCAGAGGGCTCTGCAGCCCTTCAGAAGGACCTCAGCTGGCTGGAGAGGGAGGCAGAGAAGAACCTTCTGAAATTCATCAAAGGCAAATGCACACAGTCCTGCACATGGGGAGGAATAACCCCATGTGCCACTAGAGGCTGGGGGCTCATCTGCTGGAAAGCAGCTCCGCAGAGAAGGACCTGGGGCTTCTGTTGGAGTACAAGCTGTCCCTGAGCCAGCAGTGCCCTTGTGGACAAGAAGGCCAATGGTATCCTGGGGTGCATTAGGAGAAGCATTGCCAGTAGGTCAGGGGAGGTAATCCTGCCTGTCTAGTCAGCCCTGGTGAGGTACATCTGGAGTGCTGCACCCAGTTCTGGGCTCCTCAGTACAAGAGAGACCTGAAGGTCCTGGAGCAGGTTTGGTGGAGGGCATCAAGCATGACTGAGAGACTGGAGCATCTCTCTCACAAGGAAAGGCTGAGGGAGCTGGGCCTGTTCAGCCTCGAGAAGACTGAGAGAGGACCTCATCATTATCTATAGGTATCTGAAGGAGGGTGACAAGAGGATGGGGCCACTTGACACCACTTCTTCTTGGTGGTGTCAAGCAATAGGACAAGAGACAATGGGCAGAAATTGATGCACAGGAAGTTCCGCCCAAACAAGAGGAAGAACTTCTTTATTGTGTGAGCAACCAAGCACTGGAATAGATTGCCCAGAAAGATTGTGGAGTCTCCTTCACTGGACATATTCAAGAACCATCTGGGTGCAATCCTGTGCCATGAGCTCTAGGGTGACTACTTGAGCAGGGAGGTTGGACCAGATGACCAACCCACCATGGTTCCCTCCCACCCATTCTGCAGTGCTGTAATTCCTATTTGGATTACTGAAGAAGAAAATTTTCTTTACCTAAATAGTTGAAACCAGTATCAATGTTTGCTTTTAATCTCAGTGTGGTGGGAGGAGGCAGGAAGACCAATGTTGTCACATCAGAACTGTAGTAGAAAGACACTCAATTCATCAAATCAAACTGAATTTTTGTTAGTGCTCAGAACTCAGGAACTGTCTTTATACAGTCTAAAGTTAAAGATGCATCTTTTAAAACTATGGTCAACAATTTAAAAACCTGTTTTATTCTGAAGTTTCTTCAAATTACTTTAGATGTTACCCAAAGGAACAACTGAAGAAGAGAAACCTGGAGTTTTTAATTCACAGTTTGTGTTTCACTAAACAGAAGGTACTGTTTCAAAGGACATTATTTAAAATAAATACCTCTCTCCCAAGAGTGCTAAGTTATTATTTTCTGCCCCATACTTCATTAAATTTTTTGTTGGATGAATGTACTTACATTACTAGTAGCAGTCAACTGTCATGTGTGATGGAGTAAAACCTGCCTGGAAGAACTGTACTTTATTTATGAAATATCAGATTTCTAGGATTTTCTATATGTTTGTGAGAGCAGCATAAACACTGACATACTTAATTATTATTTACAGAGTAATTTGGGTAGTTATTTCCATAATATAAGAACTGCTCTCATTTTCACATAGCTGAAGTATGATAGAACTTTTCTAAACATTAGTAAGTTATTCTGATTCTACAATGGATCAGCCATTATTTAATAACTTGTTATTAACTGCTACTAACTTTTTGGAAATATCTTTTTTGCTGGCTCATATTTTATAACCTTTTCATGTTCCAATCAAATAATCTATGATGTAATAGATTAAACATTATACAATAGCACTGATATTTGAAATCAGAGATAACTAATCAACCAATACTCCTTTATTAATGTGAAATGAAAAATGTGTTGCATTTTGTTTCTGAATCACAAGCAAATACTGTATATGTGTAAAATCCAGCAGAAGTCATAAGAATACTCTATAAAAATAAAAATAACCTTCCTATCAAATAATAGCCAATTTTTAAAAGAACTTTTACATAAATCTTTCATATTACATTATCCTGTGACTTAAATAAATTGCAAACAAACAAAATGTTGAAGTGAGCTGATTATCTGAAGTAAAATGAAGTATTTCTGTGTATTCTCTGAAATAGTTATATTGTTACTGAAGACTTACTATTGCATTTTCAAACACAAGAATTTGAACAGATAATTCTGACCTCATGAAACACTGAGAACTTTTTTATACTTTGAGTATATTTTGCTCAAAAAACCCATATCCTTAAGATTCTCTCTATTCACCAAATGTTTTCATTAATGTGACATACAGATGTCTAAAAGTTAAATGGGCCATTATTAGCACTCCGGAATATGCAAGCAATATCTGAATTAATTGTTTAATCATACTGAGTTGCCAGTGGCACCAAGAAAAAGAAAAGTTAAACGTCAGTATTTCACACTGTCAATTGAAATGAGTCCCAGATGTTAAAACACTAAGCAACCTAAACATCATTAATTTCATTTTAAACAAAATCTTTTACAAAGAAAGCTTAATCTAGTGATTCAGTCTTTCTCTTCCCCTCCCCCAGCACAACTAAACATGGAAATAACCCCTACTTAATATGTGCAGTAACTGAACTATTCAAATAGTACACAGGACCAATGTAAAGATTTTCATGTCTTCTGCCATTGAAACTCACTGGATTTAATTAAGATTTTAATGGTTTTAAAGACAATACCAAAGAATGCCTAACAAGTAAAAATGTCAGGCTTTGTTTTTCTCTAGGAAAACAAGTACTGCTTGTCATTGTTCACAATTCTAAAGTAGAAGAAAGCTTTGGTTGTTATCATTTTGTCTAAAATCAATGAAAAACAGTTTTAGGAATTTAAGCTAATACAGCCTGCCTACTCTCAAAAACATACAGGCTACTGGGAAATCCAAAGGGGACTTTTCTTCAGATATCTGAAGAAACTTAATTTAAACATGAATAAATTCACAATATAAACATCTGCCATTGTTTTCAGTACAACACTAATTACAACAGTTGCTTATATTTTGAATGAGCAAGTTCTAGAGAATATAGATAGACTTAGCCCCAGGAATTGTCATGAAATATCAGAGGAGAGATTAACTGTTAAGGGACATTCAAATCAGACTTACAGATTTAAAAAGGGAAGAGATTACATACCCCTCTCCACCAGTTCTTGTTATCTTTAGACGAAAATCAACTGAGTTCAGGCTGGGTGGCTTCCATTTCAAAATATCATCACATCGACCAGGCTTGTATTTCTGAAGTAAATTAAAATGCAGTTTAATTATGCTCATTGGTTTTCACTAGTTTTAAAAGTAACAATTCAGCCTTTCAGACTCTATTAGCTGTCTCTAATGAATTACAACAGTTAGTGACTGAAACAATGAATACCATTACCATGGAGGTAGTCGTGCTTCACTACTTTATTTGTTTCTGCCTTTTAAAACTGCTTAGCACTTTAGCTCTGCCATTGCATATAATAAAAAGCTGAGAATGGAAATAAAAATTAGCATACTTCATTATCTCTCTCTGGCTAATGAAAAATTTCAAGAAAGAAAATGAGACAGCACAGAAAGAAACAAAAACACACATAGGACATACAGAAAAGACACATTTGAAGTAATCTCAACATTTTGGAACTATTTCATGAACAATGTTTTTGTTATCCATGCTGTTGGCTGACAAAACATGAAAAAGGCAGAAGCCACCATACTGCCAGCTCTCATAAAGGCTCATCAGGAACATGTTCTTTCATAGCAAAGGAATTTAAGTTATGTAAAGATTAAAGAATATCATGATACACCAGAACATATATAAGAGAGCATCTCTTGCTAAAAAGAAAGGGTACACATTTGAACCACAAGCTGAAAGGAACAATTTTCTCTTAAATTAGAGCTTTAGTTTCTCATTGTCTCTGCTATCATCTGCTGCCATTTTGTTCATCTTCAGCTATCAGTAAGAGGTAACTTGTTGACACCTTCTTTACAGAATTTCTTTCATGACAATAGAGAGCATAATGAATAGGGCAAAAGTAAAATAATTTGCAGATGTATAGAATGAGAAATTCTACTTCTTTATTTATATACAGTAAGAAAATTTATGCAATTCTGTATGAAAAATAAACGTAACCAAAAACATCCACTGTCTTTTGGTAACAGAACAGTCATCAGCATCACACTGCACTCATGCTGTGTAAAATATTTTCAAGATACAGACTTTACTAATGATAAAACAGTTTTAGATCTAAAATGACAAAAGCAGAAGAATTTTCTGTTTTCTGATCTAAAATGACAAAAGCAGAAGAATTTTCTGTTTTCTGATGGAAGAATGTAAAGTTACTCTTTCAAAAAATAAACACACCGTGTCTTACTTATCATTTCTTGATGAAAAGATGGTCACTTCATTAATTCTTAATGATGCAAAAAAGATGGACCAACTCCTCTAAGCCACAACACTGAAATTCTGAGAAAAACTACATCTGATGCATATAAAAACCTTCCTCACTAGAGCTCTTGCATCCTGACTCTGACAACAGCCAGCAGCATGTGCTATGGGGAGATGAAAAGCAAGGCAATTATATATGATATTTTCTACTACTACTCTTTGAGACACTATCCATGTTGAAGCTCAGAGACTTCCTGATGTGGATGTGATTCAAATGTGATTCCTACATATTTAGTTATTTTCAGTTTCTCTGCATGAGCTCATATAGCCCCCAGTAAGACCATGTAAACCTTCATCAGCTGTAAAAGCCTGTGGCACAACCTTTCATGCACAGCCTGATTACCTTGCAGTAATAAAACCACTACCTTTTGTTTATTTTGAACACGTTTTTGTTGTTTTTGAAGACTTGCACTTCCAGGGATCGTACTAAGACAGATTGCTTAACAATCAAAAACCCCATTGATTCCATGGACTCATAGTTTCATCTGCCTCTATGTCCATAGAAATGCACTCAGCTCAGAGGGTATAATTTAACATCATAGTTACAAATTTTTTATCCACTTATATTACTCTACATTTGTCTACATAAAAGTTTATGCACTTTTTATCACTCAGCCACCCAGTCTTGTAAGAGCTTACTATAATTCTCCACAATTAGGACCAGCCCTTGCAGATCCATCACAAAAACGTCACTGAATGGTTCATCCAATTTTCACACTTGCTTACATGCAGTACATGTGGCTCCCTTCCCCAGGGAGGACTGAACAGCTCCCCATCCCTTCACTCCTGCTTTATAACCAATTAGATATCTGTGCAAGAGCCTTTTAAGTCTCACGTTACTTTAGTTTCTTCAAGAAAATTTTGACAAGAGGCTTTCTGGAAATTTTAGCAAGAAAAACCTCACAATCCTTACTTAAATGGGTTTTGTTGGAGAGGCATAACCTTCCTTCCAAAAATGTATGTAATTTTCACCAACTACATAAATCATGTTCACCCAGATACCAACTACAATATTCCTTTTTGTCTCTACTCCTTTGTCCAGTCCAGATACCAAGCTTACAGGACTTATTTCCTCCCTGATCTTCCATGACACCTGTCCCCACCTTTGTTTGTTTTTTTAATTGGTAATGTATTTTCTACCTTACATGCTTAGGTACTAATGTAGATTTTTCACATAGGATCTACTATCCAGTTTTTTCAAAGTCTTTTTCCTAGACTGACAAGTTATATCTTCCTAAAAGTTAGTAGGAAACCAACTTCACAACAAACAGGAACAACTATTCCAGGATCAGTAATGAAAAGCAATGTTTTGACAGAATATATCTGCATATCTGCAATTACACTGCGGGATCCACAATTTTGACTCGAGTTTAAAATTAACTGCTTGGCTTACTTGAAGGGAATGGGGTGGCACTTATTCATTAAGATGGAGTTATTTTCTTTAAGAACCAGCATAGTGTGAGACAAACCTCAGATTTTATTCTAAACATTTTATTCTATCAATAAAAAAATAATCTCTAGCACACCTCAAGTTAGTCAAAGATATCTCCCTTAGAAATCAATTACAATAACTACACCCTTTTGACTATTACATTTAGTTTTGACCACTGTCGAACAACAGCCTTCTCATTTCACAGCAATTTGTTAACACCAAACACTTGGTAAAGGTAACACGTAAATGACAGATTTTCTTTCAGAAACAGTCACAAAGCCTTAGGTAAGCTAACAGAATTCAAGGCTCGTACAAGGAATAATTTATACAGCTCCTCCCTGGCCTCCCCCAATTTCTTCTGTTACCATGAAATATAGAAATTCACAGAAGTCTGGCTCAAAAGGAGAATTGATTCAAAGGCCATATTAATAATCCCTAAGAAAGAGATTAATTTTTAACAGGTGAGTCCACACACACAAGACAGCACTAGTAAGTTATTGAGTTTGAATGCTAAGTCCTAAATCAATTTCTTTAAACATGAGCTGAAGCCAAACAAGAATTCTGCTTGTTAAATATATGGAAACTTCACCTTAGATGAATCACTGCATACTGCAGACCTGTTCTGCTTGAAGTTACTCTTTATTTTAATTCCAAAACAAAATGTGAAGCAATCTGTTTGAGATCAAACTACACCCTAGCATTTTAAATATAGCATTCATAGCAATGATACCCTCATCACCACTCCCCAACAAATATCTGTGTACACGACTACTTCTAAAACATACCAGATCCCCTGTCATCTCAAATACAAAGTTCATGCTTCAATCTGAAACCTGTCAACCTAGTCTAAGCACAAAAATTAAAACTCCACACCAAAAAGGTACATTGACAAATCAGAAACCATCTCAAATGGCTTTAAAGGACTGGACAAGGTGGCCTCCTGAAGTCCCTTCCAATCTAAATTATTCTACAAAACAGTGTCTATCTTTGCTAGCTTGTTCTTTTAGCAGCCATTTTGGGTGCATTTCAGTTCACAAAAACAATGAACGTTCAAAATAAATGCGCCACTTGTACCTATTTACTGTACTTTAGTTGCGATAGCTGGGCAGCTCTGGTGCACAATGGAACTAGGTTCCATCAATGTAAAACCAAATTTGAAGATTCCCTTCATGGACACACCTAATGCCCTTCACACCAAAGTACAGATACTGGAGGCCAAGGCAAAGGCTATTCCATTGCGTTGCTACCTTGCACCTATGGAGCACAAAAAAACCTGAGCTGTGAAGATATCCTGCAACATCCTGAACTGCTGCTTCAAAGAAATAAGGGTATCAGTGCCTTCAGTTGGCTATGAATCCTAAGCTCTCCAATTTTATATTTTGTTACTCCTTTTTACATTCACTCACCATCTACCCAACATTTCTTCTATCTTTTCAGTAGTAGTAGTAGTCATCGTATAAATGCCCTATGTTCTGTGGCCATTCTCTCCTGGCAAAACCTCAGGCCCCTACTTTCATGAAGAGGATGAAGATCAGGGACAACAGATGTGTCTGAAGTAGCATCACAAATGTGCCCCTACTATGGGGATCTTGCACTTTAGGCAAGAATACAATAATGACCCTAAAACTCAGGTGCACATCCAACGCCCTGGAATGCAGAATCATCACTGAAGACAGCTCAACAGAAAGCACATCCTCCGGCATTCCTCTTAGGCTGCTAAACCCATTGATTTCTCACCTCAGACTCAATTCCACAGGCTCAAGTGGCTCTAGTCAAACCACTATGAGGGTTTTGTTAGACCCTTGTTAGAACTATTTTAGCACTGCAGGGCACAGTAACAGGTTGCTGGTCATGTTGAGCCTTAATCCCCTGTACTGTCCCAGAGCAATAAGTCTAGTTCCCCTCTTCTTCCACAGCTGCCCAAAGAGGGGGCCATTATTCTCTTGTCTCCCATCAGGTCAAGAAAAAGGCTGTCCCTCAAAGCCTCAGGCTATGTTATCTTAACTCTTGCTGACAAAACTTTTCTTGTCAACTGAAGGTTTGTGATTTGCCTAAAGCTGTATGTCAGCATTTGCATTCAATGGATGGCACAGCAGAAAGCTGAAAGCCTAGACAGTGGAGATATCAGAGGCCCATAAGGATGACAAAATTTAACTCCAAATAGCAGCTTCCACATGGGATAAACGTTTCTGCTTAGTATTTTGTAGGAGGAAGAGTGGGGTTAGCTTCTGGGACTGCATTCTGGGCAGGCAGTCTGGGGTGTGGGGTGGTGTTGACTCATGATGAAGACACCCACCTTGAAGACTGAATGACTTCAGCCTGAAGTCTAGACAAAACAAACAGTTTCTCCTAGTGACTGCAAAGGAAGAGGTGGTGGGATGATCAAGAGAGAAGTTCGTGTCTCATCAAGAAAAGGAAAAGAAGGTTTCCTTTACAAGGGTGGATGTCTCACTATCCTACTAAGTCTAATCAGCCAGCTCTACCTCCCATAACCCTTATTAAATATCATCCTTCTTGCACTTCATGCAAGCAGAAGCTAACACAGGCCACCTTACATTTCCCTTCCTCCATATCTTCTTCCCTTACTCCTTCCAAATGATAGGAAGCCAGCAAATAACCCAGCTCTTTCTTTTCTCCTAAGTGGCACAGAGCTGCTGCATGTCACCTCTAATTTCTCCTCAGTGAACCGGTCAGTCCTAGCCCTGCAAAGTGTCCAAAGGGCTGCAAAGCTGGCAGCTGCAGGCACACACCAAATTAGAACGTTAAATAAAGGACACAGAAAACTCAAGGAAGGTTTGTTTGCATTGTAATGTCTGCACAAGAGGTATGGAAGTTTGAGTACCTTTGAAGAGTGAGGGCAGAGCAGGTGGGAGGGGATGGGGTTAACCAAGACTGGGAATCTACTGGGGTTCTTTTAAAGCATTAAATGTAGTTTGCCACACTGCAAATGATATTAGCATCTAACCACACTGAAAATGTAATAAAGTGCAATTAAGTATCCTTGACTATAAAATATAAATATTAAATATAAAACTTAAGTACTAAATATAAAACATAACTATGACAAACCTATAATGACAACAAATCTGCTCCTCTTACAAAACAGTGTTGAATGTTTTATCTGAAGAGCCCTACTTAATTCTGAGGCCTCTTAATCCATAGAGCAGCTGCTGGCCTGCCCAATCTAATAGTTTGCATTCAGCTGGGTAAACATAAAGACAGAATAATTACCCAAAATGTGTTATTATTTTCTTGCACTACAGACCCTGGGTCATTTTAAAGAACCAAAAGGACTGATTATAATCAATCATTTCAGACTAGACTTTATAAAGAAATGAGCTGAAGACACAGAAGTTGCTAACATTGTTGACAGATTATGTGAATAAATCACAACAATGGATCAAGAAACCACAAGATCAAAGGCAACCATTGAGTCAGTTGTATATTCATAGGTTTTTAAGACGGGAAACCATTACGGGGCTCATTGAGTCGTCTCTGTTGCATAAAGGACAGAGAAACTTGAACAACAATATTTATGTCAGGTTTATAACTCCTATTCAAACTACAGTAATATTTATCTCAAGTTTATAATCCCTATTCAAAACACAAGACACCTTTAAGAAAAATAATGAAGAAATCACAACATGTGTCTTGGGTAAGTTACCACAGCTGTTTATTATAGTTGTGCTTAAAAATGCTTATTTCTACACTGAGTCTTGTTAATGCCTTGCTTTAGACTGACGCCTGGCTCTCCATGTAATTACTTTCCTTTTTAAGATAAAATGAGTAAGTCTGAGTCTCATTGCATGGGTAATTACCCTGTTGGCTAACATACACATCATCATAGTGGAATTTCACAAAAGCCTTTAGAAGACTAGTCAACAGAACTGAACCTACTATTCCAATATTCTTTTCATTGCTTACACATACAGCAGTACACAAAGTATATTTGTAATCTTCTGCATTGCACTGAGAGGTGTTGATAACTAGCTGAAATAATTCTTTTCAGATTCATGCCTTTAGCTGGGACTTAACACAGTCCTGGAAATATAGCCCACATCTGTCTCTGCTCAAGCACCATCACAAGACCAAATGATCCACCTTAGCCCACATGGTTGATTTTTCAGGAAAACAGGTAAGTTTGCTGAAAAAGCTCAAAATATTAACAATGTGACCATAAAAACATACGCAAAATCCCAACACTATAATTAAAACCCTTAAAGCCTTCATGGTAATGTACTTCTTTTCTTTTAACTGTCACAAAAAACCAAAAAAACAAAAGAAAAAAAAATAAATTAAAAATTAAATTGCGACCCTTAGCTCCTTTAAAAACTCTGCCTTTTGTCCCTTCCAGCTTCCCTTCTGAGTTCCAACTCCTTCTGCTCCTCAAAGTGCCAATAAAAACAATTTACAGTCTCCCCATAGTTCCCACAGACCATCACTGCAATTCCTCACGTATTCTATTTTCTTTGTCTGGGAAAAAGATAAGCAAAAAGGCAATGTGGTACCAGAAGTTTCTTGGTCATTGATGGGTAAGTGTGATTAATGCTTGTTCTTCCTGTATATTGAGTAGGACACTGAGAACTGGAAGAAAGGGACATACTAGTCTGATCATAGGTCCACTACACTCCCTGGCTGAAGAGCAGAAAGTCCAACTTTTTTTATTGATGTCAAACAGATTATTTGAAAAAACTGCTTTGAGAGCAGTGGGATCACCCCTAACTCACAACCTTGGAGGTGAAGGCAAACAGTGTTGTACACTATGCCATTTATGGTGTTTGGTGGTGACCACTGGTCGTCAGCAAACCAGCTTCAGAGATTATCCATCCCACCCACAGGGAAAGCTACTTTGAATGCTGGTGGTTTAGGAGAGAAAAGAGAACAATGTCGAAGAGCAAATGCCTCCAGATTCAAACAACAGGGTGTGTGACTACAAAGACTGATACACAGAAAAAGTGAATAAAATTAGTGCTTTGATCTGAAGTGGGCATTAGAAATAAACACCTGGACAACACTTTCTACTTAGACCAAACACCAGAAAGTAGGAGAAAAATATTATTGTTCATTCTTGCACTAAACCATCATTTGACATAATTTCTGTATAAACTCTGGAAATAGTAAAGCAGACATTTCTTTTAATAAATGTGAGTCAACTTTTCCTTTATTTTTAAAGGAAACACAGGAGATGTGATTTGTAAGTACTCCTAAGAGTGATCAGTTTAAGAGAAACTCCTGGACAAACGCTGGTAGTTTCCAAACACCTGTCAGTTCTGAAAGGCATTTTCATAGGTGAGACAAAACACAAGAATCTAAACACTGAATGGAAAATATGTAAGAACACAAAATGGCTGCAAATTTCCTGCAGCTCCAAAACAGAATTCAAATGCTTTCCAATTTAACACAGTTTTCATGTGTTGCACCAAACCCTTCACCAAGCACAACCTGTATCTAACCATGGAGAGATGGCCATGATGCCCTAACTAAAAGACGACCAAAAAAAACCAAACTAATTCCTTCCCTTCAAAAAAACTCTTTTAATGAAAATAAATTAATAAATACTGCTTTTAATGTTTAGTGTTCTAAATTACTGATTCAAACCACCTGAACCATCAAGCTGCAGTCCTCACTAAACATCAGCTTTTTGCTTGGTTCAGTGATTTGATCAGAATAGACACACTGAAGTTCAACAAATATTTCATCAGCTTGAAAATAAGATTGTTACTGAATTCCAGACATTAAACAAAGTAATGTTGTCACACCATTGAAAGCAAATCTGCAAAAGTAACTTTAGAGACCTAAAAATGTGGAGAAAAGACAAGTCCCTTGGCTAACCTCAACTAATACAGTGTCCATGGTTAAGCCAAAAAGATGATAGAGCCAACTCCAGATAACACAGTTTTAAATAACTCATTACTTGACAATGAAGTCTCCATGCTGCTTTAATTCCATGTAGTCAAACAAATGTGTTAATTCTTCCATTTCTCCACTTTAAAAATCAAAATAAGGAAAAATTAATGTGTTTTTAAGACACAATCACACCTGTATTCCAGAAATTTTCCATTAGAAAGTTAAAGAATTAAGTAGGAATGATGCTTTTTAATGCATTAGGACCAGTTAGCTGTCAATACCTGTTTTGGACCAGCTGTTTGGGAAAATATTATTGTACCACAATTTGTCTTTTATGAAAATGTGACTTGAAGCTATATGAAGTAGAATGAAAACTATTAAAATCAAAATTATCTATGAAATATTAAGCTTAACTGTCATACCAGACTAAGAAGCAAAACATGCACCCATTTAAATACGGTTAGATTATGTTTTATACCAAGGATTTTAATACTTGAATGCAAATCAGGTTTAGAAGGTTAACCTGCATGGAGAAATTATTTTGTTAATATGTTGATAGAAAATTGCCTTTTCTAAAAGTGCCTCTGATCCTCAAGCTAATGCAATATTTATACTGGACTTCTTTGGTAATTAGCGGGCTAAACATCTTCTCTTACACTTTAATTTAGCTTTATACCTCCAGCTTCATTAAACATCTTGTTTCACAGCTATACTAATAGCTTTTCTCAATATTCCATTAAGCAAGGAGAAAAATATGAGGACATTTTATTAATAACTAACATAATTTACATATTAATCCTATTAATATTTGATAAATGAAGTTCAGATCACAGCCAAAACTCTATGTTTATAGTAATCAAAATGTAGCAGCCATAATTTTTTTTTTTCCTCCTACCCCAGCATGTTACTATTACATTACAAACTATATCTGTTTTTGATCATTTCTGGTCTTTCACAGAATACAATGGTCTGCACCTAGAAACTCCAATACTTGGGTTTGAAGCAAAACTGAAAAAGCAAATGGATTCAAATAATTGGCTAATGTATATGTGATCCAAAATGGACCAACTGGTGTCTTCCTTTGATTATAAACTCTACTTTTGGCAAACTAAGGTAATTGTTGAAGAGCTACATACTTCTACCTTTGTGACAAATAATTTTCTGACAACAGAATTATAGTGCTCATGGTCAAAGGAATTGGTGATGGTCCATGGTTGCTACTTAAGATATTAGATTTAAATTCCTATTGATTATTTTGTAATCTTCTTATTTTTCACCATCACTACATGACCTTCATTACATATGCACTATGTAAATCTTCCGAAAAATGAACACAATAATAGAAACACTCAAGATACATCAACTTGTCTTCCACTGCTGTATTTCACTCTATATTTCACTTTGTATCACTAAGTTAAACTGAGATGGACCCAGCATGTAGCAGCAGTGTAAACTGTCACCAGAAACTATTTTATTTACTTCTCCAGATGAAATTTTCTTTCAAATTCAGCTTCAGAACTCATTAACAGCCTTAACCAGAAATTAATATAATGGAAAACTTCATATCCATGTAACTTTTTCTCAGTCATACATTGTTAATTTCTACCTGTCTAGAAACACACAGACAGAAACAAACCCAGAGATAAAAAGCTAAATAGCTTAAAACAACTGTCCATAAACAGTTGGAAGAACCTAGATAATACAGAAGTACTTCTAGCTCACTCCTTTACTGATCTTTCTTTTCTTTTTCTCTCTTAAAGCAATGCTTATTATTCTTCTCTCTGCCCCAGCAACATAACAAATTTTTGAAAGACTCTTAGGGAGATCATCTTCCTTTTCATCTTGCTTCCACACTTCTACTGTGAAGAAGCCTTGGCTACATGAAGCCAGTAATGTTGGAGAGCACATCAATTTTCATTGTAAAAAGTGATAAGTGTAATTGCTTCAGTGTATCACTTGCTTTTTGAGCCTTACTGTTTCTGTCTCTTTACAAGTTTAAAGTGTTGCACATACCAGCCAAAACCTTCACTCATTTCTCAAACCCAATGGCATCAATCTCTCTTCACCTTCTGCCCTTTCATTTTAACCACCTCTGTCCTAACTCAAGCTTAAGTGTAGTCATCACTTAAATTTACACCAGAGAAAGAAAGAAGTCAGCCTCTCAGAGGACTTCTTTCTTTGCGGCTAGTTAGTTTGTGATCAAAGGCTCCTAGAAATCCCAAAAAATTGGGTTGGATCAGCAGAAGATATTCAGTGCTTCAAGTCTGATAGCCATAGCATCCTGGTATAACAAAAGAATCTCCATAAATGGAGCAGCAGTGATTTTGGCTGACTCACTACAATAACCTGATTTGGAAGCTGGGTAATTTATCAGTATTGAAGGCCACATTTGCAGAAGCTCCAACCTGTAAATTTAAGACTTCATCATAACATCAGTTTTGTTGACATTTTTACTAAGCTACAATGATAATCAGTATACCAGGAATAACATTTCAGAAAATCCCCTCAGAGACCAGGAAGATTAATGAAAACTACCAAACCAACACAGAAAGATGCAAAAATATATGTCAAAATACTTCTTGAGGAATGCCAATCTTAAAAAAAAGAATAAAGCCTTACATCAAAAGGCAATCAGTAGGATGGAGCTTTTAGCTAGTCTGAACATAAGGAGAAATGTGCAAGTACTAAGAAAATGCAGCATGTTGGTCTCAGACATAGTCCAATTTCTCTTTATAATTCCAGAGCTAAAAAGCCCCTAAAGCTGAACAGATATGCCTGAAAGATGATGCACAGAATTGCCAGCAGGATTTTTTTCTACATGTTGCTAAATGTGTGCTACACAAAACTGTCATTAAGAGCTAGCTTATTATATCTTACAGGGCTACAAACCTCCTTGAATTAAATATTCATGAGTCTTCCTTGGAATACTGAATCCTGTGATATTTTATAAGAAACAATAGAAACTAGCCTTTTCAACTACATATTCTAGTATATAAATTATGAAATTATGAGTTTTAATCATATTAAATTCATCATTAGCTACTGACATTAAAATAACAAACCACATATTTCACATCTTAATTTTCAAAAGGAAACATTCATACAACATGGGAGTTAAGTCCAACCAGTAGAACTCAGCATGCACTTCACAGTGCTTTTAACTTTGCAAGCAGCAAGCTGATGTGCTCAGAGATGAAAAGCAAAGCGGGGAAAAACGCATATTGAAAAAAAATCAGTACGTACTTTCTTTTTCAAGTCTCCGACAAGACTAATACAACTAATACAACTTAAAACTGCATTTTCAGGAGACTAATTTGGATAATGAGCAGGGAAAAATCCTCATCTAAGAAGAAAAAATATACCATGCCAAATGAGAAAATAAAAGGATCCTGCCCACTTTTTGTGTGAAATTAATCCTTGTAGTTTTCACTTAGGAACAAACAAGGCAGTGTCTCTGGGTAAGAACAGGTTCAGCTGAATAGGGTGGCTATTTGCTGAGCATTGTAAGTAAAGGTAAAAGAAATATAAGGTTGTATTTTAAGAACATTACTCAAAAAAAATTCAGTTACTGTGAAATTAGTTGCTATCCTTCTTGGGAAGGACGTTCTTCCATTAAAAACAGTGGTCCCAAAATAAGTTGTTAATATTGCTTTGTAACCAAACAATAGTTCCTGCCACATCAGATTTTTTTACCCTTTCTACAGAACATGACCACACAAACACCCATCAGACATGCAACAAAAAATCTCCAGTTTGAATACTGGGATTGAGCAACTGCCATGAAAAACCTGTTCCAACTTCTCTGCTGCTGGCAGGGAGCTTTCATTCTGTTACTGGCAGAAGAGTTACACTCAGACATTTTTCTCCTTTCCCTTTTCTTAAAGTTTCTTTTTTAATTATGCAAAATGTTCAAATGTTAAGGTAGCTATGCTTTGAGCAGGGAAGTAGCTGAAAGGACAAAGAATTAGGGGAGGGGGTGACAATTACCATTTGCCAAAACAAATGTCATCAAGTTTAGCTGCTATTTAACAGCTTAACATTTTAACAAGGGAGAATAGAAGGAGTAGTTGAGCACAGCTTTTCCATAAACAAATGTACAATGTATTTAAAAAACAGAATTCTATTTCTTAAGAAAGAGAACTGCAACTCATAGCACCAATTCACCGGCATCCATCAAGTGAATTGAAATGTCTGATGTGCAGTCACTGGGAAATTCTGGGAGAAGAAAGCAGACAAACCTGAGCCAGTTCAGGAGAAGCTTCTTTCAAATGTGATTTCTCTCCCATGCATCCTTTTTCTTAATGTCATAAAAACAAAGACAACAGTCCTCTCCTTAACCTCTAGAACATAAAACATAACTGAGAATGCCATAGGAAAAAAATAACATCACAGATTCAAGCAAGAATCTGCGATGATGTTTGGAAGACAGCTAAAAAATCTCTTCCAACCTGCAAGATAAAGCAAGTTTATCACTTCAATGTAAACATTGGTAAAATGCTCAGATAACAATGAGCATGCTAGTATGAATTCTGAACAAATAAATTAGATCTCTGTGAAGCTCAATACTACTTGTGAAACAACTTCAATAGAATCCTTCAAAAACTTTCTTAAAGCAGAGCGAGCAGTACAGAGATGACAACAAAGTGAACAAGCCCACCTGTCATCGATCCAGTGGTACTCCAGAAAGAATTAGAGTCATGTGGAACAACATCTCTCTTGACACCAAGAACAGTAAGTACCATGCTCATTTTATGAGCTGTCTTGTAAAAAAAAACTTTTCTCTTGTACAGTACATCCTCAACAGGAGGAGAACATGACTTTTATAAACCAAATCATTCAATAACCTATTTGTTGAAATTCAATCTTAAAGCTGGGACAAAGAATATGAATCTTAGCAGATGGGGAGTCAGTGGTACCAGTTTGGGCAGAAAGATCTAGAAACTCAGTTCAAGTGGAAATCAAAAACATCTTAACTAAAACAGAGCTATAACAATGATTGCAGTGAAAGTTGAGGGTGACTATTAGGTGAAACACCGTTCTGCACTTACCAAAATACTAAAATAGGTGGATCAAAGTTTTAGCTGCATTACACAGACAACACTTAGGTTATTAGGCTTTTGAGCACATTTTCTCCTCAATTTCACATGTGTATTTGTGCTTTTGAAATGTGTGAAATTGGGAAAAGCTCTGAAAAAAATGTGTTTCAAAAGAGGTAGCAGCTCAGATCCTGACAACTGTTTATAACTGTTGTCAACAGACATATTACAGAATAATATGCTCCATGAAGGCATTACAAAGGATCTAAAGCTCTAGACACCCTCTCACAACTGGGGGTAAAAGAGAAAGACCATTAAAAACATAAAACCACTCTAGGACACTAAAACCTAATTAGAGCAGAAGAGTGGTGTACAAAGGGAACAACAGTCAGCTGTTCATTAGGAACAGAAGAAAAGCAATTTTGTCTTCAGGGTGGCACAAGAATACTTAATGCTGTTTAACTCCTTGCATCCCTCCTCCCCAGCACCCTTTATACAGGACAGAATAGGTCACACGGTGGTGTTCAGCAACCAGTATTGTTCTCTAATCCCTTCTATTCCAGCACCTGGGGATCACACCCATGTGCATTTAAGTAAATGCAATCTTGCAGAAGAGAACTGTGAGCACATGTGACTTCAGTCAGAAATGCAAGAGAGCAGTCAAAAGCTGTCTGCAGGTGACCGTGACATTGCCCTAACAGTCACTAAAGAAACTCCCCTTTATGAATAGCTGCCAATATTTTCATGTCTCCAAACCATTTCTTTCATCTTAAGAAAAAAAGAGTTTTTGTAATTTAGCCCTAAGCCAATAACTGATTTTTAAACAGTGAGCTACATCATGACTTGAATTAAAAATTTACTGTTATTCAAAATTCCCCTCCAGTACAAGGCAGTTCTCACAGTACAAAGCCATTAGCTATACAACTAAACATATTTTTTTCTAAAACCAGCAAAACTCTACTTTACTTCTTTAATAGCTGTAGGCTTTTTTAAGCAACCAAGATGTGTACAAGCAGAGCAGTATACCCAGTTAAAATCAATATCTATTCTAGTAAAAAAAATATTATCAAAAACCCCTTGCTTTCTGCATGATCAAAATTCTAATAACTTTTTTCCCCTCCATTTTTTCCTGGCCAGTCACCATTAATATTCCTAAGAAATTAATTCATATATATTTGCAGTGAGACACTGCAGAGTTTCAGAAGTAATGGAATAACACCCACCAAATCTGACAGAGGACAGAACCCTACTTCTTTTGAAGGCCTAGCAAAATATGCAAGCAAATGTCATGGAAACAGAAGCTCTCTCCATAGTAACACCATTTGTGGCACTGTAGCTAACCACTCTAAGATGCTCCAAGTTATTAGCTTAAATCCAGTCTTCATTTAATATTTGCTCCATAACATTCCATATATCTATGAGCTGTAAAGATTAAAAATATTAATAGTTCATGAGAATGCAGTATCAAAGCCAAAGTCAAACATAAGTATAAGGCCAAACTAATTAACTGTGATAAAGCAAGTCTGAGTGACACTGTCTTTAGGGAAAAAAGCCAAGAGACTGATGGCGCTGTAAAGAATAATTATATTACAGCTTGTTTCTACTACACTCTGACTCCACGCAACAATTGTCAGATGTGCAACAGCATCTCAAATTAAGCACATAGAAGAAGCTACAGAGTAAGACACATAAAAGTATAATAAATTTTTTAAAAATATAAAAATACATAATTGCACCTAAGCAACCCTTGTTACCCGCTGTTATACAAAAAATTAATTTTTTTATCAATCAACCCAGCAATCAAAACTCTCAAAATCAGCTGAACAAAGACTCCAACTAGCATTGTAGCTGCTCTCCATGGAGATGGACCATCTTAGTGCACAGCAATCAGAGCCAAGGGAATGATTTTCAATGAAAAATTTTTTCCACAACAAAACCAAAAAAAGTTCCTGATTTATTTTGTGGCAATGCTTGTTGGCACATTTTCTGATCTGATGACCAATGCAAAGTTTCACTTCCCTGACTGTTACTAGATACAACTAGTATCTAGTACTAGTATCTAGGACATGGTACTAGCTGTCCCTTCCATCCAGAAACTGAAAAGGGTCAGTAGTGCAAATGGGCACAAAAATACATTACCTCCGACATTTTTGCAAATAAAATACCATGTCTTGCAAGCATAGAAAATAGAGCTTATTCTGCAAAAATTTTTTACAATGTCAACAAGAATAATTTATCTGGTTGTTCTTGTTCATAAGCAAATTATGAAAAGTTGCACTCGTTCTTTACTGGTTCAAAAAACTTTAATGTAATATAAAATTTAAACCAAATCCTGTAACAATGAAAAGTATCATGACTGTCTTACTGTAATACTTAAGCTTCTGAAAATAAATTAAAAAAAAACTTAACCAGTCTTTGTACATGGTAGTCTCATGCCTTATGTATATTTTAGAGAGCTGATTCTACTCAAAAATCAAGCATATTCTTCCAAAATCATGCTAGTACTAAAAAAAAAAAAGAGTTCTGAAGGTTTCCAAAATATATCCAATATGGTTCACTGCATACATGTTTCTTTATACAGAAAAATCTGTATTGCTTCAAGCTGATACATTTTAATTACTTTGTAAATAGCAAACAAAGCAACAATGCTTTTGTCTACCAGCCTTTGTCTATTGGCCTTGGAGCCAGCTCAGTAGGAAGAGTCGGGGGAAGGAACCCCAAAAGCCAAACATGATTTGCTTTGCTTGATGTTAGTTGATGGTAAGACGGCTGCAAAAGAATATGTTGCCTAAAATCTAGGAAATACTGACCTCTACTAGTCTCTTCTCCAACTAAACTTATATTTTTCCTCACCATCACATGCATCAGACATTTTGCAGAATAGATTTTAGTAGGAATTGGAATTTCACATTTTGTACTTGAAGACAAAAGGAACAACCTTGAAACTCTTAATTTGTTAACCACATAGCAAACTTCTTTTTCACCTGTTTTGAGCTCTGAGCACTATGAGCACTGGATCCTGTGATCAACTTACATTTGTTAAATAGTTGTTTCCAAAACTATTTAGAATTATCCTTTACTCTTCTGGTTCCTTTTTCTCATTACCAGAAGAACAAGCCATATTTTCCCTTAAAAGTGGCAACATCAATTCACTGTCTGACAAGTCCCAAAGATACACATTTCAATTGCTCTCATAAGTTAAAATTCTCTAGATTCTCTAGAGAATCTCATGTTACTTAAAAAATGTTTTGTTTCAGTGGCTGGATGAATATACAGATGCAAAATCTCCCTGGGATTTCTAGTGCTCACTGTTTGGAAACAAGCAACCTACTGTTTGTCAGTTCAAACTTATCAAACCTTTCAGATGGGATGTAACAAGTGCACTAACTGGTTTTTAATGAACAATTCAAACTATACAGAACATCTGCATTTTGGAAATCTGAGATAATTTCCAGATAAGATTTCTAATAATTTTCCCCTTTTGGAACAAGCCAGCAGACATGTCACAGTTGTACATTCCCCTATTTCAGAGGAAAACTTCTAGAGTAGTGTGGAGAAAACCTGAATTTCATTTCAGAAACACAACTAGCAGCATTAAAAGAAAATAAGTTTTTGCTTTAAGAATATCTGCACTAATTACATAGGAAACCTTCATCAGGTGTCTGATCTCTGACTTCTATGAACAAGGCATGAAGTCCAGCACTGCCACATAGTACTTAACAGACCTGTATGATACAATCACATCTTAATTATTCTCCATGCACTTGAAGACAATGAAATTTTCTTAGAAGCAATTTATAGCTTCCATATCAAGCTCAAGACTTTCATTCTTAATCATGTTAATGGACTTGGTTCACTATTTTTGTAATATCATAGGCTAGGAGAGCTGATGAAAAGAACAGCAAGTACAATTACAACTGAAACTAAAGTCACTGCCAGTCAAAAGGAGACTTAATTATTACACAGTGTACTGTTGTGCCTCTTCAGTACAGAATACTATTCCACAGGCACCTCTGAGCCTTGCAGAGTGTACAGTATCATGAACATGATTATTTTAAATGTGCAGTCACCAATATGCACCATTACCTTCAAAGATTTATCTAATAATACATGCTAGCACCTAAGAAAAAATATTCTTATAATTAAAAAATTCAGTTACCCTTTGGTGATATTTATCATGTGTTTTCAAAATTGTTGTTTATAAGAACAGTGACCCAGTAAACACTTTAAATTATGAATAACAGTCATGTAGAATCATTCTGCTTTTAAAGAAAGTGTCTTTAAATGTTTTTGACCATCCAGACACCACAATGCAAGTGCTGATACTCCTCTAAAAGTCATCCTCACACGTGTTTCCTCACATCTGAGGTATATACATCATTTTCCTGAAATGCTAGGCTAGTGATTACACTAAACAGTGGGATGGAGATCTACCTAAATATCCTGTTTATCCTGATACTATTTTTGTTTTACTGCTGTGCTCCTGCCTAAGAATATGAACATTTTATCAAGGATCTTCATGAAAACTTGGAAGATTTGTTGGCTGTCTTTTTCTGCCATGTACAGAAAACAGAACTGGGAGAAAACAATCACAACAATTTAGTTCTTCCAGATACTTCCCTACATCTTTTCAGTTTGACAGAAAAAGTACAGAGGGATCATAAATGAAGCACTCTGTTTATGGATATCTGTTCTGGGATCTGAAGAAAAGAGAGTGCTGGCAAAATACTTTCTACTATATTGTCCAGTTTCCAAATCATTCCCGATCTATAAGCTGCTCAGTCCTGTAGGGATTGCTGTAAATTTCAGGATGAGTCAGAACACTGTCATGAAGACAAGTGGCCACTTCATTAATTTATTCAAGAGCTGAATGAGATGATTCAGTAAAGAGTTCTCACTGATTCAAATAAAAAACTCTCCTAGATTTCCCCATCCATGGAAACTTTTTGGAATACAGACTTACTCTTTTAAAACAGGTATGTTTTGCAGAAGCTGAACCTTTGTGTTGGTATTCCCACCTGAAATGCCATTTACACTACATACTCCTAATATATATCTATTTATTTTAGTTAGAAAATACATATAACCATAGTTAAAAGCATGACAGGAAGTGCACTCCACAAACTCCCTGACAGGTGGCTTTGAGACAAAGAAACTATGCAAAAAACATTTTTGAAAGCCTTTATGACTTATGATTCTACAACTTTATTATCCCAACATTTAAAACAGTAGCAGGCAGTGAAAGTGGTTTTTTTCTTTCCCTAAACAGCACATGCAGAGACACCACCATATTAATGTCAAGTGACAATCCCAATTTGTGACTAGTACACAAAATGTAGGAAATGTCTTTCCTGCTGCCACTGGCAGGCAGAATGATTAAACTGCACAACAGAAGTTCAAGAACCCATTTAGATAGCACCCATAAATGCAGTTCACTGCCTGAGAAATCAGAGAATGTCAGGCAGTACAGGTCATTAGCAAGCAAATGAGACAACATACCAACTAGGACCAACACTCTCCTTAGGTAATCAGACTCAAGACACTTGACACATCTATTCAGGCTGACATAATAAGAAAGTCAGGTTAAACAATTCTAGCAAATAGCAAATATGTTTGCATTTCAATCTGAATGTACTAGAGGCCCAAGAGCAGAAAGTTAAACAAGAAAAACTTTTACTACACTCCAATCTTACTATATTTAGACCTAAAAATTATTCATAAAGGGAAAGAGGGAAATGTAGATATTTACTGGGGGTGATTTATCTCAGGTTCTTGGAAAGTAACTGAAAATCATAAAAATCTGCTACGTTCAAAAATCATGATACTTGTATCTAGAAGTCTAGCAATTTAATTAAATAAGCTGTAATTAATTTAATTAGACCTTACTTACTGGTGTTTAGGTTAACATTTCTTAATTTTCTAGTTTTCAAATTTAAAAAAAAAAAAGAAAGTAGAAAACAAGTCACCCCAAATGAGCAAAGACAAACTTGAATTAGTATAAAAGTTTTCCTTGTACAGTCACAGAAAACTCCTCAAAGGAATATTGTGTATCGTTAATATATTTGGGTATGTTTGCAAAGCATGTGAAAAAATTGTATATTTGAGATGGGGATAGCTACGTAAGAGATTAATTGCAAGGAACATGGCCATGGAAATTGAATATAACAACTATTCATAGGCAGAAAAGAGTTGCAAAGCTCAGTGGCATTTCAGGAGATTGACAGCAAGTTCTCTGTTAAAGGAAAACCTACAACTGCACAAGAAGTGCACACTGATATGACAACAGCATCCCTTGATAGCAACAGATTCAATCAGGAACATTCCTCTTACAGAAGTAATCACATTTAGCAAAGAGATACTCTAAAGATGAAAAGTTTTAATAATGTGGATCAACAAAAAAGACTGATGAAAATGATTCTCTCTAGGTTCTCCTTCCTTCTGCTGCAAACTCTAGAGAAAAAAAAAAATCAGGTGGTCTTAGCACATGTGTTAACAAACTGAGGTACTGGTGTCTTCTCCCAGTGATAGGATGTGTGGGAACAGTTCAAAGTTGTGCCAGGGAGTTTTAAACTAGACATCAGGACGAATTTCTGTACTTGAGAGGATGGTAAAACATTGAACAGGTTTCTTAGAGAGGTGGTCAATGCCTCAGAGCTGTAAGTGTTTAAGAGGCATTTGGTCAATGTGCTTAATAATATGCTTAAATTTTTGGTCAGCCCTGAAATAGTCAGGCAGCTGGGACTAGATGATCACTGTAGGTCCCTTCCAACTGAAATAAGTCTGTTCCATTCTATTCTATACTATTCCATTGCCTCCAAATCTTACATGAATCACTACAAAAATAGGAAGCTAAATCCAGAAACATATATTTGTTAGAAGCAAAAATCTATGCTATTATATGATTCTTCCTAAGCCTTTGTATATCAGCTTTGGTACTGAGAGTACATTTGGTATATCTGAGTCTGCCTGAAGCCATTACTTGCTATTGCATAAGAAATACGTAACAATAATTGTTGCCCATCACTGATAAACAGGATGTCTGAGTTTCAGAAATAAGCCAGCAAGTGACTAGGCCTATGATTAAAAATTTACACACCATTTGGTAAAATATATACTGTGGAAGAAAAGGCTTTCCAATTATATAGGATTATTTAGGACAAACTGGCACTGCTTAATGAAACAAATCATGAAGATGTTTTATTTGGTGGTATCTTTCAGAGATATTTAATTCAGTTTTAACTTCAGTGATTTTGGATGAACTTTTACAATGACAGAAAATAACACAGCCTATTATACAATGGGAATAGCACAAATAATTAACAGGCAACCAAGCATTTCAGATCACCACTAAGTCTGCCAAGGGAAGGAAGGAAGATATAGTAATAACTCATCCAATGTTATTCAGTTATAAAAACCTGTTCGTTATTCTTTCATTTTAAAGGCTAAGCTTTGCATTAGAATTCAGTATGGGGAGCTATGTGTTAAATAATTCAGCTGTTCTCTAAAATAACATTTATCTTAGAAGAACAGAGTTCAGCAGTTGCCCTTCGTCTTTCCCTCTAAAAATCCCAACTCCACACAACTGGACTTTATTCTTCATCCAAAATAAGAGTATGGAGGAGTACCAAACAGAAATCACACAGAGCAAATGCAAAAATGTAACAGAGCTCAGGAGGCAAACACAAACCAGAAGATTTTAAATTGTGATACAAGCGTTCCACAGATGCTCAAAAGCTGTCTTTAGGCCTTCCTAACTGATGGCCAGGGAGTCTTCACTTAGCTGGCTAAAGTAAAAAAAATAATTCCTACATCCCTTCCCGAAGCAAAGGAAAAGTAATAGTTTTAGTCAGCAAGAAAACTGGCTGCTAGGAGATTACTAGCATAAAAATTAGACACTCTGAGATATCTAGCAAAGGTACGATTTACAAGGTAGACATGAAAAGCAATTTCACTGATGAGTGGGCAGAGTCCAGACGGCCATTCTGCTATCAGGAGAGGCCATTTCTGAGATTTTCATTAAAAACATACGGGCTGGTAACCTGCAAGTGCTCTAAAACAAATGTAAGAAGTTTGCTCTTTTGAACATTTCAAAAAGAGGACTGAAAGCTTCCAGTCTTTACACAAGCATTCAGAATCTGTAAATAAGACATGTGGCTTTCACCTTTAAACTCAGTCATGGTCTGGGGCATGATCCCAGGGTGAGATACCTGTCCCTGAAGTTTCCTGCTGCTGTTTTACTCCTACTTAGCACCTACCTTTGGGCCCTGCTCTGTCAACCAGTTACAGGTAAAGGAACCATAAAGTTGATCAGATGGAATAGAGCTGATTTAGGCATATGGGAGTTATAGTGAGAGGATCTTAAATGGATAGACAATGATATAGGGAAAAGACGTGTCAGGGAGAAGCAACAGAGAAGGGAAATCAAAGGGAATGAGGAAATGGGCTGCTGGATAAAGAGAATGCATGAAGAGAAAAAGAGCAAAGGAAAAGAGTATAAAGGGAAGAAGAGAAGCAATAATAAGACATTTGTCTCTTGTGATGGAGTTGTCAAGAGAATGATATGTTAATGCAGGAATTGTGTAAGAGCCACACATCACATCAAGCTACCTACAAAGCATTCTTAAATCACAAACAAGGCAAAAACATCCATCACTTCCACTAAACATGCTCTTCTCATGATCTGTGAAAGCTTTCAGACTGAGAAGGGAGGAAATGGGAAGGAGATGGGATGCCTCAGCCACAGCCGTTCAAATGTCACTGTGAAATGAAAGCCTTTGTATACCCCAAGCAATAACCAATATAAGTAACTCAAGTAACGGACTAATTAGGAATAATAATGCTCAGTTAGTCTGATCTTGCAAAAGAAACTAACCTGCACAGGCAGGAAACAATTGCCTTACTCTTTCAACTCTTTCAACTTAATGTTGTTTCTACTGTCATCAGTCACAGTGCAAAATAATTTCTGCTTCAGTAGAAGAACCTTGCTACTCACATAATAAGAGTTTAGATAGGATTACTAAGAGAAGAAAACCCTCTTATATCTAACTGAAAACCCTTGATTCAGTAGTAAAACTTTTTCACAAATCCCTTTTCATTAAAGCATACCAATTTCTCAAAACTGGAATAATACAGAGGCACTTGATGCCAAATCTCTTCAAACCAAAGAGAAAAGTGAGAAAACCAAGAGCTCTTGGAGGCTAAAAGCAAATTCACAGATAATTTTGGATATTTTGAGTTTTATTGCAAATTAGAATTAAACCAAACTTCAAAACAAAATATTCCTTCTCCATTCATACTGACTCCCAGTATCAGTGTTGCCTGTAGCTAGTGGGGAATATCCATATACTCAGGTCTGGATGCCTTTGTCTAAGACCACATAACAAGAGGAACACCTCTGAGTAAACCAGGGCAGAGGGGAAGGGAAACACAGAAAAGACATTCAAACAGTGTGAACTGATAAACTCAACATTCCTTGTATTAAGAAGTTTACTTCTGCATTCTGCTTCACCTATCAAAAATATGGTAAGTGTGGGCAATTTTCCTCAAAGAATTTTCTGTCTATACATGTTGACACTCTGCTGCCACTTCATTCTTCTTTGTGAATTTGCTTCAATTATTTTCTACATTTGTGTACTCCTCAAAACACACACTGGTATTCAGGATCTCCCAAAAGATGTTCTTGAATTTCCCTGATCTTCTAAAACTCAATTTCTGTCTATCCTTTCTTTCTGCAAGATCAATTATGTCAATAAATATGGTTCTTAATTTTCTTCTGGATATGCCATGGTCTCTTCACTTGAGACAAAGAGGTTTTATAAAGGCCTCTAACTCTCACAATCAGAGTTCTACACCCCAATCAACAACAGAGGGTTGTTGTTTTCTCTCTGAAAAGACCTAATACATACTGCATTCAGCTATAACACAAAAATTATTTCAGTTAGTATTCTCAAGGGGTCATTTATCCATTGTTTTACTGTTGCTCTTGTATTGTTGCCTATTAATTTATTCCCTCTCTGTCACATAACAAAAAAAAGGCATCTATCAGCTTCATCCTTTTCAGTTAATCATCTTTAATGTTTCTTTTCCAAGTAACAGGTCTATAATAATATTTTTTACTCTAAATATATTACTTATACTTTTTCAACTATGAAAGTCATTACACTGAGAAAACTGCATATTGCTTCATCCAGGAAAATCAGTTTAATAACAGACGCAACAAACTTACATTCCATAAACTCAGGAACAATATTAAAATTTGAATGTTAAATTAAACAAATACATTAAAGATTAATAACCTTTATAAGTATTTATAAAAGAAAATTGTTTTAGTTGGGTTATAAATTTTTTAGTGTGCTAAATCAGAAAACACAAGTTCTAGAAATACAAAACATATCAGATATTGATTTCCTGTAACAGTGACTAAGAGATACATTCTTCAGTAAGTTCATTTCAACTAGAAAAGGTAATTTCAAATTTAGCTGTAGTAACTCTGCTTAGCTTAACCTCTAATTTTCAGGGAAGTGTTTCTGAGAAACCTTTATAATTGCTTTAAATTCTAACAGTATTCTAAGATATCATCAGGACTTCTTATGAAAGCGTGAACTTTTTTTACCCTAGAAGTTTTGCTTTAAATTGGAAATAGCTATGTATAATAAAAAAGGTATGTGGCCTAATTGCTTAGTTAGCTAATGCAGAACTTGAAACAGAGATGTTTATCTTATTTTCAGATGGGAGTGTGATGGTCCCTTGCTAAGATCTGCAGTACAGGAAGTAGACCAGGAAAAATCTGTTTCAACTGGAGAAGTATACACATGTACTTTCCACAAGTAACTGGAAGGGTAGAAATATCTGTCAAATTTAAAATAATTGAAAATAATTCCTTTCTTAATTCAGTCAACACACTGGAAGGAAGAGATGCCATCCAGAAGGATCCCAACAGGCTTGAGGTGGGCTGGTGCAAACAGCCAAGTTCAACAAGCACAAGTGCAAGATCCTGCACCTGGTCAGGGCAATCCCAAGCACAAACACAGACAGGGTGGAGAATGGATCAAGACTTTCTCCCTGGGGAGAAAGATTTGGAGGTGTTTGTGTACAAAAAGCTCAACATAAGCTGTCAGGGTGCACTTTTAGCTCAGAAAGCCAATATACCCTGGACTGCATCACAAGAAGCGAGGGCAGCAGGGCCAGGGAGGTGATTCTGCCCCTCTGTTATCATGAGACCCCCACCTGACGTGCTGTGTCCAGCTCTGTGACTCCCAGCATAAGAAAGACACAGAGCTATTAGAACAAGCCCAGAGAAGAGCCACTGAGGTGATCACAGGGCTGGAGCATCTCTCCCATAAAATCAGGCTGATGGAGCTGGGGATGTTTAACCTGGAGAAGGAGAAGGCTCCAGGGAGACCTTTTAGCAGCCTCACAATATCCAAGATGGGCCTACAAAAACATATGGAGAGAGACTTTTGACAAGGGCATGTATTGACAGGATGAGAGAGCATGGCTTTAAATTGAAGGAGAATAGGTTTAGATCAGGTATTAGGAAGAAATTCTTTATTATGAGGGTGGTGAGGCACTGAAACAGGCTGTCAAGAGAAGCTGTGGGTTCTCATCCCTGGAAGTGCTCAAGGCCAGGCTGAAGGGGGTAAAAGGTGTCCTTACCCCCTCTGGCAGGGGACTAGAATTAGATGATCTCTACATGAGAGTTTGAGTCCCTTCCAACTCAAACCATCCTGTGATTTACAAGCTAAGAAAAAAGTAAAGATGGATGATGCTACAGCAATGATCTATGCCAATATACAATACATACTGAAGTGTATCCACTGTATCTGATTCAACAGAAGTAATAGGATGGATGATGCCATGCTAGCTGGAGAACCACTTGCATTATTTTTTCTGGTTCTCTGCAGTACTTTTGGTAACTTCTCTCCAGGCCACTCATTTACCTTTACACTGGCAGACATGGCTCAATAATTTACCATGCTTCAATTACACTAAAACAATATGAGTCACAAATTTAATGAAATTTTAATGTGTGAACATCCTTGAAAAAGCAAAATAATATGAGAGCTCAAATAAATGGTTGAAAGATTCATGGAATTCATGCAGTCATAGTAAATTCTTCATTATTTAGCAGAATACATCCATAGTACATACTCTAAAAAACATGAGATGATTCCTGAAAACTACCACCATTGATTAGTAAGAAATCACACATACTACAAATGAGATAGCAACTAGTCAGAAACAATGCTGCAAAGAAATCCTGAGCAAAACAAAGATTAGCTAGTAGATGGATGAGTGGGAAGGGAGAGTGAGAATTTCATCTGGGACTAAAGGGAGAAAAATCCATTCTTTATGCTACTTACTCCTGTAGGCTGAAATATCAGTCCATCCACTTCATGGCTAACTTCTCTGGCAAAGTTTCCTTCCAAGAGCTGTAGAACAAAAGAGAAAGAAATCCTTTTTCCATAGAGAAATGCACATCAAAGTGAGTAGCGGTGGATTATATACTACTACTGCAATCATTTGCCAGTAAACAGCTTATTTACTGTTAGAGCTTGGGAAATGTCAGCATCAACAAAGTAGCAGTTTCTACAAATACTCAAGGCTAGAAAATCTTTTGTCCAAAAAGAAATACATAGAAATCAAGATGATTCTATGTAATAGAAAATGAAGAAATATTGATTCTAATACAGGACACTAGAGTAATTTGTGGGCAAATTAAAAAATCCATTTGCCATTTTAATACACAAGTAGCACTTACTTTAGATTGAACTTATTTCCTGAAAAATACTTCAGGGCATCATTTGAAATTCACATTTTATAGACTTCCTAACTAGGGCATAAACCAGTAACACAGCTACATGACTGTAAAACAACTCTTTGAATTAATTTGTATCTTAAATATTCTATTTTATGCTTTCAAAGACTGTGAATTCCATATGGTGGTAAATATATCCATCAAAATGAATTTATCAGAGAAAAAAACATCTAATTAAACAAATCACTGAAACCAGCTAGTCAACATTTATGATAATTGATTATATACTTCCATATTAAATCATTATTTGCCTAAGGAAAAGCAAATAACCAAGGAGAATTACAACTGACAAGTAATAGCAAAAATTAGGAAAATTACCAAAATATCTCTTTTTTAATTTCAATTTATTTTTTACCATTGAGATGGAGAATCTGTCCTGAAGTTGTAGATACTTTTAGTAGCATTTGAAAAAACTCTGGCACAAAAGTAACCACATGGTGATAAAACAGCAAATACAGAAACAGTAAATCACAGTCAGTTTTAAAAGCATCATTTTCGCCTGGTCTGCTAATTTTGCACAATTTCCTTTCTAGAGCTCAACTTAATGATCTGCTGACCAAATTATGACTAAATTAATCAGATGAAGTCAATAAAGTATGAAAGGAGCTGAGAACTAACATTTGTATCCTTCTAAGGCTGTACAACTAAAAGCAATGCAATTTTATGTTTCATGGCCAAATACTTCAAACAATAATGATTCAACATATTTCACTTGAACTTATAAATGTTTGCACAGAATGACTGATCATTTTGCTATAAAAACTTAGCTTTTTCCCTTACCCATTCATTAGCTTATATTTGTGCCTATAGCTCCAACAACAAAGCAAGCTTTCACTATTCAAGTTTTAGAATTTAACGGGGAAAACCACACTCTGAGAGTGCTCTCAAGTGGAAAAATACTTCAAGAATATTTAATTCCGAATAAGAAACTATACAATTAAACACATTTTTTCAGAAGAAAAAGCCCATAATTGAAACTTGAAGTTGCACCTTGCTGTTACAACACGTTGCTATCTTGAAATTTACAGCTGAAGTTCACAATTATAAGGCATCTGCTACCGTATGACTACACAAAATAACAATAAAATAATCCCAAATTCTTTCATTAATCTGTTGCTAGTCTTTGTTTTTATTAGAGCAATGAGTGCATTGTAAAAACATTTAAATGTCAAAAAAGTTTTTAATATTGTGAGGTTTTTTTATTTCTACACACGCCAAATCTTCTGTTGGTCACTTGCAAGTTACTTACTTAGCAGTTCCAAAACTGACTGGCCAGTCATCTGTAATAAGAGTATGCTCCAAACTTACAAAAATGCTCAAGACTGATTTCATTAAATTCAGGTACCAAAAAACCTCTCACTGGATAATGTTAGTATTAAGGAATAATCAACCACCTCTGTTTCTGCCTCTGTTTTTGAAGTTCTCAAGGGAATTACAATTTGAGGAGACAGTGACCTTGGTGTTGGAACTTACAGAACTAAATTATGTATTCCCAAAATAAAATTTAAGAATACAGAAACAATCTCTTACGTTGGAGTATGTGGAAAAGCAGAAAATAATTACTGTGTTGTTTGGCTCGCAACTCTCTCCACTCTGGTGAACATGCAGTTTTAGAAAACTACATTAAAGTACTATTACAACTTGAAAAATTGAGAGGAAAATATATATTAAAATTTTCCCTTTTCAGAAATACATTCTGATACTTTTCATTCACTACTTAGCCAGAATTACAAAATGTAAAGGAATCTGTCCCATTAAGATGCCACCCATTTTCAAAGTCAAACATGTTCTCAGTTTGGAGGTCCACAGTGGTTTCACTAAGACAGTTCCTCACAAGTGTCAATTAGATATCAAAGACAAAAGGATTTTAAATCCAGAGCAAGCCTCAACAGATAACTACACTTCTCTGCAGTCCCAGTTATTCTGCTTTCATTCTCATTAAGACAATTACATGTATTTGAATGATAGCACTTTCTCTAGAAAGGAATTTTGACTAGAAAGGATTAGCAACTGGGGGGAGGGGATGAAGGAAGGAATGTACATTTTCTCTGACATCATTCCCATAAAAATTTTCTTGGGAATTAAACTATGCAAAGTGTGAACAGAATACATGGACATTGAATATTGCAGAAGGCTTGGAATGACATGGAAATGAGCATAAAAGGAATGTCTGACATACAAGCAATACAAGCAAGTATTTTTGACTCTAAAAAAGTTACATTTTTTTCAGTTTATGAACTTCAAATGCAAATATCATGGTTCATCTTTTAAAAACGTTATTCAACGTTCCACACGCTCAAATTTCTAATTAACTTGAACAGAATGGTCTTTTCTAATCGGCGCCATGATAAATGGCACACCTGCTTGACTGGGATGACTGCCATGGATCAGATAAAGTGCAATGCATCTCAATGACATTTTATAAAAGATGGGTAAATGATGCATTTGAACAAGCTCTTCTGGCATCCAATTCCTTGTCGTCTCATGGCATCTATTTCCACCTGAGATCCCCTTTGTTCACTCCTTTCAGCTTCCTTCTTCCCCTTGAATACTGCAATAAGCCATATACTCCTATTACAGTTTATTATTAAAAACTTTTCCTTTCATATTTTTCAACTGAATTTAAAATCATTGCTACATCTAGTAACACTTCTCTAAGCAAAACAATGGTATAATTGCATGGATTGAGTGGAGCTGTATGATGAGTAACAGGATTTCTCCTTGTGCCTTAACCAGTGAGAAGCAGAGAAGCAGTATGTCACCAAAAGAGCACTAACAACTTGCTGAAGCTGATTTTGCTAAAACACTGAACCAGTCCGTAGTTCTTCTCCGGATAATTGAAAATTCAGACTTTACAGATATGCCTATACTTATACAAACAAAGAAATCACTATGCTCCTTCAGCACAAAGGGGAGAAAATTTAGATGCATACAGAGTAGGTTTTTGTTAGAGTTTTCGTATTTCTGAGCCAAGACACATAATTCTATGAGTTTGCAGATATTACATTATTCATAAAATAAGTAAGTCCAGCAGGTAGTCCTGTGTCTTTTCTCTCCCCTTACCAAAAAAAAAAAAATTTAAAAAAATAAAAATAAAATAAAATCCCATGGAAACACAACACAATGTGAATTATGAGGATTCCAAAACATAATGATGATTGCAAAGTCATACTGACTTTCTACATAATAATTTTACTAAGGTCCTTGCACACACATCGCAATTATTGATCTCTTGTGTCACAATATGCAAATACTGCTAACCATTTTGTCTGTATTTCTGATTCAAAACTGACACTGCTTGCTAGCCTGCTGAAACACTTCTGGGTACAGAAAAAAATCCCTTTGAATGTTATAATACAAGACAAATACAGATCCCTTATCTTTGCTTATCAATTTCAGAACTGCTATATGCTTCACTTCAAGTCAAAATAGAACAATTCTGCCTGCAGTCCCATGGGGTTTTCCAGATCCACCTTCAAGTTACTGATCATCTGGACCTGTTCACTCTACAGAGAGCTGTGACAGGGATCACACTTCACTCTAAAGTATTAGTTACAAATAAACTATTAACTGAATTACCAGTCAGACAGAACAAAAAACACCTTCATACATGGGCCCATTGTCATTCCTAACTTCACAGAGCCAGCAACTTCACTGCCTTAGGTTTCAGTCCAACTTCAAGGACCATCCCTTTCTCTAAGGATGACAACCCTCTCCATCAGCCTCGATATTCTCACATCCTGACAACGGTCAAGTTTTATAAACATGAGCTCATACATCTCTTTAGATAACCTACTACATAAACCTTCATATATCCTGTTTCTGAATGACATCAGAAATCCCACAGAATAATTTTTATGCTAAGATCAGTTAAAATAATGCAAAGATAGTCTGGCTCAGATTCTTCCAAACTATCACATTTCCCAAAAATAAATCAGTCTGCAGGCAATGATGGAGCCATCATCCACCACATCATCAAACCACTAACGTTCTAAACTTTAGCTTTCAAGCAGTATATTTTGAAAAGGAGGCCTCCCGGAAAAGAACTAAGCATGCATTTGGCGGGGTACAAGCTTCCTTTCAGATGATATGCAGGTTGCTGTGCAATGCTTCAAAATATTATCAAATGCAGTTTAATGTCAGGCAAGGGAAGCTTAGAGGTCCTTTAAGCTACGGCTGTGGTCTCTGCTCCTTCCTCCTCACCAGAATCTTTCCAGTTTCCCCTGTCCTACAGCATCACATCTTTTTTTGTTTGTTTTGTATCTAAAAGCAGAGAAGGTATCAAGAACAGAACAGCTGCTTTCAGTCTCAAAGCAAAAAAGCATCAAATAGCATGTGAGAAAAGTTTCATATATTATTTAGAAATAAAACACAGAATCTCAACTTTCCACAAATAGAAGTTGGCTAGTTGACATTTTAACAGAAATAGAGCCCAAAACAAAGCACTGAGAGAAGTTTTTATTTTGGTTCACTGACTGAATTACTACAAATACATGGTAAAACTTCCAAAACAATCTCTAGTGACTCTGAGGAATTCATGGTTTTGGGAACTGAAGGGAGCACACACTTTCTGAAATACAGATAAAAAAAAAGGAAAAAACAAAAACAAACTCACGTGAAACTCAAACCATGCAGACTTTTATCTTTTTCACATTCAGGATACCAATCATCTCATCTAACACTGCATTGCAAATAAAACAGGTGATTTAAACAAACCTAGTGTAAATTAACAATCTGGGGGGAGATGGGAGAGGATCAAAGACACACCTCTGGCAGTTCTACTGCTTCCTACCCTCCCTGCTCCAAACCAGACATAACCTGGATCACCATTTCAGACTAACTTTCAGACAGCTATGAGGATGAAACCTTCTCCTCTCACACATATTTAAGTTCCTCTTCAAGTGATACGCTCAAGTGCCAAGCAATTTATTTAGAAAACTGTGCAATCTCAAATTACAGCATGCTGTGATGGAGAAACACAATTTTCATTAAGCTGTCCAATGAAGTACTGTCTATGCAATTAAAAATTAATTCCTACTTCTCAGCAACTTTTTTCTTCCTTCAACTTTTCTTCCTTGCTCCTCTTTTTAGACTCTGACCAAGACATCTTAGAGGTTTTTTTTTAGAAACAAGGTTCACATTTCAAACATTTCACAAGGAAGCAGATGTAACTCTTCATATATTTCAATGTGTCTTCAAAAGATATCCCACAGATACCATTTTTTTATCAACCGAAACCATGCCATTTAGATTAGACAGAATATTCCAGAAGGGCTACAGCAGCAAGAAAAAATGCACTCCCTGCTCTCTTTCACAGGAGTCTCCTTTCAAGATCTCTAGATACTTGAGCACTTGCCAAAGTATTTGACCAGCCAATGGCTTATTACAACTGGCTGCTTGCCCCAAAGTGGCTCCTTCCAAGTAACTCTGAAGATCCTGAAATCACAGCCCATGGTCTCAGGAGTGTGACTTAACATATGGTCATAAAGTAAAGATTTCCCTCACAAAACCACAAGTGAGCTCCCATTTATGATTTCAAGTTTTCCTCCAAATGACCTATAAAAATGTTGAAAAGTTTTCATTAATTTAACATGACCTGGTTTCCTCTGCATTAGTCTCATTTCCTAATCAAAATATGATTTTTATGTCAAATAAATGAGATAAGAACAGCATCAGTTGGAGTGTATCTGCATCAGGGTAACATCCAATTCTATAATGCATCCTCCTTCATTAGTCATTGTATTTAGCTATATTTATCTTACCAGCAATAAAAGGCAAGAAAGAAAATGAATCATAGTAACTGGGAGTACAGTCAGAAAACCACAGCTTATACTAAATATTCTTAAGCTAATATGCTAAGAAAAAATCATGAAGTAACTAAATATTCCCTGGCCCATGCCAATGATCTAAAATATGCATAAAGGAAAAGTAGGATCAAAAACTGTAGAAAATAAATTTAAAAATGAGCTCTCTAAGAAGTAATTGCTTAAAGAAGTTTCCTATGCTAATTAGAAACCAACACATATTGAAGATAACTGCTACATTTTTAGTAAACCAGTGAAATTATCTACTTTGCCCTAACTGCATAAGGAACACAAAGTATAAACTTCTCACTTGCTCATTACTTAAAAAGAAATTTCATGCTTTTGGGCTGTAAAATCAGGGCTGTAAAACTGTATGAAAATCCTTTAAAAAGAATTATGCTCAAAGCTCAAATCCTAGCTTTTACACAGCCATCCACTCAAGATGCTAATTCTAGACAAAAACAGAGAAAAGCTGCAAACATTATTTTTTCTGTATGAACACGTACATCTTGAAAGCGCTTGATGTCAAGAAGTAACTAAACAAAAAGAGTAAAAGTAAACTCCCAAGGTTCACCTGTTTAACAAAATCACCGCTATTTTGAACTGTGTAATCTCTGGCAACAGCTGAATCATATGGTGATGAAAAATATACCAAATGACTGAGTAAAGTCACACATGGGAATTTTTTCAGTTCATAAAATATAAAAATATATACTTTTTATAAAGTTCTATTTTATGGAAAGCCTTTCAGTTTGTTAATTTACTAGAAGCTCTGAAATCAATCATACTGAAAGACTAAAAATAAACCTTTTTACTAAGTTAATCATACAGAACATTTTGGCTCAAAAGACATGAAAAACACCTAATTATGACAATAGATTTGTTCCCTATAAGAATGAAAGCAGATAGTGGCAGCATTGTGAGACTGATGTTCACTAATATGATCAAGAGACTAATTATTATCCATGAATCATTTGTAGCATTCAAAACTTGATTAATGTCAGGTCAAGTTTAACATGTGATAGGTTTTATTAGTAATGCTCAGCTATCCCACTGCTTGTCAATGTACACAAGTGCCATCTGTTAGGTGTAGGAATAGCCAACAGTCACAACAAAAACACCTTGGCTACAAGCGGTCACTGAAATAGGTTGTAAGAATTCCATAAGGAATACCCTAATAATTCTAAACACACAAGATCAGAATCCAGTACTAAAGACAGGAAACTTGTAGCCCAAGCAAAAGAGCATGCAAGGCATGCTTCCCTCTTTTTAAAGGTCAGTCAAAGCTAGTGTGTTTAATAATACTGAATACTTCACAGACTGACCAGTTTCTAGCAACAAATACTTTTTTGCAAGAGGAATATGTGTAGCTTCCTCTCTACACTCCTTCATGGATGTTTAGCAAGCATTCTTGTAGAGAATACACTGCCTTACCCTTTAGAGCATCACTCATGGTATCCAAACACATACGGTCCTAATGGCACATCTAGCAAAACACTGTTAGAGGATGCTCAATCTGAAATTCATATTCCACAAAAAAGCATTCACCGACAACCTCCCATTGGTTCTATCTACAGATAACAGCATGGAGAAATCATTTTGTGGGAGGGTCACTTTCTAGTATTTCCCAGCATTTTATGGGAGGTCATCTTTACCAGGGTTCACCTCTCCCATGTACAGCCCATTACAGCAGGACAGGAAGTCACCTGGGCACTTCCACTGAACCTCCACAAGCTCTGCACTACTAACAGCGTGAGCAGCAAGGCTGAAATAACGTGAAGTGGCAACAGACAGGTGCATGCACAGAGAGGAAGGAAGGTGACCTAATTCTGGGTTTGCTCCAGCAACTGTGTACTCTCTTCTGTCTACAACTAGTTATAAAGTCAGCAGGAGCATCAAAAGAAACATTTACTAATCTCATAGCTACAACAGCCCTCTCAGAAGTATTATAAACGTGCTCTCATTTGATGGCCCTCTTGCATTCCAAGTGGACAAAGCTGAAAGGCTGCATATCTAGGTTGCCACTGGTACCTGCAGTCTGAACTTTAGCTCCAAGTATTCTGTTGCCTGCTGAAAAGTGTGATGTGCAGGGCTCCCAGACTCCTTTGTGTCAAAGTCAAATATGTAAAAGTCAAATATGCTGAAAACTTATTGCTAGTCAGCAGACCATAGACCAAAAATAACGTAATTCCACAAGAATTAAGAACCACAGCTACTGCACTGTCTTCCTCAACCATTTGTCCATATAATTTCGTAATCAGTGACTGACAAGGACCCAAACTACTAGAGACTGGTCATCAGCTTCTAAAGACACAACTCTTCATTATCTTTTAGAACAGCAATTTTGCAGAAATTCTTCACTGGAAAAGTCTTCACTGGAGTCCATACATTTTTTCCAGAAGAGGAAGACAATAGAAATGAGTTTATACTCATGTGATAGGGAATGAGCAACACCTCCAAGCAAGGAAGCCAAAGAGATTCATCCCTTCTCTCTGTAACTTGCTCTGTGTCATGAGGCACATCTTTAAAAATAATAATGTTAATGATTTAATTAATAATTTAATTTATTAAAAATTAATAATAACTTTAAAAAATAAAGTTATTCCATGCACTGGACTTTAGGAGCTTTCCCAGGTTCTACTGGAACTGCTGCCAGTTTCAAAAGGCAGTTTTACAGTCTGCTTTTTTCATAGAGAACTTAAGAGAAATCATATGTATCATCTACTGAAATCTGTTTCTTAAATCTACTCCTTTTCAAAAGATTCAAAGAACAGCCACTTCCAGATAAATGAGTAACTGGAATTAACTGTAGTATGTATTGGGATGCAACCTTGCATGTTAAGAAAGTCTAAGAACTAAAGTAGCTTGATTTCACTACTCAGCCACACAGGAAAAAAATGCTATTGTGAACAAGAGTAAAATATATTGTGAGGGTGGCAGGGAATCAAGTTTGATGGTTCTAATATTTTTTTTAATATCTTCTTGGCTTTGCAGCTAATTCCTTAACAGCACTCTTCAAATATGCTAATAACACTAGCTATATGCCATGTTTCTTAATTATTTGGAAACATTTTAGAAAAACCTAGAGCATGCTACAGTAAGAGCCCCACTGTGCTGGTTCTGAGTGAACAGCTCCAAAGGTTATGCACCTAATATATTCAAAACAATACCCAAGAATAACACAAGCACTATCTGTGTTAATGCTTAATTTGACAGCACATCTGCATTCCTGAATTCAAAATAAGCATGAAGCATTTCTCACTGTCAGTCTCTTCTCAAAAAGACAACTGAGAAACTGACATCAATTAACTATGATGTTTTCAAATGCATCTTTCAAATAAGAGGAATAAGCTCCTCCAAGAAACTTTAATTGACTTTTGTGATGGCTTCAAAATGAGGGAAGTGGAAAATGGACATCTCAAAGCTTTATGGGACCCTGCCAAACAGCAATATATATTGATGAAGAAACAGCAATATATTTCATAGTTTGGCCATTTCGTTTACTGTGCTCTTCACAGTTCTCTGTTTCAAATTGCACGGTGCCTTCATTTTCTTACCTTTAGGCATGGGGATGTTTCCCACATCACTCTCCCCACACTCTCCTATCTGGCAGAACACACCCATCTGACATTACAGTCTTGCCGGAGCTGGAGGAGATTTAATAGGTTCCACTAGCAAATGCTTTGTTCTATTTACAAATTGGCTACCATTTATGGCATTCCTGAACGGATAAAAGATGCTCAGTAAAGTCTGTAATGTCTTCAACTGAGCAAGGCTCTCATCACACTGATGCCTGCAAGCTCCCTAATACTCTGGGTTTGACCAAATATTACATTCAATTGTTCTTCTCATGTCAAACGAAAGAATGGCAATGGGTTGAGTACAATGGGGCTGAATGATCTTCCACTGCTGCGTACTTGTTAAGGTTTATCTGTTACCCAGGCCCTGTGTAAATTGTTCCAACATAATCTGGTCTCTGTTTGTCAAAACCATGGATAGGTCTGTTTTAATTAAGTCAGATAATTGAGGTTTTTGTTTTATTAAGCATTTCTAATAAGACTTGTCAACAAAGACAAACTTGTATATACAATAATTCAATTAGACACAAAACTGATACATAAAAATGTAGCATTTTCATACATTTATTGTTACAATTCCTGATTCAAACTGGGCTAATATTTTGTACTGGGCCTGAAGCATTGATTTTAATTTAAAAAAAAATAAGGTTTAACTTTATATTCTTGTTTAAAAGTTTAAAAAATTTTGATTCTTCTCCTATGCAATGGCACTTCAGGGCTTTATTTGCTACAATGTCAAAATTAAAACTGTAAAGCCATAATAGTAAAGTGCTAAGATTCTGTAATTTTTTTTATTTTAAAGATTAATTTTGCACAAGGTCTGGTCTTGGGCCTTGGTTTGTTTTTTTTTTAATTGGGCATATCACAAGAAAAGAAAGAGCTAGCAGCAATGTCCTATAATCCTGCATCATAATAAATTGCTTTAAAATTCACCCCCATTTTTACGATCTTCTTTGTGCTTTTATTCATTTTATCCAAATTAAGCGTGTGTCTCCTGAACGTCATTCCAATACGAGAAGGCTGATGGCTTCCCTGTGGAGTCACATTGCCAGAAGGCAGTTTGGAAAGTGACAGGCTGTGAAGTGGCACAATGGACAGTATTAAACAGTTGCCCCTCAATTAATGAGTAGAGTGACCCACTTAGTCACCACAGCTGAGTCTTCTAGCTAATTCACAAGATATCAAATATACAGTTCAATTGCCCATACTGGCATACCAATTGGTAATTAGGTCCAAAGAGATTTGCATTTCCCTGGTTTGGTAAAACACCATAAAACTAAAAGAAGAAATCACTGTTAAAGACACTTTTTCCTACTTAGATAGGTATATAGTATTTCCGCTGCATGAAATACAGAAGAAATAATTTACAAAAATATTAGATGTTCAAATCTAATGTTAAAGTGTTAAAAGCTAAGCTGAATATGTCCTGATGTTTAAACTTGCAATGTGCACCAAGTAGAACACTTCATCCATAAGCCTTTATTTTTCCACTAGTTTCATTGCTTTCTCACACTAGTTTGACACATCAGAATTTAATTACATATTCTACATCTGAATTATTCTACATTAATTTAATTTGCACCACTAGCAATATCTAACATGGGCCAAAAGTTATGAAAATAATCCTTCATGAAAATACCCAAGAATGTTTGTTTTAACTTCAGTAAATCACTTTCTGAAAAATGTGAAATGTAACTAATGTGTTAATAATTTCTTAAACACAAAGAAAAAAACTTCTTTCCTAACCAAAATTCTACTGTGCTGAAATATTATACTTGACCTTCAACATCACAAATAATAATAACCAAAAGCAAGTAGCCTAATCCTCTTCTGTTTACTCTAGAAAACCAACACAGATTCTTGCTCATGAATGGGTCTCCTTAAGTGACTCCAGCAAAGCAAGGAGGCTGAGAAGTTAGCCATAGCTGAGTCAGTGTTTGCCCTAGCATGAAGGAACCTAAATCTAAGTAAGTAGCTGCAGCCTCCCTGTCCCACAGAAAGCAAAGGAACAGTCAGAGGCAGCTGGACACCCCACCAGCACTAGTCTACAAAGCCTCTGCTACTCTCAACCTCCCACTGACCAAAATTATGTTTACTGAATAGTATTCACATCATTGCAGTGCTGCAGCCAGCTGCATGAAATAGCTCCAGTTCAAGCACTGAATTTCAAGTGGCAGTAACCTACATTCAGCTCAAGATCTGCAGTTTAGCTGCCTATTTCATCTTACAATTTACAAAGCTACCACTTGGGCTGATTGGCTGTACTTACCTCTACAATTCATGTGGTAAAATAACTTTGAACAATCAGGCTGAAGTACTACCTGCTGGGATATAAGACAGCTGCCAAGTGAAGATTTCAAATTCTAGTATAAGGTAACATCTTTGCAGCTTCTTATTCACTGTTTGTTTACTAGGTTCTTCAGGTCAATGATTATTTATGTTTACAGGAAGAAAATCATGCCAAAAAGAAGATTTAGGTGAAGGTTACACCAGCAAAAAAGCATCTAAGGGTGGAATAAGGCAATACTGCTTTTACAGCATTAAACTCTCCCTTCTTGGGGAGATGGAACAGGACAAAATGAGGAAGAAATATAAGAAATAAAAAAATAAAAACAAACAGAAACAAAATGGTAGAGAGACGACATGAGTTAGAAGACAATTAAAAGGTGATTAGATGATAAACAGGCCAAAACCCTAGAATGGAACAGATGGAGTGAGAAATATGATGTAGGCCAGACACCAAAGAATGGCTGCCAGCTCTAGGTCAGGAAATGCAGGATTGAAAGGTGAGCCTATTAAACTACTCCTGAAGGCACAGAAAATCAAAACAAAAATAAAAACGGAGGGAACAAGTCTTCTTGGCAATAAAAAACCTCCAGATGGTAATATTCCCTCTCCACTGAGATGCGGAATTCAAGATCTTCAATAAATAGACAGAGTATTTGACACTCCTGCATCCACCATTGTTGCCATGCAATTCTTCTGTCCCATGACTGCAAAACTTGTCCACATGTTGTCTGTAGGCAACTTGGAGATACAAGACAGGGCTTTGTCATTTTCAGTCAGTGCTGGTTAACAGCTCTCTTGGCAGACACGGATGAGCAATGTCTGCATATTCTGCCCTTTATCAGGCTTCACTCTTTCATGCAAATACTAGTTTACAGCTGCCTCAGCTGCCTGCAAAATACATCATCAGCAATGTGTGCACTTACACAGTCTCCTGCACCATCAGAGGTCGTCAGCTGCTTAATTTTCCAAAGGAAACCATCCCAACAGAAGCTATGCCTTTATTGGTATAAACTCTGAACATTCCACATCTCCTGACTACATCAAAAGCAGTTTTAAAACGTAAAAATAAAAATCTAAATGTCAAATAAACCAGGAGAACAAAGTAAGTCACCTGTCAGTTCACAGATTTGACTGAAAACTTTTAAGAAGATCCTAGACCATTTAATCTTCTAGCAGAGATTACCTTGTCTCTAATCCCTCTAGGACAAGCTGTCATTTTAAAAACCAGATAATAGTCCAAGAACTGACAAGTCATTGACATACAGCGTGCTAACATTTGCAAAAGGTTGCTCATTTGACCTGTATCATTGTTTAACCTTTAGCCCTATTGTTCCATTGAGAGTGATGGGCACAATTCTCCAAGGGACCAGAAACTGCACAGAAAGGAACTTTTTTCCTACTCCTGCTAGACAGAATTTTCACTATACAATGGGCTTTAGTGATGATATCCAGACTGAGAATGTTGACACAAAAAAGCCTTGCAAGAGAACTGTCAGTTGTTTTACGCAAGGGAAGCCAAGAGCTGGACCATTTCCAAGAATTATTTCTATGCACCTGTACACCCTTTTCAATATAATGAAAACAATGTCTTGTTGAAAAGCCTAGTATTCCTGTAAACACAAGGCCAAGGTTCAAAGCCTAAGAGTATGAAGCATTTAAAGCACTAACTAAAACTCAGCTTTGTCCACTGACTGCTGCAATCCTTACACAATGGGTGGGAGAATTTGACCATATCATCTCTGAGTTCTGATGCAAATCCAAAAAGAAAGCAAGCTATGCAAAAAAAAGTGACCAATCATGCCAGTTCAATGACAAACAACAAAAATTTAACTTTGCTCAAAAATGTCTAAGAGAACCTGGAAGTTACATTAAAAGGAAAAAGCTATCACAGAATACATGTGTTCTCAGCTAACACTAAAATACTAATCTGTGTTTGATTATAGAGGAAAAAAAACGTAGTGATTCTGCTCTCTTCATCAGTATCAGAGTTCAACAAGGCAACATTTTTAGAGTCTCTGAGAATATACAACCTGTTCCACAGTGATTGTCTATTTCTTTTGTCTTACCACTAAAACTCAGTCTTACAAAAAATAAGTCCATCCAAACATCTTAAAATAACAGTGAAAAGACGCAGCTCTTATTTCAAAATCCAAAACTAAATCTCAAGACGCAACTACAAATGCTGTCATACTTTATAATTGCACTTTAAAAGTGCATTTCATTTCACAGTAAATTGATTTTCATATTAGAAAAAAATCAGTCAGTACCTTACTCTGGTATTAAAGTTCCAAATCCATAACTCTAAGAACATTTTCATTATTGGATGTATTATATAACACAGCACAAAGTTCACTGCTGTTTCAAGTAATTACTTCCACTTTTTCACTGAAAGTAACTACATCTACATGGAAAACACTCATTTTTTTCTGGTATAACTAAAAGTTTTAGCCACTTTTTCTGCTATTAAATATAGCACTGAGGCTCCTGGCCTTTTGAGTCATCTTCCTACAGTCCACACCATCTATCTGATACATTATTTTTAATAAAAAGAACGGAATGGAATGTTTTAGATCATAGAAAGGAATTATGGAGGGAGGCTGTAAAAAAGAGATCTAGAGCATTCTCTTTTGTGAGGTTCAAACTGCATCCTGAGAACTTGTTTCAAAAATTAAAGCTTCTCAAAACAAAAACAGTATGTGATGAAGTACACTTGATGGGTTCCTTGATCCCAAGCAAACCACAGTAACACTGGGGGGAAAAAAAAATTAAAAAAAACCCAAAAAAACCAAAAAAAAACACCAAACATCTCCAAATCATACTCCAAATGTTTTGATGAAACTCATTCTGATGAGGTATGGGTTTTCCACTTTTTCAGTCTTGAACATGCTTGTGCAATAACAGAGCCATCTCATCTGTGCCCAAAGACTTCTACCTCTATTGATCTTTGAAAAGAACAAGCCTTGGGGGTGACTTAAGAAGCCACATCTTCTCTCAGTGAAATACATTGGGAAGAAAGTAGGGAAGAAACCTGGGCTTAAAAAAAACACAGCTTCTCTGAGAACACTCAGTGGTGTAAATCTTTAAGGATCTTGTGATGGTTTAACCCCAGACAGCCACTAAGCACCACAAAGCTGCTCATTATAGTCAAGAAAGGAAGGATCCTGTTAGATCCTGTCTAAAGATGAAAGGATCCAACTCTTATTGGAAAAGAAAAATGTCTAATTTTTTTGAACATAAGGAGAAGATCTACTTAAGCATGTCCCACTTGTCATCCTTCAGGATCCATTCAGCAGCACCTGTCTCTGCAGACGGATTGACGGATATGAACAGACTTAGAGGAGTTCCTTAGAAGAAATTCCTTGTCTCCCTGCAGACGTTGCTGTCCTGTACGCAGAGTTGGCAAACCCTCTCAAGATATTCATCATTGATGCAAGAGGAAGTCTGCTCACTTTTTAGCTATACTGATGAAGTATTCATCACTGTGTTTGTTGCTATAGTTTCACAGATTACCGAATAAAAATAGAATAAAGATCCTTTGGGCAAAACAATACCAATTTTTAAATAGTCCTTCTTCAGAATAGGGCAAGGCTTCAATAGACTGGACTATTGTTTATAGTCTATTTTGACCATACACAATGAAAAATTCACAAAGTAATGATGAATATGAAAACGCAATCCCTTTTTAGTTAAGGAAGTGTTACAGGAATCATACTCATCAAGTTCACACAAGTAATGAAATGAAAAAGGTATTTTGAGGTAAGAGAAACAACAATTTTTAGTTTATATATTGATCTTTTGAGAATGTATGTTTATGAACACTATTCTTTTGAGCAGAATAAAGATTTGAAATCTATTTGAACCAATAATTATTTCTCTTAAGTGTTTACCAATATTGCCTTAGATAAAACTCCACATCAATACTGGTACTGCTACCTAAAATTCCTTGCAGTTATCATAGGGCACACAAACAATTCTCAAATATTGACATAAAACTTCTTGCTTATTGAAAACAATGATCAGATTTCAAGCCCCTTAAGAAGATTTCTGTTGTAGGAGTAGTAAAAAGAAATATTTCAGTAGGTAAGACTAATTTAAATGAGGACAAAAATATCCTAAAATGTACATTGTACAAAAAGAAAAATGTGTAACCTAAACTCCAAAATGTAGAAGGCTTCAGAGGCAGTCATGATTGGCATTTAATACACCTACCTCAAACCAGCCAAGTAAAAAAAATAATCCAAGCAAAAAACACCAAAGAAACCATACACCAACCCCAAAGATCCCAATAAATTAAAAGTGTATAGATATTCTTATCTCAAAGATGCCTTTATGGTGGTGGTAACACATTAGGGTAAAAAATTGTTGACTGAACTGCATTTGAAACACAATCATCTCAAACTCAGATTGCCATGTCCTTAAAGTTTTACCTGGTACTTCAGATTTACTGATATCTTCAAAAACTGTTTTCTTAAAGCCTGAGATAAGTAATAAAACAACAACAAAAAAACCAAACCGAACCAAAACAAAAAACCACAACACAAACCCACTTTTCAGATTATCCCAAGCTGCTAATCAGCCCACAACAATTGTTGAACATTTGGTTAGCAGAGGAACTCACTGGAAGACACAACAGAAATGCTGAGGGAAAACCTATACCTACCACTGTTTTACTTCCTCCACTACCACAACATAAAACAACTGAAATCAAGCTTACCTTTCTAGAAGTGTAGATGTCGAAAAATGGTTTGTTTCGAACACCAAACGGTTCCTGTGCTTTGTCAATGAGACCACTTTTCATCTTTTCATGTCGTGGAAATATAATCTCCTTCTCTATACATGCAAGTCGAACATTAAAATCGCAGTCTCCAACAGGCTGTCCCTGCAAAGTTACAAAAGTCAGCATTAAAATCAAACACCAGATTATTTGTACAATCTAAGTTTTCCTAACACAATATTTAGAATCCTACGATACACAGAAGTATTACCATATTACTAAATTTTTCTCAAATGTGTGGTTTTCAAGCATTTTTTCTCAGGCTTTAAGAGGCTTAATGAAATGAAAGTTCACAGAAAGCTAGAAACCTATAATATGCATTCAAGCACACAAGAATTAAACACCTAAATTCCTTTAAAGTTAAGTAAAATAATTTATATACTCCCTAATTATAGCTTTTATATGGCAGCTATACAAAGCTCCACATAGCTTTCCTCTGAAGCCATTTAGATAATTTTGTTCACAATACTTTCAATGACAAAGCAACAAGATTTATACATTTAAGTGAACTCCTTGCTATGACTGTAGTATATTGATGCCTTGAAAGAAACATTAATTAATGTTCATTTTTCTGTCACAGAAAAGAGAAAAATAGGTGCAGTTGGAAAATGTGCCAATAAACGATGGCTACAAAAACATGCAAGTTATTTGATGGCTCAAAAAGGCAGTAAAACCCTTCGCTAAGCCTCAGCAGCATGCCCTGACCTTTCAAGATCTGAAATAAAACAGCAGCTTTACATTGCTCATTCTATATTTGGCGCATTGCACCAGATCAGTATGAGTGTCCAAAATGCGCATTTGTCAGATTAGTAACGGCTTGTAATGGAGTTTATTATATTTTGAGCATTAGATAGTGAGGAAAACATGCTATGGATATCACTAGAACAAAACAAGCAACTGTCAACTAATAAATTCTAAAGTTCATTTCAATCGGAGGTGTCATTTTCACAGCAATGAAACACAAAACTCATAGATTTGCATTGTTACAAGTGTGATACAGCACTTGAAGTTATGTAAATAAGATCATCCCTCATTTTGCCACCCTATTCACACAAGAAAATAATTTCCAAAAGCCATTTGTTTCATGGCCTACAGAGAATAAGCTCACAGAGCCTTGGCTTGCAAACCATAATTCTGCAAAAACTGAAAGCAATGAGCAAAGGAGACTGGGAAGACATGGGACTCAAATCATCAATGACAGCAGTATGCTGAGCAGAAGAATCAGCTACCAGGTATCTCCCGTACTAAAGGAAGCTCAAAGGAAAAGCATTGCTCTAACATGCTTCAGGGAGGATCCAATCTGGTCAACCGGAAAGAAGGCCACAAAACTAAATGGCAAAATGACATTCTGATGAGACATACAAAGGTTAAGAGAACAAGTAGTACCTGAACAGGTATCTCAATTAGGAGAGAAAGAGAGTGCGAGTTTTAGACCAACACGAATTTATAATCAGTTCTTTTCAAAATCATATCGGCTTTCACCAAAATCTTTGACATTTCATGCGCCCAAAGTGGCATTAAATTTGTCTTACATTTCTTTACTAGCATTAGAACCTACTAGCCCTCTATCAAAAGTCCTCAGTAGCTCATGGCAACAGTTTTAAGAATTATGCATTGCTCCCGTACCACATGTAACTCACAACCACTTTCTTTTCGGACTCTGCTTCAGTCTACATAAGAGCATAAGAACAGGCAGCACGGCCACCATCACTCTGCGGTGAAGCACGTCTTGTACAAAGCCTGTGGCAGACACCATGCGTGAAATGTCTCCTAATCTCTGTTCACCAATCCATGCTCATGAAGAAGAAGAAAGCTTAGCTGGCTGTTAATGTTGCCTTCAGTGTTGTCTTCCTTTCAAACATGAAGGTGTTATCAGTAAAGAGCCATTCAAATGAATGGAAAATTAAGAGTATGAAAAAATCCAAGCAGCTGGAGAGTGATTCACTCTTTATTCATTTCTCACAGAATACAGATGCATGATCTACAGATTTTTAAGTGACACAGACAAAATGTTGGAAAATCAATCAATCAATCAATCAATCTTTCCTTCCTTCTTTTTTCCTTACTTTCTCTTTCCCCCTATGTATAGCATACCTGAGTACTCATCTATACAGTGACTGAGCTTGTCCTGGTTTGTACATGTAATTAAAACACAGAATTCCACATCTCACCTCCTGTAATGACTGAAAAACTGATTGAAGAATTCTTTCTTGGGAAATGTGTATATATATTTTTTATAACCTAAAAAAACCCCATAATTCTCTAGGTAGATTTCAGCAAAATCTAGTGCATATGCTCTATTCCCTGCAGTACTTTTTCCACTCAGCCAGCCACATTTTATTAGTACGTCTGAAAGAGCAAATTAGCTAATTAATATTTAATACATTTGAGCTTCCAATAAGCCAATAAGCAGTTAGGTTATTTAGAAAGCTTTTTTTACAATGACTCCTTCAAAAATGGTTTTGTAGAGCGGTTTAAATTTATTCCCATCTCTGAACAGTTAAATTAAAAGCTGAGGCAACTTCATATGCACCATAAACCAGCTGAATCACTTTCTTTTCCTTAAAATATTCTATTCCTTTCACTTTTCTCATCTACTTGGAACTAATTATTTCCTGCAGTTCTGCCAATCATATATTTCTATTTTAAAGCTTGTTAAGTAGAAGGGTATATTACAACTATGTTCCATCAAATAAAGGTCAAAGCTAGGTTGACATTATATTGTAAAAGAAAGGAAAACACAGACAATGCTGCCAATCTACTTCTTCAGCAGACTAGTAAACTAAGAAGTCAAAGAGTATTTCATTCTCACAAAAGCACAGGACATTAGCAATAAGAAAAGTAGCATATAATTGAATTTAACTCTAGGACATACTGAATAAAAGCAATATTGGAGAAGAGCGGCTCTTTGTTATTAGACATTTCCCATAATTCCAAAAAATGTTGCTAATATGCAATTCATTTATCCCAGACATATCCAAAATCTTGAAGTGATAAAATTCTTTGCTTTTAGCAAATAAGTAGGAGGGTAACGTAGGCTGCAATAAATAATTCAGAGACCTTGACAAAACCAGGAAGAGATTTAGTGTATAAAGCACACATTTAAAAGTTGTCAAAAACCAAGACATTGATGCATGTATAATCTAAACTCAGGCATTAACTAATAGCATGTTTTTAGGTAATACAGATATTTTATTAACTTAAGCATTCAGATAATTAAGATTGTATTCCAACATGTAGGTTTTTACTTGTCTGAGAAGGATGAGGGCCACTACCACTTGACAGCATAGTTACTGAAGTACATTAGCTGGCAATTCCTGTTCTAAACATTTTTAACCTAAAATAAGCATATTAGCAAAGGGTAAAACAAAATTAACAAGTAGCATGTATCTCCTACCTATGCTAGAAAGTTACACTTCCCTCTCACTGTAAATAAAATGTATCCTAAAGCAAAATATCATTTAGACAAGCCTTAAGAGAAGAGTCATCTGTTGAATCAACACCTCTTCCTTGAGCAGCTGAGTTTTCTTCACCTGTTGAAACTCTGTGCATTGCCCACAGCATGGAGTGGGCTTGCAAAATATGGTTTTGATGTTAAAACATCCTCCACATAACTTCAAAACTTAAGACAAAATTTCTACTGAACTTTGAAACCCACCCAGGACTCAAAATTTCTAAATTTAAACTTAGGTTACTTCAAATTAACTTCTCCACAGAAATCATACATAACAAGTCATGTAAGAATCACAAAAATAAATGGGTTTAAAAACACTGGGTTTGCAGCTCATTTAATATCCATTGTCTTGAGGATATGGGGGAAGGCAATTTATTTGCTGAATGGAGATTAGAAGAAAAACAAAGGAAAAAAGTAAGAAAATAAAAAAATGCTACCACCAAAAAAACCCCACCCACCCAACAAAACCAGTCCCTCTAACACGGTTCCAAATGGGTGCAAGAAGACAGAACTCAGACAAGTGTCAGGCTGTGCTCCTGCCCTTCACCCAGTTCACAGAGACCTCAGTGTTGAAGTCACAATCTCATGCTACATCAAGTGAGTAACTCAAGTCCCAGGTCATTACATACAGCAAGATGGCAGGAACCACTGCCATGGGGATAAGAGGATAGCGTGATTTCTGTTGTACATCCCACCTCTGTCTCCACAAGGAGAACAGAAAGATATCTCAGAGGATCTACCATCACCCTTCACATTTAAGTTTTCCTTCTCCTGTGCATCTAAGGTTACCTCGTGGCCACAGCTCAGCAAATTCCACAAGCCTTACATGGAAATTTCTTTACCTAGATGGACACGGTGAACACACCATGCTATACAGGCGCTAAATTCCATAAAAGTACTTCACCTTTGATTTTGGTATTTATGTACTTTTTTCTGCAATGCAGCTATAGTAGAAAGAAAAATAATGCCTGGGCCTCTGGACACAGCTGATAACCAGCCTGGTCCAGGATAAACTGAGAATATTTATTCTTTTCCTCCATGAGATATGGTTGAAGTCTACCCACCAGCAAAGCATGCTCCATTTGCTTCTCCAGAGCAGTACCTGAGATGTGAACAATTCAGCACACACACACACACACACACACACACACAGATACACCTTCTATGTATGTCTTCACTTACTGAGCCAGAGCAAAACATATGTCACAACGGTCTTAGCTCTAATGATTTTGAGAGAAGAATAAAGAATGAGTTCAGCCTGATATTCTACCCTGTGTTTAATGTTATTATTGACAATTCAAGGCACCCACAGCTGACATCTGCCTTCCCAATGAAAGCCTGTTATTAGTTCTCCCAACTTTTGGAGACCACTTCTGAAGTCTAATATTTTGCATTTTATATTAATGATCTGGCACATATTTCTTCTGACCATGGTTTTATAGATGCTGCACTTTTTGTACACAGCTTTATATAAACGTGCTCTTTGAGTTTCCAAATAAGATTATTACTACATTCAATACCTAAAAGGCTTTTTTAGTTTCCTATGAAATTTTCTTTTTCAAACAGGATTAAAAGTAAAGTATTACAGAAATGAAAAATTTTATAGAATTGTGACCCTTAGGATTTTTATTTCAAAAAGACAAAAGGCATGACAATCAATAGAATCTAAAAATTAATTTTAAAATTTTGGCCGTTATTTAACTTTACAATTTTGGGAGTTTTCACTCATATATTCAAAACATGTATGACAAGGGCAAGGAATTCATCAGTTTCAAAATGTTTCCAAAGTTTATCTCACCACCAACGAGGTACAGCGTGTGAAATACTGTTTCAATTGTAACAATACAACCAGTGTGCTGCAGGAACATGATTACAATTTATATGTTGTTGTTTTGTACAATGAAATATCACACTGATTTATCACAGAACAAAAATGGTTTGAAGAATCAGACCTACTAAAAATATTGCTCGAAACATATATTAAATTACTGGTATTTCCTTAACAAATAATCACTAAAAATAAAATGTTTTAAAATGTACAAAGGAAATAAGTTAGTAGCCAATGGATAACACCAAGGTCTAACAAACATACAAATATAGCTCTATGAGTTTTTTTAATTAGTAAACATAACTTGAACAAAACAGCAGGACTGTCAAAACTGTGACTGAACAAATATGACCAAAACAGAAAAAGTAGATGGTACTACAAATATTGCTCTCTCTCTTACTCTTCTTGGATTGCTCAAAATTGTAAACAGATAAACAATAAAAACCACAATACTCTGTAGTTTCAACTGGATGATAAATTAGCACCACCAGGATAAAGGTAACATATACAAAGCAGAATATTTACAATCAGTTGAAGTGACTGAATTATGATTCTCATCACCCACGCTGGGCAATAAAGAGGCAGAATTATGGAAACAGGCATCTAGCAGAGATGAACACCTAAGCCCTCTCCTTTGAAAACAAAGCTCCAGTTAGGCACTGAAAGCTTAGTAGCTGCTATTTTCAGAGAACAGAAAACTCAGTCAAATTCACTGACTGCATGTATAGTGACTTCATTTAGAAATCCTTCTGAGCCCTCAAAACCAGAACTCAATAAGGGGATTTTACTGGGATGTAAATGATTAAAACAAAAAGGAATCCTGTTCCGTCTAGACTGGTTGCCTCCCCTCAGGTAATCTGAATAGATGAACTTCCCACTTCAATTACAGAAGGGAAAGTCATAGTTCTAAAACACTCTAATTACGAAGCAGATGTGTCATTATCACCATGGGATATTTACACACAAAAAGACTGCATATGGGAATATAAGTTTTAATAATTTATTTTACACTGAATTTAGGCTATCTTCAAAGTCAAACACAGGATTTTACTGGTTCAGTTTTTTCTAATTACTTTTCCTAGTGCTTGTGTTGCACATAGCATGGGAGTATTCTTACCTAAATTGGACCACCTAGTATCTGTTGCAGTCAATATTTTCTCTTTCTACTTCTACTCTCCTCACACTCTCTTCCTTTCTATCAGGTGTTCACAAGGACTCTTCATAGGAATAGGTATTGCTGGGTTTTCACACAGCTGTCTTTATGATAAAGAATTATCACTCCAGCGAATTAAAGAACCATGGGAAAATTCCTTCATCTTAAAAATATTAGTCAAGCCATTTCATACTTGAAAAGATTGTGGCACTGGTGTTTTTAGAATATAAATCACTTCATGGTATTTAAAATAAGACTGTCTAGTATAGTTAGTATGAAGTCTTGTAAAAACTAGAAAGGAAGAGAAAAAAAGTAGTAACAATCAGCACTTATTCACAATGGCTTTCTTAGAAAAGGAACCACCTACGTTGCCTAAACCATGATAGAACTAAAAATTAAGTATCAGCTTGTAACACCTGAAGACTTGTAAATATCCATCATTTCAGTACACAATCTGTCTTTAGATATCTAGTTCATTGTGTACATGGTTAGCTTATGAGTAAGAAACACTGAAAATGTAATACTCATTTCAAGAGAAAGTGGTTTTCTTCCTCATATTTATTTAAATGAGAGAAATATTCTAAAAAGGATGAAAACACACCTTCACATTCTTTCCTATACCATAACAGTCAGCCAGGCTATTCAAACATGTTAGAATCATAGAATGGTCCGGGTTTGAAGGGACCTTAGTGATCATCCAGTTCCAACACTCTGCCATGGGCAGGGACACTTTTCACTAGATCAGGTGGCTCAAAGCCCCATGCAATCTGGCCTTGAACACTTCTAGGGATGTGGCATCCACAACTTCCCTGGGCAAGCTGCTCCAGTGCTTCACAAAACTCACAGTGAAAAATTTCTTCCTGCTGTCTCATCCCAACCTGCCCACTCTCAGTTTAAAGCCATTCCCCACTGCCCTACCACTACTGGCCCTTGTGAAAAGTCCCTCTCCAGATCTCTTCCAGGCTCCCTTCAGGTACTGGATGGCTGCAATGTCTCCCTTAAGCCTTCTCTTTTCCAGACTGAATAACCCCAATTAGGCATGGAAAAGAAAATACTAGTGAGGTCCTGCTTTCAATCTTCATAAAACCAATCCTGAAATATACAGTTATTATATTTACTACATCCTTCTGATTAACTTTTATTATTTCTTTTCTGTAGTTCTCCCCTAGAAACAGGAAAAAGATGGCAAGAGACAGAGAGAAAGCTGAAAAAATGAAGAATTGTTGCTAGATTAATTGTAGGAAAGGAGTAATTAAAACTAAGTTAGGGAAACAAGATATTACAACATTGGAACACTCTCACTGCTTCCTTATGACATTTCCCCAATACTCTATTTTGCGTATAGATTTTTGTTTTGAAATATATCAGACAAGGAAAGCCTGTTTAAGACTTCATTGCCAGTACTTAGAAAACTGGACATGATAATGCAACTGGAAAACTCTCCCCACTGTAAAGTTTTTCACACCTTTCGCTTCAGCTGTGATTTCTGCCACATTTTTGAGAGATCTGAATATTTGCTTGAGACAGAAACTGGGTTTAAGTCCACTTGGCAGTTCCTATGGGAATGACTATCATAAGCTGTGAGCTGAAGGAAACAGTGTTTCTATTTAATCCTAAATTTCCATAGCGTAAGATATGCAGATAAAAAGTGAAGGTTTATAAAGGTTTGAGTCATAAGAAGCCGAAAATTGTTTAACAAAGACACTGAGAAAAGCTCTTTAAGGAAAACTCCTAAGAATGAAGAAAATATTTTTAACTTTATTGTATTTAAGGTTTAAAATATCTCAGTTATTTTCATTTACAACCCAGCTTAAACTTTCAAGTGTGACTTTGTATTTTTTTATAGCAAGTTTCATGGTTTGCTGAAAAAGTATCACATCAGGGTAAGCAAGCAAGAATACAGACACAAACACCTGAAAAATATAAAGGATTTAGTATCACATAAACTTCTACTCTTGGAGAACTACTTCTCCTGTATCCCTCTCTCAGGAGCAACACTTTGTGTCTCTTCCTCTGACAATTAGTGATGATCTGCCATTCAAAAAGTTTCTGGTGAGACATGCTTCATGTTGAGGTATAACAACACTTATATTTTGAGAATAAAACAAGACATGACAGAATTTAATTAACTCCCTTTTGCCTTTATATAATACTCTCTTAAGCTTTCTTTATTTTGGAAAATATGGAAAACAGACCACCTTCACTGTGATCCGTAGTGCCCTCTGGGTTGGGAAAAGAAGGATCAAAGTAATAGGTGTAAGGGAAAGAAAGAAATCAATGGGGTTTTTTATGGACTCTAACCAGCAAGTAAAACTTGCTGTCAAAAAGCTTCAAGCTAATTGCATCACTAGAGAATGCTCCCCAACAACAAGCAGCTTGTTAGGTAACAAAAATAAATGCATGAAAACAGCAAAGACATCCTGGTCAGCATGTACTAATTATCAGTCTTCAACAATAACTTACTTTTGCATGCACCATAGTGAAGGAGATCTTTATTAAAAAGGGATGCAAAAATGAACAGAAATGCTACTTTTCAGTTGTGGTGCACTTTACTGAAACACAGGGAATAACTGAAAAAAGAACAAAGTAGCTGTCTGAAAGTTTACAAAAGAATTAAGATTTTCAAATTCTGCTGTTCAGATGTACAAGTCAAGTTTTAAACGATGGATAAAGGATCATCAACAGGGAAGGGGAATAAGGCAAGAAAGACTTTAAAATGACAACTCGCTATGATACGTGAACCCTACTTCACAGACCCAAAAGCTTCTGCAGGTGCACTCCCTTACTGTGTTGATTCTCCATCCTATAAGCCACTATTTGTTGCTCTTCCTATACTGTAATGCTGCCCCTTTGGAATTTGAGGATACTCAAATGCATTCCCTGGCCAAGCTGCCCTTGCTCTCAATAAACAGCACCATAAAAACTGGAGGAGGAAGAAAAAGCAAACTTAATGCACCTCTCTCAGACTGACAGCAGAAAGCAAAGTGAGACACAACTGAGCGGATGGTCCATATTTCATTTACCTGACAGCCCTGAGCCTTGAAGGAATGAGGTGATGAGTATATTGAGAGGCTGAGAACATAACACGCAGCAGGAGCACCAGTACAAGCATTTGGGTGTTTGTTAGGTAAGTCTTCAGAAGAAATAATCTAAAGGGTGCAAGAGCAAACATGCCCATAAGCATCCTTACTTTCCAGAGTACTATTAGTAATAAAAACATGTTAAATCTGTATTTTCAGGTACACCATTTGAAAAAGAATCTCAGAATTAAAATTAAGGGCAAAAGCGTGACTGGCAGCCAGGTGCATTTGTAAACAGAAGAGATGCAATTAAAGACTAGCATCTCTGAATTGTGCCCTCAAAACTTTCACAGTACAACTTCGAGGTAAGGTTAATAGGCTAGTAAGTGAGAGACAGCATGGACTGTGAGCCTTACATTGCTTTAAAATGTGGTTTGCAACAGAAAAGTCAGACATGGTAATATTTTACAGGGATTTAAAACAAATATTTTTCATGCATTAATTCAATGAGCACATTTGCTGTGGGCAGGATTTACGACCAGCATATCTGTTCACCATGACAAATTTTACCAAAAGCAACAGCATTGCTACACATAATGACAACCAAAGAAGTCTTTATCTTGACTTAATTCAATGCACAAAGTATTAGGAAATTTAATCAAAATTCTATCTCCTATCTCCTTTCTAAGCATTTAAATAATTATTCTTTTTCAAGCATTCATTCTATTCTTACCATTGCAATCTGGTCTCAGAAAAACTTGGCTAGAGTTTAAAAATTTAAAGGCCAGGGTTAGAAAGGGAAAGTTGTACTCATTTTCAGCATCTTTGCTAAGAATGCATTAATTAGATCCTACATCATGCCAGTGTTACTTTTTGTTACTTAACTAAGGAAAAAAATAGTTGCTTAAATTTAGTGTCCATATATTTACAAGTAGCTATTGAGTATTATCTAAGAGAAAGCTTCTCAAAACAAGGTTTTCCAGGAAGAGCTGTCTCAAAGATGACTGAAGAATGAAGACACATTCTTTTGCAGACTGTTTCAGATGAAAAGGGATTTTGACTTGCCTGCATTTTGCCTCTGAGGCAATTAATTATTCTACCGTCAGCTTCCTCTGTTATAGAGGAAGAATTACCCACCAAATTTGAAATTGTAGCTATATACCTGCAGTTACTATAATGTTGAACTCAACTACATACAGACACAAACCAAGAAGCCAGAAAGCAACATGCACTGCAGGGATTTAGCTCTGTACTCATTAAGACTAAATACCATAAGGCATGTTGGGTCCTACTAGCCTTTTATGTTCAGAGGAATATGAAAAATCCAGATTTCTTGTGTGTGGAGCTCACAAAGGTCAAAAGGCATACTTATTTCACTAGGATAGAGCTTTCTTCCTATGAACTTGATTTGAGCAGGTGAGATGAAAGCAGTGAGACAGCAACGCCATATTTTGAGTTGCTATGAATAACAATCAATGCCATGCTTCATACTGAAAAAAATTACAATAAAAATATTTTTAAATCTGAAGAATCATTTGTTTTTCTTGACACAAACATCTCTTGCAAGAAAATGGGATGTGTTACAAGCTTTTAGAAACTAGACGTCACAGAAACAGTAACTAAAAGAAATAGTCAAAGGACTCCAACAACATCCTTGAAGACAAGACTTTTTGCAGCAGCTATATATGGTAAGTATCAGAATTCAATACAAAACTTTTCATGGAAAGAGACAAAACAACTGACATGTTTTGCTTAAGAACTCAAGTATAGTTTTCTCACAATCACCGAAATGCAATTTTTATGTTTCCTTTCTCCTAAGACTTTCCTGTATAGACATCTAGAGCCAATACACACCATGTATGTCAGTCTATTGTCTTAGTTGCCTTTGTTCCTTTCTAGAATGCTGCTATAGTTTATTGCTGACACACTACAGTAAAATCAAAGAGTAACAATAAGCCTCACCAATAACAACATTGATGAAAATCTGTAACAGGTGGGTCCTTATCCACTCACTTTCTCTGCATTATGAATGCAATATTTCAGACGGAATATTCTGACAAAGCCAGAAAACTCTGCAATGCTTAGCTAGCAAAATAGGTCAAGCATTTCAGAAGAAGCTCAGCTAAAAATATCTTCTTTTACGAGACCTGACTAAAACATAAGGTTTGCCTGAGCAAAGGTGTTTATCAATGGGGTTTGAATGTGCATTTCCCCAGCTGCAAAGCTGCATCTCCAAGAGCAGAGTAAGCTGAGTCATGTGGAGGGTGAGACAGAGGACATGCTGCAAATCTTGTAACTCATGATGGACAGAAAGTACAGTAACTCCATCACTCAACTTCAAGGCTCAACTACTTTACAGATCAACACAAACAATACCAAATTCCAGAGCAACCTCTGTTTTGGGGAATTTTTGGAGTAAGGGATTGTTTGGAAGGCGGGGAGGAATGTTCTGTGACCAGTGTTTTGTGTAATTATTTATTTGAATATCTGCTAAAAAATTAACAAAAACATAACTTACACACAAATAGGAACTTACTCTTTCTTGCCATTTACAAGTTATATTACATTTACCTCTCTTGGTGATAAAATTCTGTTGATCATTTCTTGCCAAGCCAAACATCCTTGGGTGCCCATTTTTATAATTAAGCTTCTAAAATTAACCTAAAAACAGCTGTGCTTTTTAATCTTTATAGTAGGGTCACTGCTAATGACTAATGGCTAAAGCCCTGCTTGTACTCATACTGATAACATGATCTTAATTTGTCCTTGACTTTAAAAAAGTATGACATAGTAACTAGCTCATCTCTCTCATTCCCACAGCACTTAAAAACTAAACAAAACCAAACACTGCTCAAAAGCAGATTTTTCCAAAACACTGACAATCCTCTGGAAACCTATTGATCATTTTTCCTGTTTGCCAAGTGGGATTCATCATGTTATGTCTGGACACTTCACTACAAATGAGGGTTTCCTCCTCTTCCACCTCAAAACAAAATTTAAGCAAAATAATTATGAGTTTTGTAAAGTGTTATTCTGCTAATATATGCACATCCCCAAACTGAATAACTGTACACTTCTTACATATTTATTTCAAAGGAAGTGTAACAGCAGTGAATGGCAGGTTAGACTCAAGAGGAGAGCAGAGACAAGGCAGGACATGAAGGTAAATAAACACAGAGCCACAGGTGGAGCAGCAGGAAAATGTAACGAAAAAATGAGAACCTATGAGTGGTTATAGAAGACCATATTTTTCAGAAGAGTACATGGAATTCTTGCTTAGGGAAAAGTCTTAATGGTAGGAGGGATCCAGGAAACTAACACCTACTTTTCAGAAAAGGCTAGAGAAAGGACATTCAGATACAGAATTAAAATGTGTTAACCAAAAGCTTCTAGTCCTAATCTAACACATCTTCCCCACAAACTACTCTTTTTAAAAGCAGCTCTCCAAGTCACAGTATGACTATGCTTCCAAGAATACCTAAGCAATTTGGTGACTGGTACCATGCCTACACTTGCAATTTCCACTTACACAGCCTGAGCTGAGTAGTACCTTACTTAAGACTGGAAGAGTCAACTGTAGTTTAGAAATGTCCTGTGGTTTACTAATACTGTTTTTGTCCTGTTAGGAGCACTGAAACAATAATTTTGTTTTTCCAGAAGCATTAACAGATACTAGTGTTTTCTCCATGGGCTATTTTGACTTAATTTAACACATTGTTGTAGTTTAACTACAGTAGGTGCTAAACATTCTGCAGCCACTCACTCCCCTGGAACAACACAGGGGGAGAAAATCAAAATGGTGTAAGTGAGGAAATTCAAGGTTTGAGATAAAGAGCATTTCAAAGCTATAACAAAAACTGCACATGCGAAAAAAGCAAAGCAAGGAAGTCATTCACCACTTCCCATGGGCAGGCAGGTGTTCAGCCATCCAGAGGCAGCAGGGCTCCATCACAAATAATGGTGACTTGGGAAGACAAAAGTCACCGCTACAAACATCCTTCTTCCCCCAGCTCTATATGCAGAGTACAACATCACAAGGCAAGGAATGTCCCTTTGGTCAGTTGGTCAGTCAACTGTCCCAGCTGTGTTCCCTTCCCTACTCCTTGTGTACCCCAAGCTTACTCACTGGTGCAGTAGGGTGAAACAGAAAAGGGCTTGAAGCTGCCCAAGCGCTGCTCAGCAGTAACAGAGAACACCTCTATGTTATCAGCACTATTCCATGCTAATTTACAAATCCAAAACACAATATCATATGAGCTACTATGAAGAAAACGACAACAAAAAATGTCTGTAAATGGCACCAGCAAGAGCCCCTCAATGATATTCAAACCTTTACTGTATTTGAAAGCTGGTTTTATGGAAAACAAATTTCCTATTTCCAGTACTGTTTAACAGCTCTTTCTTGCGATCACAAACACTTTATTCCTAGACTCTATTCTCCTTTTCAATAACTTCTGCAAGACATTTCCTTATTATACATTTTCCCTACAGCCTGTGCCACCAGGGGACCCTGCTGCTGAGGGCTTAGCAGAGGACCAGTTACCTGGTTTCAAACAGAAATTTGAGAAGGAGGTGACAGAGCAGCCTAACAAGCATTGTGAAGCTCTGGTAACAAATACACCAGGCTAACTCCTCCATACCCTTCACTGCCTAAATAGTTTAAACATGCTCTAGAAATGGGAAATTTTCCAACAGTGTCTAGCAGACTGTTTCAAATGGCCATTTTTTCCTTGAGCAAGTGAAAGTAAGTCAACATGTATTGTAAGGCTGCTTTCAATATAAATTCTGATGCATTGCTTGTTATCAAGATGCAAAATACTCAAATGCTTTTGGTGTTTATATTTACTTTGAAGCCCTTATTTATATAAATAAGATAAAAACTGAAGTAAGAATTAATAACAAATGATAAGCAATAAAACTGAAAGTACTTACATTAAACTTAATAATGTCATATATCAAGTACCGAGGGACAACCTGTCCATTAACCTTGTCGATGATCATCTCCTTAAAAGAAAAGAAGAGGCATTGGCATTTTTTTTCATAAATATAAAAGAAGAATGTTAACACATTTATACTTAGTGCATATACATGCAACCATGATGCAATCAAACACTGGCCACATCTGTATAACAAAAAATATTTTACAACAGGTCAAGATTATAAAAATATTATTTTTAAACAATGGTGGTCTTGAAAGTCTCTCATCAAGTTTTCTGCAAAACACTAGGAAGCTGTGCTAGGGCTTCCTATTCTGACTGGCAACATTTATACATTAGTTTCCCCACAGCTTTCAAAATCCTGAGTGAATAATGAGTTTTTAAAAACCTCAGTAAGAACTGTGATCCTAACCCAACCAAACACTACTGGAAATCTTGTCCACAGTCAGAAGTAAAACAGCAAGGATGTAAAGAACATTCACATTTTTTGCCCATGCTCAGGTTGGATCTTTTCATTTTAAGAGCATCCTAGGCAGCAGTGAGAGCTGCAATTTGCTTGAACATTGCACTGTGACTAAACAGGATGGCTCCTTCAGACAGAAATATCACAGACAGTCTCTGCATCACTTGAAGTCCACTAACATTCAGTATGTACTGGTAAATCAGATTGAATATATGTCAGGTAGGGAAAGAATATTAATGATCAACATCCAAACACAAAAGCGTTTCCTGAACTTAATGGTAAATACAAAAATACATACACCTTACATGGCGGTGCTTACATCTGTAACTCAGGTTTCCTATGACAGGAATTAGACATAGTATATAGAGTTTGATGAACCAATATGAAGACTAAAAATGGTAACAACCATTGTCTGACAGATCTTTTCCAGAGGCAACTCTGAAATAACCACTTCTCTAAATGCAATCCATCTTCTCCCTCCCTCCCCTACCTGATTCTTGGCTAATATGTTGTATCAGCTACAGATTTTTTTATTTTTTTAATTAAAAAAAAAACCCTAAAAGTTGAAATTCCAAATTCACATGAACAAGACAAAACAATTGAAAACAGTTCACTATGACATGATGAAAGCAAAATCAGGAGCTCAAGAATTATTCCATAAAAGAACATTACATCAACTGTAATTTTGTTTAGTTAATATCTTGCTATTTTTATGTCTTACAACCTTTTAATTTTTCTCAGAATCCATAGATTCTACAAAATAAACCCAAAAAAGGCTGATTGACTCATGTAGGATTAATTTTCAGTCTGTACAACAATAACAAGATTCTTTAATTGTACCTAGCATCTAATCACAATTTGCTTTGAAAAATAAAAAAACAGTTCCGTTGTTAAAACAAAGATTTGTTTTAAGGCAAATGTAAAGTTTGAAGCATTTAATCTAAACTAGAAGACAAGAACATGTTGTTCTCAAAAACCACTAGGAAATCTAAGTTGCCTACTTAATATTTTGGAAACTCATCTTCTGTAAACACAACACTGAGGGAGAGACTGGGATTTCAAAGCCATGTGCAGCATTCACGGTGCTGTGAATCAATACCTGAGTTGACCTTATACATCATTATGCATAATTTTTAAAAAAAATTAAAAATAGCATTAATCCAACAAGTGAAAGCTATTTCTTTGTAATATTACAGTATCTTACCTCTAAAAATTTAGTCACAGGCACTGTCAACATGTGCAAAAAAGGTCTACATAGAAGTGATGTAACAAAATGCCATTCTGCTAGTGCCCACGATTTAGGTAGGACACTGGTGAGCTCTTTGAGGAACAACAGACACAATGCTGCAATGCCTTCTTTGACAATAAATTTTATAACTAACTAGGAGAACAGATGGGTAGGACTCAAGAGACAGAAGGCATGATATGCAAACTTGGAAGAGGGCGTAAAGATATAATGCAAGGGGAAAAAAACCCCAGGATAAAAAACCCACCTGAAATTCCGGATAGTAATCAGGTGAAACAAATAACATAGTAACAGTGACACAAAAGAATTTTGCTTTTTCATTAACTCTCAGCTGAACTGGCAGGTGAAACAACTGTTTGGAAACACATTTAATTGAGCACATATTTAGGATTTAAGGACTCACTTTCTCAGTATGCATATTCAGAACCTCAGCTTTGATGCAAAGCTAGCAATTGTATGCAAAACCCTGAAAACATTTCAATGCCTGGTATTACAAGATTTTATGCCTACTTTTAAAAACCTGAATCTCTGCATATTCAGTTTAAGAAGGATTATAAAATACAACAAAGAGGACCAAGAACTGTTTTTAAACATCCTTTGAAGTGTTTATTTTTAACTTTTTCTCTGCTTCAGACATGTAAACATTTTTATTCTATTACTGATCAAACAAGTCTTTTTCCTCACCTCCTCCCTTCTTTTCCCCCCTCCCCTGCCTCCTGTTCTCTTTGACATCCTGACTGAAATCCCAGCTACTAGAGCAAAAAACAGTAGCACAATATTCCTTAGAAGATGAGATGACAAATTCCTGCACTGCACAACTCCATCATAACAACAACATTCCCTGCTCCATTAGTTACGCCAATACAACTGTCATAAGGCAAAAGCTGTAAAGTGAGCACAAGAATGGTTCAGATTAGAAATGCTCTAACACATCATTATTTTACAGTCAGATTTCAGAATCTTCCTTGAAATTATCAGAATTGGAAAATACACCAAGGAATAGACCCCAGAGACAACTTCAGAGAAGATGGGAAAATGCAGTATTTGAGAAATGACCACAATTAAAATCACTCGTTCTGACCTGAGTAATAACCTGAAACTATAAGACTATATTTAAGCCAATTTTTAGATAACTAAAAATTTAAACCCAAATCCACTCACATGACATGTTAACACAACATAGAAGTATCCATAAGCCACACCTGCATCCATGCTGTTCTCTCTACAGACTCCATGCAGATTTACAGCCAGTATTGTGTGCTTTAAAACTACCTCTGCTATTAGCACTTGTCCATTAGCTGCTGGTTTAGGTATCCCCTTAAACCATGGGCCTGAAGAACAAGGTCCAGTGATCAATTAATGCAATGTAATCTGGAAACACTGCGCTGGTGTTACTCTCCTCGATCTTGTGGTGTTGCAAAGCACAATTGTACAGTATATTAGACCTGCAACAGTGCTAAGAGCTTTTTGCTGGACAAATACCAGAAGAACGGTGCTGGACTGAGAGATCATGGACTTTTTGCCTTGAATCACATCTCTAGAGAGTAACTCAGACTGAAAATAATCCAAAATTCAATCAAAGCAAAGGATCCAATTTTACCAGCCGCTTGCAGAATGTATTTTTTGTTGACACAGAGTATGGAATCAGATCTAATAATGCATCTGTTTGTTGTTCCTTTTCCTCCTGTGCCTTTTCTTAATCCTTTATCCATTTATCTTTAACACAATTCTAGTCACTGCTGTATTTCAGGAATGAAAACAGGCTTTGTTTCTTGCCTTTTTTCTTAAATCTATTTTGCATAAATCTATTTTGCACCAGCTTTTGCAAACTCAAGTTTTAAGTTCTGCAACTTCTGAGACAGCTTACAAATAGGTTAGGTTTCTACTGATACAAAAACATAAATGAATCTTTATCTTCCTCTCCCTTTATGGAATTCCTGGCCCTCTAGGTCTTCAAGTGTGAACAGCATTTTTATATTTAAAAAAAAAAAAAGGTTAAAAAATTGTATTAAAATTGTAAAAGTTATTTCAAGCCTCAGGATGCCTCTGTCTTTTCCACTCAACTGTTCCAAAGCTAAGCACAATGCCAAGAAAGCTCCTGAAAATAGCTAGATTTTTTTCCATGACAGCCAAAACATTTGAACAAAACTCTATGCATTCCCTCAGATAGCACTACGGATGCAGAACACTTGGCTTCTAAAGGAATAAGTCATACTAGTCACCTGTAGGTGAAATTTAAATTAGCTTTAATGAGCTTTGCAGAAAACTTTCTTCCATGACAGTAGAACAACTGCAACTGAAAAGCTGGAGATGAGCACAGAGCATTGCAGATCTGTCATCACCCGAGATGTAACTGATCATAAGAACTGTTTGCAAGTAATTTCAGCCTGAAGTGAACCACAAATGCATCTGAAATTCTCAAAGACAACCACATGAAAGGCTTACACCAGAGGCCTTAAAGCAAGTTAATAGATCCCTGAATGCATGGAAATTGCCTTTATGAAAGTTTCATGTATACTGTCATTCTAAATAATGTTAGGGGGACATTAATCTTTTGTATTCTTAAACCCAGTAGTTGTTTGCTGCATGGCACTGATATTTCTGTTTTCTCTTTCCTTTTTTTCTCATATTTTTAAGAATACTGTAAAGCAATATTGATTAGACCAGCTCATTCTATACTTTCATTCCCTGAAAGAGAGAAAGCTACTTCAAGGACAGTAAGTATGAACTACTTCAGCCTGTAATTAAAGAATTAACTTCAACAGCCCTTCAAGCACTAATTAGCAAAATATGTTAAAAGAGAAAAAGCCAACTTCTTCCCACGGATTTAAAAAATAAAATAAAATCAATCATGCATATATCTAGAGTAAAGGATCATTCATGGAAATTTTCATTTGGCATCAACATTAAACAAATATTCAATTACAAAGTTAAGCTCTTCTGATAATAGGCAAGTCTTATCCTTAAACATGTTAAAGGAATCTCAACTGAAAAAAAAATATTCCAGCAACAGCTTTTTATTTAACTGACCATACCAAAACAAATTTAGAAATCTCTACTATGGAAAGTATTTATCCATTGAAAGGTTTTAGTTTTATTTCATGGTACTTCATTCAGTCAGAACATTTTCATTTCATGTCATTTTGCTTTTCACTTTCTTTTTAAAAAAAAAAAGTGTGGGTGGAAGAAAAGAAGTCACACTAAGACTGAGTTTATGCCAATAAAGTGAAACACCAAACCGCACTATTAAAAGTCAAACTTTTACAGAACAACAAATTAAGCAAAGTTATAGTTCATACTCTGGGAACCTGAGAGTACTTCAGTTATTGTTAAGAGATTTAACCTATAAATCTGGGGAACACAACACACCAGATCAGAGACCTTCTTCCATGCCCCACTGCTACGTTATACACTTATCTCAATATCCCTGTCTTCCACCATGTACATATCAGCCACCTTCACTAAAACATCTGTTTTGAAATACAGAGAATAATTAAATAAATAAATGTAAGAGCAGCTATTTCCCTCAAGAACTAGGAGTGCACTGTATGGACACTAGTAAGTCATTACTTTCTCAAGAGTCTTAGAAGTAGCAAGGGAAAAATCAGCAATACCAAGCTTTTTATCTCAAAAGTATGGAACCTAACGTATGTCATTATGAAAAATATTATGTATATCATTAGGAAGCCGCCTGGCTGAAGAGGCTCCTACCAGACACAACAGCTTGTGCAACCACTTCTGAGCTGACAGCATGGCATTTCTTGCACTATGCTCTCAATTTTTCAGTGAAGCAGAGCTGGTAGAAAATATTCCATTATCTGCTTCTCTGTCCCTGAGACAGTACATTGTTCCTTGCAATTATCCTCGCAGATTCAATTTATACATGCTTCACATGTAAATGTGTGTTCAGTAAGACACATCATTCACAGAAGCGACATTTCAAGTAGAATGCTGACAACAAGGGCCTAAGAAAGGAAAGAAAGTAAATACAGACAATATGGCTGAAAAGTGCATTAGGCTTCAGAGGATCAATATGGAAGATCTCAGGTACAAAAATACTTCATCAAGCTGGAGTTACAGAAATGTAGAGTCTCCAATACTACTGAAATAAAATAGGAAACTGCATTGATCTATTAGCAAAAGAGCTAGTGAAATTCTCTTGGTCATGTGAAATAGGACAGTCAAGAAAGAAGTAATTTCTTCTTGTGGCTGTGGCTCTGAAAAGTTTGCCACCAAACTTAGTCCAGCCCAGCCTCCAAAAGACAAATCCGTATGTTTTACAGCTTGTTTAACAACTGGCTCAAAAAGTTCATTAGCAAGTTTACGTAATTTAAATTAGCATAGCAACTTAGAAATGTTCTAGCCTTAAAGAAGTATAACTAAGGCATTTCTAAATCATTCAAAAATTCAGATCAGCTGAAAATAAAGGTGACAGCAACAAAGATATCAATTCACAGAAGTGTATCAAAACATGATTAATTTATCAAATTTTAGAAGTATATTCCATGAGCTGTATAAAATTGACCATGATTACTATTCTAAAATATAAAGGTCTAGCAAGAGATGAAGTTCTGCAATAAATTCTTTTAGCTTCTCTTCAAGCCTTTTCTCATATTCAGAGAATGTGATCTCAATACCTTGATTTATTTCAAAGACAAACAGCTCCCCCCAGAGCAGTCATCAGTACTATTCTGTAGGTAAGTCGTTTCTGACAAAATGCAACTCCCACATTCAGCCAGTGACTGAATTTATATTTCTCCTGAAATTCTATGATTCACCGATCCAGGCCTAAAAATTTGTTTATTAATTAAAAATGCTGTTTATGAACAGAAGCAAACAGCACTGAAATTGTTACAATAATTACACAATATGCTCCTTACCCCATCTAGAAGAGTGTTTGTTAGATGTGTGCGAAGATCTTTACGAAACGGAAACTCCAGGTTGGACACATGAAAAATGGAATTGTCTCTATCAATCATATAAACTTCATTCTTGCCATCGATCAGCATCATGTACCTGGAAAGGCAGTGTTAAGATATTATAATTACAGGTATATCCTCAAAATCTCTATTACTTTGTTTTATATTAAGTGTTAAAAACAAGTAATCATGACAGATATTATAAAAACACATATTTTAAAATGATTTTTTTACATTTAAAAGTTTAAATCTGTAAACTAACCAAAGAGATATCCCAGACCATATGATGTAGTTCTCAGCAATAAAAAATGGGAGGAGGAGGAAGAAGGGGACATTTGGAGTTGCGGTGTTTTTCTTCCCAAGTCACTGTTGAACATCATGAAGCCCAGCTTTCCTAGAAATGGCAAAATACCTGCCTGCCAATGGAAAGTAGTAAAAATTCCTTACTTTTCCTTATATTTTCTCAACCCTTGATCTTTCACACTTTCAGTCTTCTGATTTTCTCCCCCATCCTGTTACAGACAGGAGAGAATAAGTGGCTGTGAGTGCTTAGTTGCTACAGCATTTTAACTAGGCCACACCTTAGATATTCCTTTCTCATGGCCAAACACTTCAGGGCTACAATTCTTCAACTGAGTCCATGTAATAGACCTTTTAAAGCCCACGGAGAATTTTCATGGGTATTCTGTATGCAAACAAAGGTTTTGTTAAGTATACCTCTCTGCATGCCATCTTCCTCCATAACTAGATGATCTGGATGGTCCCTTCCAATCCAAATCAATCTATGATCCTATGATTTCTATGATTCTGTATCTTACTTCAGAGAGATGCTGAGAAACAGCAATTGCTGACTTTGAAGACAGAAAAAAATCTTGTCTCAGGGCAGTGAATTACTTTTATGTAGACCTATCTGTCTGGGTCTCATGGTAATATACATGTCTAACTTAGGATCTGAACAAGTTCCCTGCTTAAGACATTAAACTGATCCAGATATGTCTCATTTTGGAAATAGTTTTTTTGAGGCTTTTTTAGCTGAATGGCTGAAAGCTCCTCTAATCTCCCAATTTAATAAACTACTGAAATAAAACTCTGAATGTGGTCCAAACAACAGAATTTATCAAAGTTCTAATTACTACCAACAAAAGACAGAAAAAAATTTGGTCAAGTATGGACTGACAAACAGAAGTGTTCTATGAGCAGCTAATAATTGAAAATGTGCAAGAAGCAAGAGATAGGTAAGGTTTTGGTGAAACTGAATTTATCAGTTAATGAGGGATTTGAGCTGGGTGGTTGGTTGAAGTTTTTTGCTTGCTTGTTTCACTCAAAAAGCTTAAGTTCTTGTGCTTAATATCAGGTTTAAAGTTTTCTTCAGATGACATTACAAGCATTCATGGAGAAATCTTGCAGACTGCTGAACAGTGTATTTCTGAATATTATTTCCATGTACCAAGGCCATTTATATTTTAAGAAGTTAATTAAGGTATTAGCAGATAAGCACTTACACCAGAATAGAGAACACGCCTCTGGGCAACACCACAAAGGCAAAGAAAGAAGAGCGATGATTTCTCAAACACATTCACTAGAGACAGAACACAGGAACTTAACTGTCATGCACTGCACTGCCCACTGTCAACACTACTTGCTATTACAGCTGTACATTTATTACTAATTACCTCTATTGTGTGAGCACCCAAAAGCTCCAATTAGTAACCAGGCCCCATTGTTTTAGTTCCTGGGCAAGTACACAAGATGACATGGTCCTACATCAGATGGCTCAATCCGAATGTAAAACCAGACAAGTAAATAAAATAACAAAGGCAGAGCAGCAATAAGAGCAATAACAGAATTACTCATTCACCTCTGAAAACTATACATGGAAGAAGAGAAATATGTTTGAGCTACAAACATCATCTCTCAAAACTGTCAGTGCAACCACTACAAACCAAGAAATTCTGACAAATAGAGGGTCACAGCATCCATGCAGATTAATCTCACAAACAGATAAAATATCTAGCCATAGAAATGATAAAATCTAGTTACATTAGAAGCTACTTTTAATTCACTTCTGATCCTGAGGCAAGGTCTGTTATTAATTCTATATTAATATTACTACACAATAATTCAGGAAATAGGATGAAAATTTCATTAACAGAGTGACAGTTCTTGGTATTAGACAAACAGATCTCCAAATCACTTACCAGAGTATTAGTAACTTTAATTTTTAAACTTCAAAAAATGTCAACCATCAAATAGTTTTCAGAAATCAATTATTTTTAGCATACCCAAATAAAGGCAACTGTATCAAAAGCTCATTTACCTCCACAGAGATCCTGTATTGTGCAATCCACATCAGTTGGGCCCCAAAGACAAGCTAAAAGAATTTTTTTATTAGACTTCCATTTTCAGTTGAGTTTGTTTTGGTGGTGGTGGTTAAATTTTTGGTTTTTACACAATTTTGAAGCTGACATGAGCTACACTGAAAATCCAAAGTTAAAAATGGAGGTTTCTCCTTTATGTGGAGGTTTAGCATTTTTCATCATTAAATTTGAAAGTACATTTCAGGAAGATATTACTTAATGCATAAAATAAGGTAAATTACTTGGTGTCAGTCAATCTATGGTCATTGAGATTAAGGGACAAGAACAGAACTGCATTTCCTGATCTCCAAATCTGACACTGTACCCACTGTACCCATGTGGCCCCTGCACTCTTTTCCAAATTATTAGGATTCACAAAACTGGATTTTAAATACTCCCCCAACACAGTACCTCACTACACAGGGTGTAGTGCTTACCAAAACACATTTACCACAACATTGATTGCCTATGTTCACAGAAGTTTTGCCTCCAACTTTGATTTTGTGATGCGCTTTATCTATGTTTAACTTCTTTCTCTCAGCCAAAATGACAGCAACCATCTCAGCAGTAAGCTTACATATGTTAATTTTGTGCTTTTAAAACCTTGAGTATAATATAAAAATATAACACAGCTTCTTCAAACTTTAAGATCCTATCTTCTGAGCTTGAGTTCAGCACACAAGTGATTTTCTGAAAAAAAACCTACAAGTAGCAAATGGATTAGAAATACTGTTTCAAAGGAAGCTTAAAAATTCAGCTCCTCTAGGAGCTTTCTTTGCCCTGCAGTATTTCTTTAGACAGGCTATATCAAAGACTATTTATTTCGACACAGCACTGCCATCACTACTTTTTTTCATTTTCCTTTCTAAATATGCTTGTGTCTGTACTATCACATTAAAGAATGCAAAATACAAGAAATTCCATCAACTCTAAGCACAAAATACATAGCAGCTCTCCATTCCGAAGGGAGTTCATTACACAGCCTGGAATTCAGTCTTGTGAAAGTGCTGCCCTCCCACACAAATAAGCATTACCCAAATCCGAACAGCAATTAGCATCTCAAATATGCTCACCGACACAGAGGCAACTACAAATCCTGCTGCAAATATGATTTTCAGATTCTTAATTTTCTTTTATGATTGGCAACATTTCAAAAACCACGAGTGCATCACCACTCTGTACATGGATCATCCAAGATGAGGCCAAGTCACACAAGTGTTTTACTTTGGACCCTGCCACTCCCTCCTGGCAAGAAAGCATCAACTGCTAGCCAAATGCATCAAACAGTGAGGAAAAGGCCAGGAGAATGAAAATTAATGACTGCCCTTTATCCACTGACAGTAGGAGATGATCTATCTGTGTCACTAAGCTGCTGCAGTTCCATGTCCTGACCCGAATCCAGACTGTGCTGGATTTAGAGTAAGTTAAATTAGAAAAGTTTGAAGCTGGCCTGTAGCACATGGAGCAAAAGACCCTAAATCCTGATAAATGGGGATGGCTCAGCTTGCTTTCTTCTATTAATTGCTGCTGGCAGTGGTTGCTGCTTCAAAGGATGTCTCCTCAAGGATGATAAAGGACTCTAACACAGGAACTTACAAGAAGACTTGTAATATTATTTTCAACATGTAAACAAAAGGAAACAGTGTCTTTTTAACCAGCACACTGACAGTTCTGTCACAAATCACCCTCTCCAAAGTTGCACACACGTTATCATTTGCATGAGTACACAGCACTGCAGCCAGCAAGAAACACTGCTTGCTACATGCAGAAGCTGCTGTAGAACTATGTATTCAACAGTCCAAATTCCAAATAATTTCTTAAAAAACACACACATAGACCTTTGGAAGTTAGTCTGCTGTGAGTATACCAACATTTTGTACTTCTCTCACTTATTTATAGGTTAAAGAATGCCATCAGTGATCTCCACAGCATTTTAAACAAAAAAAAAAAAATCCCTTAGATTGTGAGTGACAGTCATTTCCAATTAGCAGCCTCCAGCTCCAATATTTCTCAGTCATGACCTTGCATTTTCTACTACTAAATATTCTTCCAGTTTTATTATTCTGCTCCTCAGTGAATTCAGTGGCTGATGTCCCTCATTTGTTTATCAGAACATATTTGGATTCTGTTTCAAAACACTTAATGATAAAACAAAATTAATATTCAGGATCTCTACTTGTGTATGCATTTGCTTTCAAAACCATCCACTGCCATTTTCTTTCAGTCTGTTCTTTACCTATCCTAGAATTCTAGCAATTTTCTTACCCTCACTCTCTCTCTAATAAATAGAAATTTTGTCAAAGTCCAGAAGCATGAGATGTACCAGTCTTTCTAGGCCAAAACCACAATTTTTCCCTTATACCAACTCCTATCAAAATGGCTGAACTCAGAGGAAATCCCATTCCTCATCTATACTGCAGACTGTGTTCCTCAACCACAGTAATTCTGAGTAATTCTATTAGCTACAGCTCATAGAGGCAACTAATCTGTCATTTAATAAAGAGAAAACCTGTATTTTTGATCTATTTTTACCTCTCATTATAATCATAATAATTCAAATTTAAACCAAAGCTTTAGCATGATTGATCCAAACTTGGCTTCTAAAATCAAGACATTTTTTCCCCTCAGTATTAAAATACTGCTACTAGGCTCTTGTTTAGTACATAAATGTATCTTGGATATCTCTTAGTACACTCAGAAGCCCTTGGGTTTGTCACCTGTTAAAATGCTCCACCAATTCTCCACCCTCGTAAGACAGTAGAATTCAACTTCTGGTTAACTTCCACAATTGTAAGGTGTCTCCATGATGTGAAGTGACCAGTTCCATCTGCTTCAAAACTGTCTTAGTTAAACTCTTATTATGGAGGTCAAGACACTCAGTTTGCATTAGATGTTAAAGTGTGCTCATCATGACAACTCTAATCAGGCATCTACAGCAGATTCAGCAGTAATACAGAAGTTTTCTTTAAGAATCCTGTAGTGATTTTTTAAAAAATATGAATCCTGTAACAATTTTCTATCTTTCATTTATTTGGAAAATAAAATGTTATTCCTCATATTTTATCTTGCATCTTTCCTAAACAAACCTAAACAAAATGAATGTTTTTAAATATTTACGTTACAGTCAAGAAAGTTATCCTGGTTTATCTGCTACACCAACATCTGATTTTGTGAGAAATCAGAAGGTTTCCAACATCCACCTTCATGTTCTGGATCATTAGTCCAAGCTACCACTGCCCTGACTCAGTGCTAGTACAGAAAAAAAAAACATAAATCTTGTCTTATTGATCACCTCATATAGCAAAATGGAAGAGCTGTGCTTGATTTTGATACTCATAGCATCATTTCAGCCAGAAAAGACCTTTAGGATAATTGAGTCCAAATGTAAGCCTAACACTGCCAAGTCCACCACTAAACCATGTCCTGAAGTGTCACATACACATGTCTTCTAAATACCTCCAGGCACTGATGAATTGATCTTCACCAATCACCCTGCTTATTTCAGAACAAAGAATTTAATTTCCACAAGATTTGTTGAGGTGGTATTCCAGATAACAAAGCAACCTTGTCAAGTCACCACTGCAAGCTGATACCACACAGCTTATAGAGCTTTTCAGTCTCCATAATTTTTACTACTTGACTGTCTCCTCCACAGTTATCTTGCTCAGCATCAAAATCTTTTTCTTATTCTTGCCTGCAACCACTCTCCTTTAAACTCTGAATGTAACCTTCCCTTTTCATTTGTTCCCCTTGACAATGCAAGGTTCAGAGGAGTTATTTTGTGACTGTTAAGGCCCTGAACATCATCAAAAGTGAGGCAGTGGATCTGCAGATGAAATTTACTAAAGAAATCTTCAATAAGCCCAAAACTACAGCAACAAACACTGCAAGTTTTGATAGCCAAAGGGTACCACAGCCAGGAGGAGAAGAGATGTGACCACACTTCCCCACCTTACAAGGTTCTAAATTAACTGTCAGCTGAAAAAGCTCATGCAGATTTTTTAGGGATCATGAGAGCAACGGAACAAAAGCTGCAGCCAAACAAGCAAACAAACAGAACAAAACAAAACAAATCAGCAAACAAAGAATTAGGTCAGATAACGAACAGGATAGCAAAAATTACAGAAATAATGTTGCATCATTATACAACTTTGTAGTATCCCGTCACCTGGGGTAGTTTTTCAACAAAGGAGACAACAGCAACACTAAGGACCATAGAAAAATGTGTAAGAATTGTGGAAACTACTATAATTTCTCCTAATAAAGTATTGCAGTTGAGACCAAGTTCAAACTTCTTGTTTTATAAATCAAAAATAAAGATGCTTTAATTAATTTAACAGATGGCAAATTCAAAACCAGTGTAAAACTACATTTTCTATCTAAAGTATTATTAGACTGTGAAACTGCTGGTAAAATGAAGAATTTAGCAAGGTTTAAAAAGACTATCCAATTACAGTGTTTTTCTTGTCTGTCTTTCAGGGTTTTAATTAAGTTTGAATGCTGTGGGGGTTTTGTTTCTTTATTTTTAGAAGGATATTAAACCTTATGGGTTAAATTTAAAGTTGTCTTGTAATCATTATTTGACTTACAAAAGAGGGTAAATTAAACTACAGCTGCTACATATTGAGGAGCTCTTATGGTGCATTATGATCAGCATCATTTGTCTGATGTAAAACAAAATTGTTAACAAGCTAGAAAATATATTACCCAGCAACAATTCGTATACTAATGGATTAACTTTAAATACCAGATTCTCTTTGTTTCACCCAAATTTGAATGAATTATTGTTAAATTTAAATTTAACAATTTGCAATAGGAACACTGTTGAAAAACAACTGCATGGCATAACATTCTGATTACTTTTTTTAAAGCTGCAAGATTAAACAAACTTTATCTCGAGCTTGACAGAACTTGTGAATTGTTTCGTAATTTTTACTGTTATTATTGTTGTTATTATCATTATAATCTTATTATCTAATTATTATTATATCATTATTTATTGCAGATAGATTTTCAAGCTTGCTTGAACTTCTTTGGCTCCATCCCTCTCCACAAACTTATGTCTGAAAATATCTTGGCGGTTTAGGGCAAAATTCATGCCTGAAATAACAGGTTAAAAAAAAATATATAAGAAAGAAGAACAAATTAATTCAGCATTAGATGACAAGTTACATTGCTTCTTTCCACAAGCAAGTGAATCATAATGTCTCACGCGGAGGGCCATAACAGAGCAGTCACTAAAAGAGTAACACAGCTTTGAAAAAGGAGATCCCCTTAACTTGGAACTGATTTAGGCCAGAGCTATGTTGGGTCAATTCCGCCTTCATCACCGGCACAAGCCACAGCAGGAACACAACTGCCATTTGTGCTCATAGAACAGATCAGCTCCAACAGAAAGGGATGTCCTAGATATCTGTATAGTTCAGCTTCACAAACTGAATGTCATTCTCCCCTGACTGAACATAAGCCGTTACGCTTCATGGATGTGTCTGTAATCCCCCCCAGGAGAACCAGCAGCACAGAATGTACTGTTCCACTATTAAAAGTGGTCTGGGAGAAGGGAAAATAAATAAATAAGCCAGTAATCACTGATATTGGTTGCTTGAAAATCAGATATATATGCAGGCACACCCTTTATCTGGATCTTATTAGAACATTTTAGGACTACAGTTGACTATTCTAAGATTAGCATTCATAGCACAAGGCACATAATAAGCATTTTAATGCATTAACTATTTATAAATAAACAAAAGTTTATACGACAATCAGTCCAAATACTCAAACAGTTACATATGAATAATCAGCTAAGTAGCATTTTTCAAAGAGCCTGGAATTGTGACCATAAAACTGTGTGCCATAGAATACACTTCCTGTACAGTATGTCATCAGCAGTGCTGCTTGAAGACTTCAGGAAGGGACACAAAACCCTTCTTTCAGAGTCCTGACAGTGTTGCAAGCACACATAAATGAGAAACCACAACCTAGAGTAAGAATGCTTTCTTTAGCCATTCAAGTCAATTTGGATCCAGATAAGAGATAACCGGTTCTGTCACACCTATTTATTAATTCCTCTGCATTGACTCAATGACTGTAAAAGGAAGATTTCAGGAGATGAAGAAGCAACAGAGTGATAGAGATGTCCCTTAGTAATACATACATAAATACACCATCACCAGCCCCCTGCAAAAAAACCAAACACAAAACCAGATGTATTTTTATATCCAGTAAATATAAATTGGATAATTTATATCCAATAGTTCTGTATATTAGTCCAACAGTTCATTACACTCTATGCTACCTCATTTGAATGGTGGTCCCTAATCAAGAGAGACCTCTCCTGGTTCAAAACTAACAGTTAAACAAAATGAATGAGTTATCTGATAATACCCACAAGTCTGGCTATCAAAACCTGACAGCTCCTTTTCTGCTGTCAAAGTCTGCTAGCCAAAGCCTAGACATGCTCTCAGCGCCTGTCCAGTAGGGAAAACAGGGGAAAAGGACAAGCAACAGGTGGAGATAATGAGGCCACCTTGTCCTAGACATTCCTTGCCCTGAGCTAGAATATCCTTATCTAGAGATAGGGGACATGCTAAACAAACCAGAAGTGCCCTTAACCCGAACTCAACTTACCAGTTCTATTTTTACACTCTCAAATGGAAACTCAAGTAAGCATACTATTTATGGGTACTAATGCTCTGGGAAACAGGCAAGTATTAATCTTATAATCCTAAATTTAATGGCAAACACAACTGCACAGGATAATTATTAAGATGCAGAGTGAGCAACAATTCACAGCTCCTGAACTCCCAACTCTCTAATGTCAAAACACGTTATTCCTGCCTCCCCATCCCATCTCCTCTTCCTCTCTTACCTAAATGCACAAAATAAAACCATGAATTAGGCATCTGCTTTTTAGAAAATTAAGAGGAATACTGTGTAGAGTGATTAACATCTATGAATTGCTCCTTTCAGCAATCATTAGAAAGACACTTTTTACATTTTAATTCTGAACTGTTTATGTGTTTTTTATATACTTTTGCAGAAGCTTCTAACATTATGTTATCATTACACAAGTAATGATCAAACTGCAGGTCCCTAACAACTACTAATACTGTAGTTTATAAAAGCTATTTATTTAGAGCTTTTAATCTTGACGGGGAGTAAAAGCTTTACTGCAACTATTTCAGTAACTTTCACAACTTCAGTTTCCAGACAAAATATATACTATCTACACTTAGCTAAATTATTCAAAGTAAAGTCAGTGAAATAAATTTCACATGGATTGCAGCCTCATTCTCAACCAAAATTCTTCCATATACAGAGGCAGATGTACAGTAGTTTCAAATGGGCAAGCTTGTTTTCCCCTAAAGGATAGTTAAAATAATTATGAAGAAGGACCACAAGAGACAATGGCATGTAAACAAAAACTGCATTTTTTTCCTGTGACCTTATCATAAAAACACAGTGTGCAGATTGAAAGACTGGACTAAGAACAGTCACTTTAATCTTTAAAGTAAGGTTTTTGGTTCAAAATCTCTTCTTTAAGTGTCACCTCATTTTGACAATTTCATGCAAATAAAAGAAAAACACTTAAAACTACTTCTTTGAGACATTCAATGGAAATAATACAAATGTCTGAAGAACGGCTGTCCTTTACACACAAATGATGCATAATTACCAGTTGAGGCTTTGCCCATTGCTGATAGTTACATAAGCACAATTGAATCAAGCTCATTTAACTTGCGATCTAATAACTTGGGTTAAGCCCAGTTGTTCACAAAACCTGTCATTCTTATAAAAAAATCCTTTTGGTCCTGAAAAGTCTATTCAGCACATGCCCAACCCTGGCATATTTCCATCCTTTAAAATTTCCCACCACTGAAACAGGACACAGCCACAGAGAAAGGGATACACAACACTACCAACTATGGTGTATAACTGATTAATAATTTAGTCTATTTCTTAAGTTAAGTGGGGAGAGGAAGAAGGAGAAGGAAAGGAAGGTGTGGTTTAAAACCAGCCAGATGATTGTCGTGTGGGCTCTTCACCCTATCCTATGATTAGGAGGCCAACATTCCTTCCTTACTCCGAGACTACAAACATGTATTAACCCTAAACATGGCTCAATGACAAGACATTCAAAACACAATTTATAATAATTCACTTTCTCAGTAGTTATCTGGGTCAGAGAGCAAGATGCCCAGGGAGAGTGTTCATACCTTGAGAAACACTCTTTTACTCATAAATGCTTTGTTGTCATTAACAGCCGTTAACTTTCCTGCTACCACTTCTGAAGGCATCTGAAAATCTCAACACCCTACATTTCTGTCCCCCACCTCTAAACTAGGGAAGAATACGCTATAAATTGTGCAAACCTCTACTTCAGGAACTTTCCACTACTGGGCATAAAACTTCACATCCATGAGAATCTGGTCATGTAATTTGTACAATCTGAAAATTAATCTGAGCCTTCTTTCTCATTCCCAATAGTCTCCTTCAAGTTCAACTCCACATTAATATCTTTACTCCCAGGAGACAAGCTTTTTTCCCAGGACACTCAAGATCTGCTTTCTTGACAATCTGGTCTCTTGTTCTTAATAATGAGTTCTCAAGAGTATAGATTTGGGATTTAATTGGATTAACGCTACTCTCCAATCTTCTCTGTCCTCCTTCATTCTCATTATTATCTCAACTTTTTCCTCGTCTCTCTCAGGGATAATAGTTATTCCGTGAACCCATTCAAGTATCTTTTCTTTAAGCCTTTACAAACAGGCAACCATTTTGCTTCCTTGCCACCTAATTCTGGGGGTAGTACCTTTTACCTCTTAATTTCTAAAACAAACACACATCTGTTTCTCAGTTTTCTCTTTTTTTTTTATGAGCTGTTCTTTAGCAGTGATGATTTTTTCACAATTTACTCTGGATTTTGGATATCAAATTTTTCTGGATAACTTCTCATATTAGGAATTTGCAATTTTATCAGTTATGCATGTAAGTCTCATCTTACCATGTAAATGATCAAAGAGTAGGGAAAGAAAAATTATTGAGCCATGGAAATCTGAGAGAAACTTCAACCTTGTTTTCATGACATTCACAGAAAAGTTATCTTAAAATATACTGAATAAATTTCCTTCAAGTAAGGGTCACAAATAAAGGTTTCTGAAAAGGCTGCAACTGCCAGTAATTTAGAAGTTCTTAAAAAAAAAATAAATTTCTTCAATTTCTACAAAAAGCTGAACTAAAAAAAATTAATAGTAAGTTTGATAATATAGTAATTAAATCAAAATAATTATATTCAGTATAAATCAATATATATATAGATTTATTGATACATTCAAGATAAATGGAACTTATTTTATTAAAAAAAATTTTAAAACACCCATTAGTTTTATCATACAATTAAGTGTACATTTACTATTTTTGTTTTGTATTAGGATAACAAGAAAAAGTTAATTACTTAGGCAACAGGCATTTCTTTTAATGTAAATGTAATTTGCTAACCATGAAAGGAAAAAACAGCTTCACAGATGCACCTAACTATTTTGTTACAAACGCGTTAGACAATTAGCAGCAATTCTCAAAGAGCTGTTTTATTCTGCATCTACTTATTCATATTTAGATATCTGCAAGCCATCAAATTTGCATGAATATTTTTCAAATTTAATAGCCTTTGGCAAGAACTACCTGTTCTGCATTTTTTAAAATAGCTGCCTTAACATAATTGAACGGAAGTAGTATTATTATCTTATTTATCATTTTTCACTAAAATTGCATGTTTACAGATGTGAAAAATAAAAAAGGCACTCATAGAAATGTAGGAAAATAACTTACTGCCCTTAATAGGTTCCATTTAGAACAGATCACATTTCACCATTGTAAAACCTAGTCCTGTTTGATTGTATTGATTTGAATTATTCCACAGCCATTTTTAAGCTTTTTATTATTCTTAGCGGTAGCAGTCTTTTCTTCGGAACTGGCGTCTCATTACTTTACCCTGCCTGAACATTCAGCTCCACTCATTAAAAGAAGCATCTGCTCCAAACAGTATTAATGAGATCTGTATGAAGGGATACAACATGCCATTACCCACCTGGGCTAATCATTTTACAGTACAAAGCTGATAATGCGGAGTCATCCAGCAACGCCTGGAACACACTGTTACAATTACCTTACTCAGATAGTAACTATTATTCCAGAAACACCCACTGTAAAATTGGATACATTTGCAAAGATGTATCTACCCTGTAGCTATTGTTAACATACAATATATATTTCATCTCAGCAAAGCCATAAGGCATGATTTTACTAGTGGGAAATTTGCCCTTTGGCTTATGAATAGATTAGCATTAAAATTATTTATAAGACACCAATAGTTTGACTACAGTTCAAATAAATATAGAGAATTTACACCAAGGCAGTCAGAACAGCTGCAAAACTCAGTGATTTTATTTAAATAATAATAATTTAAAGCAGTATGATTTTAGAGGTGGTTTTCTCCAAATCGGCATGAGTTTGCATACAGTATTTACATACAATCAGGAGCTGGTACAAAGGAAATATTTCACCAAAGACTGCCAATGCTGAATGAGCTTCACAGATCTTTTAATTTAAAGTTCATTTCTCTAAACCTAAGATGTAAATATACACATCTTTATACATTGGCATTTACAAACAGGAGGGGAGAAGTATTTGTTCACACTGTATTTTTCCTTTTGGGACAAACATGCTCCAGAAGGAATGCTGGAGCAGAACCAGGAGGTGTGCCCCACTGGTATCTCCACAGCAAGGGCCCTGGAGACCAGGACGAAACAAGCAAGACCACAGTGCAGGCACAAACTCTTCAAATCGCAACAGACTGGGCTAAGCAAGGCAAAGTCAAAAGATTTTGAACTCAGAGCTCCAAGAGAATGAAGGAGGATGAGTTTTGACCCAAACCAGACTCAGAACTCACACACTTACAAAAACATGTAAATCTCCCCAAGATATTTTATAGAATCACCATCAAATAATTTAACTAATCAATTTCACATTGTTAGTCAACATAGTATGATAAATAACGCCCTTTTATTTAGGGAAATACTTTTTCTAAGTATGGGTAGAAAAATACAATAATACAATAATGAAACCAAGTAAACATGCACAATTCTACCACTGAAAAAAAAAACCACCAAATTGGGGGGGGGGGGTGGGGGAATCGCCAAAAGAAACACCACCACAACAAAACCGAAAACAACACAGCACTTAAAACAGAAGACAAGAGGTTCAGCTCCAATCGGAATCTAGGATTAGCAAATGCTTTTGAAAAAAAGTAGAAGTCCTCTAGTGAAGTTACTGACACTGCAAATCAGTTAAGAGAACGTATAAAAAAATGGTTCAGTCATGAAACCTCTAGGAAAAACTACTGCTGCAGAAATAAAATACAGGTATTTAACAAAGAGTGAAATTTCAGAAGTTTGGCTAAGTTGAGCAAATGTTAACTGCAGTAAAACACTTCTATTTCAGTGAGAAAGTATAACATATAATATATAAGTTATTAGTTATTCATCTGCTTTTAAGTCCAGTAGAGTCAACAAAACAGCAGTGCTTTTTAAGCAAAGATAGAGAACAAAGCAAGAAAAAAAAAAAAGCATGCAAGCCTAATAATATTCTAATAGGCAAGGTCTAGACTGCTGAATCTTAACCACTTTTAACAGAATATCTTCAGAGATATTTGATGACAAGGGTTCCATCTCCAGATAATGTAAGCAGGGGATCCATAAATGTCTCCACTAACTGATGTCTTAATATTAAATTCAAGAAGGTCACGCCTGTCAACACAAGCATTCAGAATAACTAATGAAAATCTGTTTAATTGCATATGGAGTCTGGATTACTGGAGAACAACTAAATAATTAGATGCATGTCCAATGCAAAAATGATCATAATAATTTTTCATTGTTGATTAGGATACATATCATGCAAAGTGTCGAAATGTCCAAATAATAGCTCAGGTTTTCATCTTTAATCTCTCTTTCATATTACTTAAGGTGAATTTCATTAACTGGATCTCTGTAGCTCCATTTTCTTCTCTAAATATACCTATCAGTCTGTGTATCTCCATAATCTATTACCAGTTACTATGTTTCCAAAAAAATTGAAAGAGCTATTTAGTTCCTTCACTTTTGTTCTCCATCCATTCTGATTTCCCACCATTGTAAAACAAAAAACAGAGACTAGAATGTTCAAAATACTGAATATTTCTACAAGAAATTACATGTACACTTTAATTTCTTTCACAAAATGCAGTCTTCCAGGTACACTACTATGTTCTCTATAATTGCTTTAGTACTTAGAACGTGGGTGTCCCATCCACACATTTAAGTAAGAAAATGAGAATATTACGTAAGATATCAATTTTCCAAATCAATAACATAGGATTAGACAAAAGACTCTTCAGGTCAGTTTAAGCTGGCTGACTTCATTTTTTCAGGGTCAGCAGTTTTGGAATGCCCTATGCCCTGTACTGCTCTGAGAATATGTCTTGACCTCCCAACACCCCATTGCTGTAATTTCCCAGCCTGAGAACATTTGCACTGCATTACCCGAGCCCTTGTGCATACAGCCAGCGCTAGTAAATCAATTATTCCCACACATTTCTTAATGGTTGGATGCCATACTGACTGCAAGCTTTCTTTGACTTTTCACACCATTCTCAGCCCAAGCTAATAAACAGTTAAAGCAAACACCACAGAGGAGAGACACTTGAAAGGTCTGGGTTTTTTTTATACAAGACAACTTAGTTCTGGCTGAATTATGCTGAATTCTGACTGACTCTACATGGAGCCACTTGGCAATTCTCATAAGACACCCAATTCCCCATATTCTCCAGGAATTTCATTATCTAGGATACTCTGTGATTAAAGATAAGAAACCTAGCAACACAAAGAACTCAGGAAAAACTTCAGAATATGTCCAATCAGTCCAATTAGGTTGTGGTTTGTTATTAAACAAAAGGCACCCCTGCAATGAATGTAAGAAAACTGGTGAGAGAAGATAAAATTATTGACTCTTTAGCTGACATCAACTATGTTTAAACAAAGGACCACAGTATGAATATAAAAAATCCTACAGAATCTCTAATATTATCCAGCTTCTGAAGGATCAATTAGAAATTTAATTTCATTTTAATTTAGCTTATAATTTAGCTTATAAATAAAGTCTTCACCTTAGCCAACTCTCACTGTTACGTAAGATTACTCGAAGACCTTGGTGGCAAGTTGTGGCTGACAGACAGGCAAGGGTTATGGAGAAGAGTAAGCGTACCTTCCTTTTAACAGTCAGTGTGTAGAACAGCAGCTAGAAAAAAACTTGGCCACAAACTTCAGCAAATGTTGGGTACCAGCACAGAATAAAAATTAATCTCTGGAGCCAGTTTTGTTGCTGTGCTTTGTCCTTTGTACCAGCAAATTCACTTTCCTGAGAAAATACAAGCTGTCTACCAAATTTACTGTGTGTTGCTTTTTCATTTAAAATTAACTTACCGGGTGCCGTCTGCTTTCCAGCTAACTTTGTATGGCTTCTGCTCCAAAAATTTAATATTTTGCTTGTCCATTGACACAGGCTGTGCTCCAGGGAATCCAGTCCTAATAAAAAGAACTATGTTTATTAATGGTTCTGCAATAAATACTCACACAAGTAAATACATTTTTTACATCAGACTCAAGTCACACCTCATGTGTTGACTTATTGCAAGGTTAACTCTGAGTTAGAGTATATTCTCCAATGAAGTATTTTGCAATAGAAGTCAAAAACCTATCTCATAAGAACAAGCAAAGTTTATTTGCTTATGACAAAACACTAAATTATGTGGAACTTCAAAGTTTTAACTTTCCAGAAAGAGATACTTAAACTAAAAATTAGAGTATCAGGGACAATATGCATCAACAAATTAGGAAGTAGCGTGGATCATCAACTTTGGAATGGAAAAGTTCAGAATCACAGACATGAAAACCAACATTTTCATGAGCATTGAACACAAATCCAAGTTAGCTATAAAAATGAGTACTACACCTCTATACTGAAGTCTAATAGCAGTGGTATAAATAAATCTACTACTTGAGAAAGAACTAGATTTTACACAAATAGCTGAACTAGGCTACATCTGGAATTTGAACAGCAACATTTTGTTATCTCAATGGAAAAGTAATTCTAGAATCTTGTTTCTTAACATTAAAAACTGATCATTTTATGTCATAGTACAGTGCAAGATTTTCAGTGCCAAGTGTGTTTGAGCGGTTTTTTTTATAAACAATACATTCAAAGTTAGTCACATTTTTCTCATTTTTACAATGAGCAGTTTCATTCTGCAAAATATAACACTTATTTCTAGATAGTATAAATAAGTAAGTTCTAAATATTCTCATACCCTTCCCATCCACAGAATTGCTGACATTTTTGCTGTATTCCTCCTAATTTTGGTTGTGTTGTCACCTGGGTCACACATTTAACTGTTATTCCTTCCAAGAAAATTGCACCCTAAGTAAAAAAAAAAAAATTAAAAAATTTAGTATTAAAGCCTTCATAAAATCAAATCAGAATACGTCAATACAAGATTAAGTCTGTTTTCACAACCCTCTAGAGCAATACAACCTTAAACATTCCTTAAGGATTTACCCCCAGATGCCAAGATACATTTGCTGAGCTTTGCCAGGAAACTCACAGGTGAGCCATATTATAAAACCAGGAACTGAAATGAGTTATTTATGAGGAAAAAATACAATTTTAAAAAAAAGGCAATAGAGATAAGGCAAAAGGAAGGGACAGCTAGTACTTAGTACTTAGTACTAGATGCTTACACTACTTAGCTAATACTCTCAAGAAAGCTGATCTAGGACAAACTTAGAAAAAATAAACAGCAGATTTGTAACAAAATATTTGTGTAAATATATTTTTATAATTTATTCTTAATCTAAATTAGGTGATTCAAGTATAGAGCTGCTATCCTGAATGACCCAGAAAAGCCTATGTAGAGATCAAAAAAGCTAATCTGGAAATAAAACTCTAAAATAACTTGTACATTCTAGAAAAAGTTTGATGCCAAGAGGAATAAAAATAAATCTTGCACAACAGAACACATGAAAGCCATCCGGTCTACAAAACTACAAAATTAAAGATTTCTATGAAGATCTCAACCACACTTAATTCAACAGAATCTCAAATAAATTTTCAATGCACACAAAGAAGATCAAACCATGACTATTCACCTGTTGAATCCTGCATGTGAAGATAGAAGATACTTGTATCTGTTCTCTAAAACACTTGAAACTTGCTTTACCAAATCCAGCTGCATACTACTGATGAAAGGAGTAGTATTTTTCTCCTCTGCATTTTCACACACTGTGGCACTCATCTGTTATACATTTGAGCAAGTCTAGGAACTAATTTGGCAAAAATAACATCATAAATTGGTAATCTTCTGCCAAAACAGCATCCTAAACCAGCTCACCGTAGGATAATTCAGTTCTAGTGCCAGCACAAGGGAAGCAAAGGGAAAGCAGGGAAAAGCAGGACCACAGTTTTCAGCACAGCCTGCAGTTAGTTAAGATTGGCTCAATCACATCACCGAATCACATTCTGAGAATAGAACATCCTAAAGAAACATACTGGTTCATAACCTTAACTACCCTGAGCTCCACAGACTTTCTGTGTGTCACTCACCCCATACAATTTACACAGGTACCAGCCGGTGCACCAGCACACAGGGGAGTGGGCGAGAGAGGCAGACAGCTACTCATGCCTGGCCAGCACATTGTCTGCATTCTGATAAGTGGTGAGGAGCACCAGGAAAGAAAGGAAGATGTTTCTGCCTTGCTTCTGTGGATAACACCAGAGAGCAATGGCAGTATGACCACTAAGACTGAAGTAACAGTCAGAGAACGGGAAAGATTTTCCAGAAAAGAAAAAGTAAAAAACATAAAATTCGTACTTGAAAGTGTTTATTGCAGGTTATCTGCTTCAAGTATAATCACTAGCTAAGGCACAGCACTATGAAAACAATTTGAGTCATTTGGGCATTTGTGCTTGGCTACCTTAGCATTCCAGGTTTCATGAGGACATTCCTTGGATAAGGGGCTTAAACTGAGCTAGACCCATGCAGTTTTTACTCTACTGTTCAGCTACTAATGCCTTTGGAAACAGGATACTGGAGATCGTGGTGCACAGACTCCAGACAATTCAGATCACCAGGAGCACATCAACTCCTCATACTAAACCAAGAGTTATAAGCCCTAAAGGATCCAAGGAAACTACATGTACTTAGTATCTACACTCTGCACAACCTTGACACCATCTGTACTAATCAACTTTGCCCCATTTGCCATGAATTTCTCCACCCATCACTGCAGCTGAAGGAGAAGTGGCAATGTGGATCATCCTCTGTTGGTTCATATCCTAAACACCATCTGGAGGAGTGGGTGAATGGGAACAACCCCAAACACACACCTTCCTGACCCTAGAGGCTATCACGAGGCCTGGGTGAGAGCTGTCTTCAGCTACTCAGACTTGATTGTGCGCCAATATGCTCAGAGACCACCTCTCAGAAGACAAAAAACATTGCAAAACACATCAGGAAAAGACATGTTCTAAAATGAAGGAAGTGAGAGACAGGGAGTTACACTGATCAGCTTAGATTTAATACCTAGAAACACAGGACCAAATCACAGTAACTGCCTCTTGGCATGTACAAGCAAAAAAGTAAACAAAATCATACAACTGTCACTCAGTAGCAAGGGTGTTCCATTAAACATTTGGTTTTCATAATGAAACAGTTTCACAGAATTGGCAGTGCATGCATTTGCCTTGGTTTGTCTTGTTTGCTTATCTCGTCCTCATAGAGGAACTCAGAAAACACAGGGTAGATGTAACTTCCATGAAAGAGAAGAATAACCTGTTTCAAAACCAGGTTCAGAGGAGTTAGTGTTTCACTAACAAAATGGAAAAATCTGTAGGGTCTGCTTTAGGCATAAGATCATTTATTTATTTCCACTAAGCTTCCTATTAGAATTCTTACTTTTGTGACATCTCTGACTTTAATAACAGGGATATAGACTGGGATAGTAGTTTAAGACTCAGTGTTATCCTTAATTTTAAAAATGGACTGGAAATAACACTGTGCAATTCAGTATAAACAAATTTCTACACTTAATAATGGATAAGAAATTATACAAACACACACTGGTAGATAATTAGAGAAAAAGACATGGAAGCAGCAAGAGACCAAAAGCTGAATTAGTATTGTTCTGCTTTGTGAAAGGCAATTATGTTGAGATATATAAACAGAAATATTAGCCTTAAGACATGTGGAATTAATTTCTCCATATTAAGCCTTACTAGGATAGCCTCGACTAGAGGATTGCATTTAATTACAGGCACCACAGCATCAGGAAAACATGAGTCAACATGACAGAATACAAAGAATAACAAGAAAGGTCAGTAGTACAAAAATATGGTCTATAAGGAAAAAATGAACTAATAAGCATTTAACATGGAGAAGAAAATGTTACCCATAATCAAGCACATAAAATGGTGCTGCTAAATCAAAAAAGAATATTTTTTCCATATCCTTCATGATGCCTACAGGCAGAAGAGTAAGTACAAAGGTTAAACTTTGCAAAAGAGAGCTGGTAAGGCAGAAAAACCCCAAGTCACTAATATTTAGAATCAATGTACTGTGATAGTTAACTAATAAATATTATCCTAATTAAGTCAAATCAGTTTAATTGCTTCTTTCTATCTCACAGATGACCACAAGACTTCTGCACTCAAAATCATGAAGAAAATCATTAACAGCCACCCTCTCTTCGAGTTTAAGATGTCACCATTCATTTCAGAAGCACTGCATCTCACACCCCGTAAAATGCAACTTACGCAGGACTAGAAGAGACAACGTTCCTTAATAAACAGTAAAAGTTCCAATTGACCCTTAAAGGTTTGTAGGCTCTGGCTCAGAATTACAACTTCTTGTAATCTTTTTGATTTGCAAAACGAAGTATTTTTTTTCTTGAAGTGAGATTCTGAGTGTCAGTTAATAATGTTGCTTTGATGCTACAATCAATACTGCATGCACTGACGAAGTCAAAACTTGTTTGGATTTCCTGTGTGGCACCTCAGACTGCAACAAACAAATTTCCTGGTACCTGTCAACTTCCTTCAGGTGATGACAAAGGAAACTGTAATGGCTTTATGTTCTAATGATTCTTACACTTTCTGCAGTGGAGGAAAGAAAGGCTGTCAAGACTTTTTGACAGCTAAATATGGGAAGTGTAAAGGAAAAATGTTGCAGTAAAGTTTCTCACATCAGAGTTTCTGAAATGGACAGCATACTAACTTCATTTCACAGGCTAGCTAGCAGTTGTTTCTGACTAAGCCTAAGAGCTGTCTCCTCCTCCACCACTAAATTTTTCTTCTGTCTCCACAAATATTTGGGTCAAAATGAGAAAAAATTCAGAACACTGCAATCACTACAGCTACCTCTAGTTTTACATTGCCTACCCCTAGGCTTTTAGGAAAAGATGAATAATAAAGGTGGAAACATCTGCTTCAGGAAACCAACAAAATACTGAAAATGTAGCCCTGTAGAGAGTAAAACATGGATATCTGAGCAAGATGTATTTACCTGATACTCACTCCCCCTGTAGACCGCATATTTAAAAGGAATCACAAATAGACTGTATCCATCTCTACTGAGTTAAGAAGCAGTCCCATCTGCCAGCCATGAACCATGGTAAAGAATTCTGCCCATTCCTCCTCTTCATGTCAAAGAATGTTCCTTCAGAGCTGCAAAACTGAATTATACGAATATGCATATTAACTAGATTATTCTTTCACAAATTATCTAACTCATAATTAACTTTTAGTTATTAATATGCTTATTCGTATAATTTAGCTTCCAGCTTTCAACAAAACTATGGTGGCAGACAAGAAAAAGCCTGGGAAGCCAGTATCATTCCTGTTAAATAGACCAGTTGAGTTTTATAATTGCTGAAAAGAGGCTGTCATTGTAACTCATCATAACACCTCAATTCCTAATGCATCAGAAGGCACATCAAAAAAACTTTAAGGTTTCAGCCCCCCCAAAAATATTTAGGTATCAATGTTTTACTGCAAGGCTAATGGAGGAAGTGACCATACCCCCTGAATATACTTTTACTCCGTTTTAGGTTGTGGGAAATTTTTCATGCCAGATGAAAGATAATTTGCAAGTTTTCAGAGTTCATCTTGCTTCTTTAGACTGTATTCCTGTCAGGCTAGTATTTTCCATACTCCACCTGTAAATCTTGTTGACCAGCTGCAGTAACAACAAAACACTTTTTTGCAGCCTATTTCAGTATGAGAATTTCCAAGTGTTTGCAAACAAACACACCTCAACACACAAGTAATATAATTCTGTATTATGGAAAAAAAAATTTACTTTTGCACTCAGCAATAGTCTAGCCTACTTTATTTGCTAATAAAAAAGCAAAGAAAAAGAGTCAGGAATTTGAAGAGAACTGAGTCATTAGTCTTCAGATGATACAAATATATTCTTTGTACTTGAGTATTAGTTCCATATCATGGTAACTACAGTAACTTATTTCATCAGAAATATGCAGATGTATGTCAGAAATCACAGTAAGATCACCCAAATTTCTTATAAAGCTAAAATAGCTTTGAAAACAATATGATTTCAAAGCTACCTTGGTTTTTTTAAGCTCATATTGCTTTTTGCTAATCCAATTTTCAATCCTACAAAATTTCCCAAAGACTATTTACCAAAATGAGCAATGAATTTTAAAAATTCTGAATTTCATCTGCATGACTATAAAAAACAAGAGATGTTTCCACCCAACTCTAATAATATTTTGTCTCTAAAGACAGACTGAATAATTAAGATGCACTTTACTATCTCAAAAATTTGTTATATTAGAAAATTTTTAAGCCATTTTTACAACTGGAATATTTGAGGTGCTGAATATTAAAGTTCAAGGTTCACATGGGAAATACAAAAAAAGTTTACAATGGATCTACAATTTTTTCCAATTAGAGACAATGCTTCTAGTGCCCATTTGCAACAGCAGTGACACTTGTACAGCACGTACGATGAGGTAACTGATGAGTATGAGGTTATGAAATTATGTTTAGCAATTAGAATATTAAGTTCCAAATCAAAGTTACCAGTTTTAGGCGTTCTTTTCTCCTCTTGCCAAAGTAAGAGCTTGATGATCCGGGTTCTGATTCTGGGCCTCCAGTTTTACCATTATCATCATCCTCCTCTTCATCTTCATCAAAGCACCATTCTGGAAGCTCTGGTGGTGCTGGTGCATCATCTTCATCGCCATAACGACGGAATAATTCCTTCAAATAGTCACCTTTATAAATACCTGGAGGTCTGGCCTGAGCAAAAGTAGCCACAGCATCCTCAATACTGTAAAAAAAAAAAAAAAAAGAAAATCACTGTGGATTCTTAATTTACATGTCTTAGTTATGTCATGCCTCAACAAACATAAGAATTATTGGGACTGTGAATCAATACAAATTCTGAAGTGGTATTTGCAAAAACATTCCTTATATTTGCAAGCCCATGCTTAGATCAGTCTGGTAGCAGCTGCTCCTGCACAGGATTCTGTATAACTCTGTAGGCACTGCAAATGTTCTCAAGTAATTGCAGCTCAGGCTGCTTTGAGTCCTTATTGTAGCTCCTAGTGGTCTGCTGATCACTGTTTTATCACAGATAAAACTTTTTTTATTGCTACAGAGAAGCAATTAAACATGCAGGTAACATGCAGGTAAATACCCGAGGACTGCATGAACAAAAAAAAAAGACCAAAGAAACATATCAATAAACTTAATGAAGAAAAATGCAAATGCTTCAATTCAAATGTGGTTACATTTTTCTCTGCTAAAAATTGTGTTTCCTCTCATTAGAGATTTTGCCATCATACTGGGAAAATCCACACTAAAGTTTTTTAATTATTCCTCTTTCCAGAATTTCTCATAATAGGACTGTGGTTCAGAAGCCTTTTACTATGCACCTAATACTTAATCTTGCTCAAATAAATTGGAGGCTGGGCCACAAAAAAATTAGAAACCAAAACTAGCAGTCATGCATCTTTACCAGACAACCAGAAAACTCTCAAAAATATACAGCAGTGAGCACAACTCAAGGGTTTTATTGTTGCCATTCACAGATCCTATGAAAATGTTTAACTAAAAACATTGGATATAATTCTGTCTTCCATTTATCAAGGCTGTGAAGAGCAGTAATGCACCAAGGATCAACATTTTAAAACCTTACTATATAGGTGAGAGGAGAAACCACAAAAATAGAGAGATGTCCCTGTTAGGCTTCTTGACAAGCAAAAATCACATACTGGAACAAAAGCACATACTACATCCTATGACTTTTTTGGGGTTTTTTTTCACATAATTAATTCAAAATGTTTTGGATTTTTTTTTTTGTCTGATCTGTACAGCATAGAATGGAGCCTGAGAACTATAAGAGGTAAATTTTCCAGAATAGACAGAAACAGTGTCTAAGAACCAGTAAGGTTGATTCACACCTCTGATCTTTGTAAGAGGAGAAAACAAGACATTCTCCAGAGTGACACTATCACATGGTGTCATTTCAAAAATGACAGTTGAAGAGTCTGAGTTACTTAGGACCTTTCTTCCCCATTCTGTTTTTTAAGACTCCTAATTTCTTTCTCAGAAGACATTTTTTTACTTTGCTATCTTTCTTAAATGGTTTCACATCTTCTGTAATGAATGCCACTAAAAGGACAAAACAAACCAAAAGTTAAAGGGTCTGAAAAATGCTCAATTTTTTCTCTGATGATATTAGAAGAACTCTATAATCTTCTGGAATAGATGGCAATGAAAGCCAAAAGAGGTGGCACAGATTTCAAATACAGAACCCTAGCTGAAAGAAAACAATTTTCCAAGTTCTATAAACACAGCAGTCTTTGGGAAAAATGAGCTGTTGAAAAGAAAATCAAGTAAGGTTTCTGACCTTATTGGTCAGAAAGCTGAAGAGCTTTCAGGCCTTTCTCTAAATGAACTATAAAATATATCTCACTGTACACAAAACAGCAGCAACACTCCTACACCGTATGCTTAAGGAATGAATACAGATGGATTTTTCCATCAGGAAGATATTATTTCCTCATTAGCAAGAAACAGTGCCTTGTTTTAAAGAATGATACAGTAAATTAGATTTATCTTGATACAATGCTCAGCATTAACTAGCATCTTGCCAAAATTGTTCCTTTGCTGTGGACATTTTTTCCTGCCCGGGGATATCTGGATGTTCTATTAAAATAATCTGACAGAGATGAACAAATTTGATACAATTAAACACCCAAAGCAAAAAAAAATAAGACATGGCTGTTGAGTTTTAAGGCTTTTCCCACCAAGGTTTGAAAACAGAGAGGCAGCATAAAAGCAAGAATTCCAAAGAGATTCAAGTGCCTTTCCTCCCCAGAACAAAGGATCAATTCTAAGTCTCGTTACTGCATGCTACTTTTAAATTTTTTGATTAAAAGCATACAAATTTTTTAATTCATAGGAACACTGAGAATCAGGACAGAATAAGGACATTTGTGTCTGTGTCTACTTCCTATGTACACCTAGGATCCTGCAAATATTCAGACATCCATTACTAATGGTTTTCCATCTCCATTACTCCAATGTCTTTATTTGAATAATTTTTTACCTTAAAATTTTACCCTTTTTGTAGGTAAAAAAATTTTACCTTTTTTACCTATAAAACCTTTTAAAAGGTTTAATAACAGACAGCAATAATCTAGTTCTTTGCAAACAGCTTGCACATAATAACTGTACACACAGCTAAGCATAATAACTGTATGTCTAGTCACAAGAAAATCCTGCAACAGGAGCAGAATTTTCTTCATTTAAAGGACCACACATAAGAAATATCATCAGAATGTTTAGTGGGCTTGTCAAGAAACATGACTTTCACAGGACTCCATCAAGAAGTAAATATTTTGTAAATATTACAAAACAAAAGTTGTGCAAAAGTTATGTCCAACAGGATGGTACAGGCATTCTTTGGGTTTGGAGTTTCTTTTAAAACTAATGTTATCTAAAAAAGATAACTAGTCTGTATGAAGGAGACAACATTTTTAAAAGATGGGAAAAATGGGTGAGTCTGTATAGAAGCATGCTGTAGACTTCAGTGAAAAAACAAGCTGGAAACAAGGGCTTTGTCTGCCCCCAATCCTTCAGAAGTATGTATGTTCCTCTGATGTTGCTCTAGTTAATCTCTTCAGATCTCAAAAAAGCGCAAAAACCTACATGCACACCTACATGAAAAAGATTAAAAAGTACAGGGAATAATCTTTCAGGAATCTCTGAACTCTACATTCTTACTTAAAGTGTAGGACATGTCATGGGAAAGACACAATATGATATATACACTGCTAAAGGCCCACACACAGCAAGTACAGCTGTGACTTGACCTACCAGACCTGGAATTCTTGACTGCAACAGGCTAAGCTACCAAGGGATGATACAAAAAATGTTAATATGGGCTGTTTATTCAAAATTACTAGGCAGCTATAAAACAAGCAACACTGAATATACTAGCATAGCTGTCAGGACAATAAGTGAAACATACTGAAGAACCCTTTGGCCACATTCCACAAACCCCCAGAAATTAACATTCAAAGTTACCTCCAGTCCAACTTCTCGACCAAAAAGGCACAGATCAAAAATCCAGTTCTATTGAAACCATGTGTACAATGGACACCTAGAAAAGACAAGAATAGGGCATAATCACTTGCAAGTGATTTTAACAAACATATTTAGTATCGAAAGTGAGTTTAGATCCTTCCACTCCAGTCTGTAACATTAAATTGTTATCTCTCTTCTCATCACGGCAGCACACACCACATAAGGCACATAAGCCTAAAAGGCAATTTATTACATTCTTTCTGAAAATCAGCAGCAGCAAGGGTATAGAATGCTTCAGTTCATCACAATCAAGAGCACTAACTTAATGTGATTGAAATATGGCTAACAGAGATAAGATTCACAAATCTGCTCAAATTCTTGTCAGGAGGCAATATAATCAAATTAATTGATTGAGTTTTCCATGGATTCAACAAGCACGACATTCATTTTATACCATCAGGCAAAAAATCGTATTCAGATTACCTTACCTCAAAATTGAAAGGGGTGCCAATAGACCACAATTCTATCTCAAATTTGCTATTACCATGCTAAGACCAGACTTACTAATTTTGAAAAAAATTAAGAATCTACAAAAAGAAAACTATGCAACAGTATAATCATCTTGAATTACTTATCTTTTCAATGTGAAAAAAAAATAATTAAGTCTTCAGTCTCTGTTTTACTGAACTCATCCCCCAGTGAAAGGAGGGATACACCATCAAATGCATTGCATTTTTCTTTTTCTCTCAAGGCAACAGCACCACCTAGTGATGAGCAGACCAGCCTCGAATTTTGTGCTATTAAAAATGTCATGAAGGATTCAGGCATGATGTTGCCTCTTCCTCCTACTTAATTTTAAATTATAAATATCATTAAACTTTCCACTAACACCAAGAGCAATTATTCTTAACATTTTTCAGTTGTTACCAGAGAATCATGGAATTGTTTAGGTTGGAAAAGGCTCTTAAGTACATTGAATCCAACCACTAACCCAGCATTGCCAAGTCCACCATTAAGCCTTGTCCCTAAGTGCCACATCTACACAGCTTTTAAATACCTCCAGGGATGGGGACCAAACCATTTCCCTGTGCAGTTTGTTCTTGTGCTTGACAACTTCACCTTTTGGTGAAGAATTTTTTTTCCTAATGTCCTAGGCCTCCCTGGTGTAACTTAAGACCATTTCCTCTTGCCCTGTCACTGGTTGCCTGGAGAAAGACACCAAGCCCCTGGCTACAACCTCCTTTCAGGCAGTTGTATAGAGTGATAAGGTCACTCTGAGTCTCCTCTTCACCAGGCTAGACAACCCCAGCTCCTTGTGGGTTGTGCTCCAGACCCTGCACTGGCTCTGTTGACCTCTGGACGCACTCCAGCATGTCAATGCCTAAGCACCAGTGCCAAGTACTGGGGGACCATCACTTCCTAATCCTGCTGGACATTGGCCTCCTTGGCCACCTGGGCATACTGATGGTCAGTAGACCAGCACACCCAGGTCCTTCTCTGCCAGGCAGACTTCCAGCCGCTCTTCCCCAAGCCTGTAGCATTACCTGCTAATTACCTGTGGTTGTAGTGACCCAAAGTGCAAGGCCTGGAACACAACACCACGAAGCAAGCCACTTAAGATTTAATTCACTTTCTCATTTCTGTACCACACCTAGTAAAGAAAATTTAGTAACAATTCACTTGATGCGTATTCAAACAAAATGCAAATTACACTCCTCTACACTGAAGTATAAACTTTTTCAACTGGAGAACCAAAGAAGTACCTGCAAAAAGTAGACTGATGAAAATAAAACAAACCAGCTTTAAGTGGGTAAAAAAGAGTATGTACTAACTGTAACAGGATCAGGTTTTTGTGCCTGTACCTGCCCTTCCCTTCTTGATAAAGCAAGGTAAAAATGACCATTAATTTTTTTGATTCATCATTTCTAACCATTTAAAAATACTAAAAACTGTGTAACTTGTGTCAAATTGAATTAATTTTAGCTTCATTATATAATTTATTCCTAACAATCATTTCTCCTTTGTTTTCTGCTGAAGCAAAATTTTTTCATGTCACTTCCTTAAGGCTGGCAGGCATACTCCTGTCCCTCATGCTGCAAAAATGAAATTTCCTTCCTATATTGTACTAGATGAATTGAAAATTTTGATCACTTATCATTCACATTTCAGTCTCTTTTTATAGCTAATGATGACACTGAGAACAAAATTGCACACAATTGCTATCACTAAATCCTGCAGCTGTTACTGCTGCCAAGGTTAAGTTGATAATTTTATACATATGACAAAGATAAGCATCTCAGCATTAGACCAAATGGCTTGGAAGAGAAAGATCACACAGGGTGCAGTACTATTCACTGCTCTAAACCACTTTCACTTTTGATAAACATCCTCCACACCAGTCCCTCTGATGCTCTGTCAAAGGAAACAAGTGCCCAAAATAACAAATTTCAGTAATTCACAAAAGGGAAATTAAAAATTCCAACATTCCTCTTTTACTATGAAAGCCTAAACAACATGTTCTTCAAAAGTTTAGTCAACATACTATTTTCTCCTTAACACTAATTGACTTTTTTCTCCTATAGAGGTGAAAGGTCTAAATAACAGAAAAATATTCCACAATTCATCAAAATAAAGTAAAAAAGTTAGTGACTCAGCACTAAAAATGGCATTTTATAAGTTGAAATACCAACTAAATGGGTCTGCTACTTATAGGATATTACCATGTGTCATGGTGTAGCTTTACCTTTAAGACAGCTTAGAAAGAGAGGAAGTTAGAGCTGCTAGTGGCTTATGAGAGTTTTTCCTCCTGACCAATTATCAGTCATTTCCAAGAACTGACAGCAGATCTGACCATTAAAAAGTGAATTCAACTTGTAAACACCCCTTTAAGAAGTACAGACAGAGTTCTCCTACCCTCTTTGGTTTCCGGCTTTTGACAAGGTAACAAGGGCTGTCCTGGCCTCCTTCCCCCCCCGCTCCAGGCCGACAAGGCCGCAGGGAGGGGGGGGTAGAGAAGCAGAGTCGGTCAGCTGAGCTTCGTTTTCAGTTTCTGCTGCGGGACTGAAACCTGACACCATGATCTCTTGCAGCTTTCTAAAGCTTTTGATTCTTTACTACTTGAATAGATGAACAGATTACTCCTTTTTCTCAGAAAAGACAGAGAACGAGAGAGACAATCAACATGCAAAAAACATCATAGAACCACTAAAAACAGTGAGAGAAAGAGTTAAGTTTAAATAAGAAAGAGAGAATAAGGAGATGCGTACAGCTGAAATATCTTTTTGTAAAAGCTATGGAGATGGGTAATAGTAGTTTAAAAGACTCCTTTAATTCATGACTAGAGTATGGGAGGAATAGAGTATTCAAAGTGTGGACTTTTTTAAAAAAAGAGAGAGTGATTGTGATACTGTGAGTTGCTGGAGATGGATAGAGTGAAGATTTTTTGAAGCCTTGAAGAGCAAAGCAAAAGCTGTTTTCCAGGAAGGCTCACAGAGACAGATGAAGAAGACTTCTGCCTTTGAATAACTCATCCTTAAAATAGTATCCCTAGACTCATTTGACCCATGCACACCTCGGAATAATGTGGAATGGGAGGAGTGAACTCTAAAAACTCCATAGATCGGCAAAAAGAGACTTCTGTTTCTCTACAAAGAATGAAAGAAAGACTCTAGCAAAAATTGAGACTGTTTTTGACCACCAAAGTTCTAAAGTTTTTTTGTCTCTATGTTATCACGTGTACAAAAGAATAGTTAAGTGGTGAGAGATAAAAGAGTTTTCTGGAAGTTTATTCTAGTGTTCTTATTCTTGTAGTTTGTTAATAAACTGTTTCTATTCCTTTTAAGTTTTAAGCCTGTTTTGCTCTTGTTCAAATCCATATCTCACAGAAAGAAATAGTAATTTTTAGTTACTGGTTTTAAACCACAACACCATGCTATCCATGCACTATATAAACTGCTGACCATAACCACTATTTGAAGTTCTAAAATATTACTGGAGGACCAAGTGTAAGAATTGCAAAAAAGAAAATAAGGAATTGCTGAAAGAAAAGTGAGTAGGATCAGTCACCAACAATATCTTGCTTCTGGCGTAAGTTTTTGAATACTGTTGGTGACTGGTTCCACTCCCATTTGGCAGTCCCTCGTTTTTTAAACCACATTGTTGTGTTACCATTCAGAGAATAACACACAGGTCTCTCTCCTGGTTTCAACTGAAGCAGAGTTAATTTTCTTCACAGTGGCTGGTGTGGGGTTGTCTTGGATTTGTGTTGAACTCAGGGTTGATGATATACAGATGATTTTGTTATTGCTGAGCAAGGCTTACATAGAGCCAGGACCTTTTCTGCTTTTCGTGCTGCCATGCTGGGGAGGACACTGGGGGTGCCTGGGAAGTTGGGAGGAGACACATCTGGGACAGGTGACCCAAACTGACCAAAGGGATTCTCCAGACCATAGAACACTCAGTGCATAGAGTGGGAGGAAGAAAGAGGAATGGAGGGACATTCAAAGTGATGGCATTTGTCTTCCCAAATCACTGTGAGGTGTGATGGGGCCCTGCTCTCCTGGGCATGGCTGAACACCCGCCTGCCCATGGGAAGCTGTGAATTCATTCCTTGTTTTACTTGTGTGTGCAGCTTTTGCTTTCCCTATGGAACTGTCTTTGTCTCAACTTGTACATTACCTATACCCTTCCACTTCTCTCCACAGTCCCACCAGTGGAGAAGTGAGGGAGCAGCTGTTAAATCACAACAATCTTGAATTAAACTGCATTATGTGTGCAATAAACTAAGCAAGTATCTAAAAGAAAACTAGGTGAAAAAATGTGTGACCAAATTAAATTTCTCAATGGTATTAAAATTCTCAGTGGTATTCCATCCTGCAACAGAACAAGAAGCAATGGCTACAAATTGAAATACAACAAATTATGTTTCAATATGAGAAAAAAAACCCTGTATATTGTAAGAGCAAACACTGGAAGAGGCTGCCAGAAAAAGTTGTGTAGTCTCCAAGCTTAGAGGCTGGTCAAAAGCCAAATGGGCATAGTCCTGAGGAAGCTCCTTTAGCTGGCCCTGTTCTGAAGAAGAGCAACTGAGTAGCTGATTTCCACAGGTGCCTTCCAATAACTTCAGCTATCCTACCATGTACCTGGATGAATCCTAAACTGCATGAACATACCAGCTTAGTTTACCAAGCTCTTAGCAATGACACCTGTACAAAATTGTTCCATGTAGTCCTAAGTCACACAGACACTCAGATTCAAGAGGGCTGCAAAATTATCATCCAAGAGGATTGAGGATGACACCCATTTTGACCCTGGAAACACACTTGCAAAGTAAGTTGTCTTTGACAGTTTGCAGATAGAGATGAACACTAATATGATTGACAAAAATCAAAGTAAAATAGTTTTAACTAAAACTAAAAGGTGTGCAAATTAAATTCGGAATTTATTTCTGAGAAAAAAAAAGTACTCTTAGAACATTCAAATATTCACTGCAAGACAGTATACCACAGAAGAGAAACTTTGCCTAGAATCTACTACCAGTTTTGTGAGACTTCCTAAAAAATCTCTGATAATTCAGTTACCAAATATGACAAATATGACTTCAAGTAAACCAGACAAAAAAAAAGACAAATGTCAACACAATACATAGCTTGCATTTGTATCAGCAGAAGTTACAAAACCACAGTGGAAGTATCATGTATTTGTAGACAGCTCTTGGGCCTGTATAATTTTCTGCATTAAGTCAACAGGTGTTATCAAACTGATGGATGCAGAAACATACTACTTTCTGTAAAAAAAAAGAAATATATTTGTTTTGCAGTAAAATCAAATTTAGATATGCATAAGCACTACTGAGGAAATTCCTTTGCTCACACTTCTAAGAGTAAGAGACTGCAGTTACAAGCAAATATGAAACAAACTAAGAATAAAAACCAATGATGGGCATAAGATTGATATAAGAAGTACCTATAAGCTCTGAAGGATTCTTATCACTGAAGCGTTCGCATACACGGATAAATGTTTCTGTATTCTCAGGTGTAGGGCACTCACCATGCCTGAAAAAGACAAGAACACATGGATTAGGAGACATCTGGGGAAAAAGGGAAAAAGAGAAAAAAAAAAAATAATTTATTCAGTGTGATCTTTCAAATTAAAAGCCAAAGAAATAATTAAAAAGTGCACGCAACTTACCCTTTACACTGGAGCTTTATATATTTAATTCCCTCTTTCTCTATATCATTTCTGTCATAGAATCTAATGGTGTTGGTCAAGTCTACCAGCAAACCCATTTTAACCTAAAAAAAAAAAATAAAAAAGTAAAAAATAAACACATATGTGGTTCAAACACCAGCGTATAAATACTAAATGTCTAAAAACATAATAATTAAAAGCAACCACGGGCTACATTTGTATGTTTAAAAAGCATTAAATATTGCATTGGTTTGTAAAATCTGTATTTTACCACCATTACAGACATCTGCATTTCTTTGTGAAAGCTGGTGTCTAAATTAGCATCAGTCATCAATTCAAAAACTTCATTTTGCTCCAACCAATGAGTCTAAATAAGAAAATTCTCCTAACAGCAGGAAAGTCTGGCAAAGAATTACTTTAACATGCTAAAAAGACAAACATGATGGATTCAAGTGCTTTTAAAGCAGAACAATACTAAACACTGGCACAGTAAGAAAAATTAACTACTGAGACTTATATATAAGTATACTCTCAGAAAACAACTCATTTTAATCTACCTGTCTATTAAAGTGCAAAACAGTGCAAAAGAACAAACGCATTTTCAAGTTTAAAATTAATCAGATTAATTAAATTCTTAAAAACATCTTATTTAAAGTTAAAATGAAAAACAACTTCAGATATTCAAACATGCTCTCAGCAGCTACGGTGGCAGTGTCAACTACTCGGGCATCAGGGTGTGCCTGAATCCAGGATGCCTTTCCCGCTCTACCCTAATGTGTCCCTGTGTGCATCAACATAGTTCTTTATTTTCTTTACTATCTTTATTGTTTTTATAGCTGGAAAATAGGTCTTTTAAAGAGCCTCATGGAGGTTACTACAGTTTTAAGGATGTGTGCCACTGGGTGGCACAAAACACACAGAGCATCAAAGTATATCCTACTGATCCTTCTTCCAAACAAAATCTCCAACAACAAACCTACCAGTTTTACTGTGCAAAAACAGCTCACTAACACACCTGAGCAAAAAAAGTATTTCTGGTTTCCTGTCTTGTAAGTGCAAGCAATTGCTTTTGGACAAAAAACTCAATGTCACGCTTTCAGGTAGGACCAACAGACTGGCAATAATTTAGCAGTGCAGTTGGAAGAATTACGAAGTACACCACCACTTCCACACAATTCAGAAAAGGAAAAATCCAATTATAACTAGAATACAGTTCAGAAACAGCTATTTCACATGAATATGTTGTTTAGTACACCCCTAAAGGAAAATTTCCAATTAACTACAGAGATAGTTCTCCATGATAGTCAAACTTCTGATGAGATACATTTGTAATACTTATATATTTTCATATTGCTTTAATTTAATAAATATTAAAAAGCATCATAATGTTATGTCAGCAGTATTAAAACTTCTAAAGTAATATCCAGATCAGTTCTGAATTTCTCATTGTCAACTTTGAATATTGTATTCAGAATACTTTATTTACTCTTATTACTGTTTTGCAGAAAAACAAAGCACCTCACAAGGGGGTCCACCTGAAAACAATGTTACAGCACCTGAAGCTTCAAATACAGAGTGCCAATTGAACTGCTAAGCATGGAGACTGACAGCATCCTAGACAGTGATTAATTATGTAGGCAATTAATTAAATTATTACTTTCCTCCCACTCCATTCCCTACAGCATTTTGCAAATGTCTACAAGACTACTTAATTCAGGCCTGTAGGACTTCCCACTTGCTATTCTTTTGCCATTATTATAGATCATTTCAGTCATATACAACTGAAGCTCATGTGAAGTGACACTGTTCCTCACACACTTCATGGAGCAGTAAGGCAAATATGCATTGAGTGTAATTTATCCAAAGCTATATAAAAGTATTTATGGCATATAGAGCATATAAGACCTGAAAGTAGTTTTCCTGCTTTACAGAAAGATAATCATTTGCATTCTCAGTCCATGGGATTGATTGCACATAACACATTACAATTCAGAGACTGCAAAGCACAAGAAAATTATAAAGAATTTTTTAAATAACAGGGGGATATACAACATATCAAAGTATATGACCATGATTTTCAAAAAATCCATGAAAAAAAAACCCCACAGGTACCACTGAAACAAAATAAAAGCCTTCCCCTCACTTCATCACATTCCAGATATCCCCAGCTATTACTGCCTCATGCATGTGCTCTTCTGCTGCTGTGCAATAAAATGGGCTTTCCTAGGTTCCCCTGCATGACCCCAGAAATCCCTCCTTAGAGACTGGAGATTGAAAACACACTCCCCTGGAAGTAGAGAGCATACTACAATACACTGAATTCCCTCCAGTCTCAGGACTTTTTTCTTGCATTTCTTATGTGAGGAAAATAGTTTAGATCAGCGACTGAATGTATCTGTGAAAACAATAATGTAGCTGAAAATCGGTAAGTAGTATTCCTAATAGGAATTCGAATATTTATTACCCAAACATTCTTGAGTTAACTAATGTCCTAGCTTTTTCTGACAGAAATAAATCTACCTGTTTATGCTTTACACAAACTGTACTAACCTACCTACTCAAGAAATAAATTTTAAAAAAAATTATTCACACTGTCACCAATTACTCCTGCAATTAGTTTAAGAGAACATTAAGATCCTATGCCAATATTGGCGATCAGAAGAAAAATAGGGCTGCCATGGCTAATTAAATCAGTTTCTAACATTCAGATTTTCAGCCACCAGCTCCAGGAAAAAAGGAAACACATAGGAAGCTTGTTAGAGACAGTTCCACCCAGACAGATGTTGTCTAAAATACAAAACCAGTACCTTCAAAAATCTGTGGTAACAGCAATAACTCTCTGTTACAGAAATCTAGATGTAAAAGTTTCTGCTGAAGTCTTTTATTTGGGAGCTAAATTATATGGACTTAAGTAATAACCAGTTTTCAGAAGTAATTATTCTGCAAAATATTAGCAGTAAAAAAACACACTGCAATAAAATTACAAGAACCACGCACAGCAAGCTACTTTCAACTTGGGTGGGAAAACTCACTCTTACAAAGCTCCTCAATTTAACATTTATTTAATTGCTGACTTGTTGGCAAGCTGCTGATAGAGCACTCCAATAACTACTACGTAATTTAGCAAATAATATATATATATATAATATATAAATATATATGTATGTTTTCAAACAGCAAACACTCATCAACAATACCAGGGTTCAATACAATGTAATAGATTTGGTGAGAACTTGAGTTTGAGAGAAATTCTGTGTTCTGCTTGTTAATCAAAAATACCAAACTATAAGTGGAGATCCTCATGCTACTGATCTTACTATCAAATTTTAGTCTGATGTCACTCAAGACATGATGAATTTGTAGCATTACCATAGAACTGACAGATGTGACTATTGGAAAGCCTACAAAGTGTCACCATGATTTTTTTTTCTTTTCTTTTTTTTTTGTGGCAAATTACTAAGGAGGCAAGCATTTAGAAATTCTAGAAGTTACATTAAATTTAGAAATTTAGAAGTTCTTTGTAATTTCAAAATACACACAGAATTTTAAATTCCTTTAAACCATGAATAAGACTGGTTTGGGAAAATTTCCAGGTATGCCTATCAAATCCAGTCAGAGTCAAAAATAACATAATACATAAAACAGGAACTCAAGTTGAATTCAGATGCACGTCAGAGACTTAAATTTTATAGATTATGGCTTAAACATTTTTATGAAGGATTTTTGTCCATTAAAACTGTATAATGAAACTACACCTACAAAAGCTGCATCACCAAAGCCCACCCTGAATGGGCCCACTGACCAAGGCCCTGGACTGTAAGCTGATCAGAGACAAGGTAAAAGTGGCACTATTCTCAGGTCTGGGCTGGGGAAGAGAAATACTTCCACAGGAGAATTAAGCCCAGCAGCTTCGGGGTGGAGCAGCAGGCTTATCTGCTGCCAGGTCTGCACAGACTCTCCCCAGCCTGGTGGGGAGGAGAGGTTTTCAGTGTGTAGCCTCTGGGCAGAGGCAGTGAACACCCTGCACAGACTAGCACAGCTGTGGGGCCTCCCACCCCAGGAAAGCCACATCTGCAGGACAGATCATGGTCCATCAAAGGCCCCCTGAATGGTTCCCCAGACCCTGCACCAGAGCACTGCACATGATGTGAAATGATGCAACTGACACAGAGCCTTGCAAGGGACAGTGTCAAACTTTGCCCCACTCAGGGGAGGCACCTGGGCATTCCCACCTGGCCCAAACGCATATTAATCCACTGCGTTCTATACTTTGTGGCAGGGCACTCTCCCCACCAAGACCAGAGGGAGAGGAGCAGCAAGATGTCCTTGGGACCCTCAGAAGGGCAGTATGTTTCTACTTAATCTGTCCCTGTCACTCTTCCCACCTCTTTTTTCTATTTCTTCCTTTCTCTTTACTTCTTTTACTGTTAAATAAACTATATACATTTTTTGGTATCAACATTTAACCTTGTTTGGTTTTAATCTTGTCTTAGGAAATATTTTGAACCTCAGGATTCTTATCTTTTTATTCACAGAGAGCTCTGTTTGATCCTCTGTGATTAGAGCTGATCATAAAAGCACAGATGCAAGAACTCTATCAAGAAAAATCCTACCAGTTCAAGCACCAAGAACAGGCACATATGGTTCACTGATCGTACTTCCTTATCACATTACTGCACCGGTCCTTCTACCACTGCTACACTGATTAGTTCACCATCTACTTCATACCTAAGCTTAAATAAAATTAATAAAATGAGGATTCCCATCTTTTAGTCATCTAATTCTTCTGATGTTTCAGGTCTGATGCTGTTAAATAAATTCAGTATTAATTTAACTTCAATCCACAGCAAAAAATAATGAAAAAACCCACAGAAAAAACACCATTTGCATGATTCATCTCAGATACAATCAAAACAAATGACACTGAGCTTCTATATAAAGTTTAATAACCAATTAAATTAATTAGGTGGTAAGCCTTTCTTTGCCTGGCAGGCTCAAAATCCCATTTCCCACATCTCCAGATGCACCAGTCTGGCCACAACATTCCAGAGAACTACGTGAAAGGCTGGAGAGGTCCTGTTCCCCACCTTTAATGTCACAGTTGTGCTACAGTGCAGAACAACACGCAAACTGAAGCACGCAGATAGAAATGGGCAAAACAGAGGATGAAGAAGTGAGCCAGAACCACAAGTCTGAAGTGATGGATGCCACAAGGTTTAATAAGGCAAAGTGCAGGGTCCTGTGCTCAGGCCACAGCAGCCCAGGCAGTGCTAGACGCAGGGGGAAGAGTGGCTTGAGAGCTGCTCAGCAGGAAGGGACATAGGGGTGGCTGGGGGCAGCTGGCTCAGTGTCAGCCAACACTGTGCTGCCCGAGGGGCCAAGAAGGCCAATGGCACCTGGCCTGTATCAGTAATGGTGTGACCAGCAGGACCAGGGCAGTGATTGTGCCCCTGTACTCAGCATTGGTGAGGCCACACCTCGAGTGCTGTGCTCAGTTCTGGGCCCTTCACTTCAAAAAGAACATTGAGGTGCTGGACGATGAACAGAGAAGAGCAACAAGGCTCATGCAGTGTCTCTTATGAGGAACAGCAGAGGGAGCTCAAGAACTCTAACCTGTAAGAAAATGCTTTCGGAAATCCATTAATTACAGAGGAGACCAGGAAATCTAAACAAACATTACAAAAATTTTCTGTACAAGTGTCCCAAACAAAGCCATCAACCACTTTTTCCTTAGATCTGAAAAGCAACACTTAAGTAAACATTAATAAGGAAAGCAATGTTTCAGTTATTAGAAAATTTAACTTTACCTTCAGACTCTTTAAGTAGTTGGATAACATACTTGGGTGAAAACGATTTTCTTCAGCAACCTGCTCATCATATCTTGGTCCTAACATTGTCTTCAAAGGTAAAAACTTCCCTATGAAAAATAATAAAATTTTGCAGTATTTTATGTACAGTTACAACTTAGCATTTCAAAGCAACATGCTGAGCAGTTTTAGAATTCACCTTCAATAATAAATATTTTTTAATAATAAATTATTATTTATTCTGCAATAATAAAAAATTGCAGAAATAGTACTGTCAACAGAAAATTGGAATATTTTTTAGTTATGAGTTCTCTGAATTCACAAGTTTAAAAGTTTAAAGGAAATACAGGTCAGCTCATCTAAAACAGTGTAATTTAGCATTTTTAGCTAATTTTTAGTGTGATTTAAGTTAGGAGGCTACAGCACAACAGAATATAGAAAATTTAAACTCAGTACAGTTGAAAATATGAAAACAGCATTTTAAAATGACAGTTTGTCATCCAATCATGGAAACATCAGCTTTGATTACCTGCAAATATAACATACAGTAAAGATCCCTGCAAAAAAAAAATTTAACAACACTCTATATAGTTTCAAATAAGCATCTATCTTCCACGAAATGGACATTAGAAACCACAGAAGACAGACAGACAGACATGGAAACTATGAAGCTTTATGCAACTGGTTAGCTCAGGTTAGATGTTCATGAGCAACATGCAAAACAGGTTCACTGTTTACCTGTCTGAGACCATTCCAAAATTCACAGCTAAAAGGAGAGTTACTCTGTCATACAACCAACACTCACATTAAACAGTAATAAATTAGTCACTTCAACTTGTTTGAGTATTAGAAAAATTTCACTTTATTGCCCTTTGCCTTTTCATCCCAAGTTACACACCCTCCATCTACCCTGGTAAAGGCTGTTGGGTTGGATACCTCCCCTCCATTTCCTCATTTCTTCAACTATCCAATTTTCTTGCTTCTTTGTGTTCCTTTTCACCTTCATTCAGTCTCTCTCTCTATTAGCCCTTCCACTTTAACTCATAATACTCCTCTGTACAGACTGATTATGCGAATCCTAAGTTTACATTATTTAAACACAAAAATTTATCATCACCCTAATTGTTGCAAAAGAACATTGTGCTTGTAAGTTTTTTGACTTTGCCACTTCTCAAGCCCACACAAACACATCTAGTCATTCATTATGGAACACGAAGAATGTAACTAAGCTTTTTTAACCGAGGCACTCAAGAATAGGAGCTGCAATGATGAATGAGTCAATGGCTACATAAGAAAACCACCATCCTTTACAAGATGCTGAGAAAAGAAAAGAGTGAGAAAACTGCCTGGAGGTTACAATTGCTTCCTATAGCACCTGATATGAGACTGTACAGTCACACAGAAGACTCTTCTGTTCTCCATCTTCTGGAACAGAGAATGATCATGTTCATTCTCTTCCTAGTAGCAAACCTTGATTTAGTGTCTGATTTGTACTCTGATTTCTTTTTGAGCAACCAAAATACATTACTGTTCATTGACAGGAAAAGACAAAGAAATCTAGTCAGCATCCCCTGCAGTATTTGAATACCTTCAGACAGCTGCAGAAGTGATGAATATTTCATATAGAGCCCATTTACTATGTCTTTCAAAGCTGGAACACAGATGTTTGGAAGTATTTAGGTGCTCAGCATCTATAAATTCCAGTTTCTTCTTCTCTACCTGGAAAATTTGCAATTTAGTTTCTGTACAGATGCTTGAAAACCCTCCTTCCCTGTCTGCATACAAGCCTCTCATTAAGCATCGTCAAGCTACTGAAAAGCTAAGCTTTAATTCTAAAAAGATTTCTAACCTTTTTGAATAACATGGACAAGTATAAAGGAGGCAGAAGCTACTGTCTCTTCTACAGTTTTACCTTACATCTTACACTAAAGAAGTGATGCAGTAACAGCTGATTGCAACTCAACTTAAGCCTCCATGCATCAGCTTTTGAAGATTAAAAAATCATTTGTTGAATTAGGTGATCCAACAGTAACAAAGTGATATTTTAAATGGATATCAAAGCATCCCAAGTCATTTGAGTACCTAAACTACATTATGACACTAATTTTAACTCCTCAGTAGAATTTCCAAATTAACTTCAAAACGTTACTGAAACCCTGGTAACTGATGATTACCTACTTCCACAATTAAGTTCAAATCTGTCAGAGAGTTTTGGAAGTGGCTATTAAAAAACATTTTCCAAATTAGTTACCTAAGAGATGATATTTCTTTAGGCTGAATAATAGGTAAAAAATTCTAAAAATAAAGAGCCCAGTATACAGAGCACAGACATCAATTGGATAAATCTGAGGAAGACTGAAATGAACAATGTAAGACATCACATTTTCGACATGTATGTGCTCTAACTTTGTCAATTTCTTTATCTTCAAATCTAAATTCTAGAGCATACCAGTGAAAAAATACTCTTAATTTAGCCAAATTTTCTGTGGCATGAAGCTATCAACTCAAAACATGACACATAATTTTATATGGCCATGGTATGTTTAGACTGAGCATTGATTAGAAAGGCTAGACTGGGTAAAGTGACAGAGCTTAAGGGAATAAAATTAAATTGTAAAATCCACAATTAAAAAAAAAACCCAGTATCTCTAAAAAGTAACAGTTTTCTGATTCAAGAGAACTATGCTGCACCAAAGCATCCATTTCACCTAGTATGTCATCACCAACACAGGCCAGTAACAGACAACTAGGAAAGAGTAAAACAATGACAATGACAATTCTTTATCAGATTGTCCTCCCCAACTACAACAAGCTGTAGCTCAGAAGCATTTCCTGAGCCAGAAGCATTACTCTTAATTTAAGAGTAAATTATTTATGAGTGCTTTCTCATATGCAATATGGATGTTGTCCATAATACTCCACAGTTCTGCATGCCATGTGTATGTCTAGAAAAGGATTAATAATATGCATCAATAGGAGGCTGGAAAATGCTGCTGATACACTTCTCATGCCTTTTCTTCCGCATCGTGCTAGCACTTTCCATGGCAAAATTGCCAAGAGAATGGGTTTTCAATGGTCATGAAAAGCAGACAGCTGCTGAGATGGTGATGCCAAGACATCATTGCTGAAGCAACCTGATCACTTCAGATCTAAGCATTCAGAAAAAGCTCTTTTGATCAAAATGACTGAAGTTCTACTACAATGCAATAAATGTGAAAATGTGCAATTCTGAGGAACTACTGCACCATAAAACCAGAAAGTGGCACAAAACTACCAATATTTAAAGAAGTGAACTGCAAGGTAATGGGTGATGTAGATTAATTCACCCTGTCCAGGATAAAGATCCCCGTTAACCTGAATGAACCCAGACTCACCAATAGCAGAGTTTCAGGCCTCATTAGTACATGCATTGAGGTCATCTAGAAATTCTAGATGCCACAACCATGAGACAAGAGCATCATGATCAAACACTCAATGAATATGAGCCCCACAGAAGCCATGAAAACCTTACTTAGCAACACTATTACTAATACACTATCAGATGGAAATAAAGCCACATACAGGTCCTTGGAAATCTGATTTAAACACTAATTAAAACTAAAATGTAACATATCTGGGAGATAGTACCAACATCAATTAAACCCTAAAAATTATCTCCCATAAAACTGCTAGATGTCTATGAATGTAAAACAGCAAAAAAGGGAAGAAGACCAATGGCATACCATTACTTCTGGTAAGCTGTTCACACTAAAAACTAAAAATCAGGTGAATGAGAACACATCCTGATAAAGCACTCAAAGAAATGAGCCAAGCACTTTCACGTTTTTTACTGTGCATTAACTTCCTGTGCATGATCACATGGAATGGAAAATAATTACCTTGCAGTTCCTGAATAAACAAACACACAAGCAGTGATGGCACAGCAGATGACACACCGATGACCCTCATTCATGCTTACTCTAGGTTGCTATTTCTGAGAAACCATGGCTCAAAAGACAAACAAAAGTCACAACTAACAGAGATCAAGAACGTGCTGAGAAGAAAATCACAGAATAAAGAATCATTAGTCTGTTTTTGTCATGGTCAAAGGCTTAGGCTATCAAATCTCTCTTATTAGATACAAAGTAATGCATGCAGCCATGATCAGGAGAAAGAGATAATGGACATGAGCAATCCAACAACAGTGTTATTTAACTAAGCCAAGTTCAGAGAAATATAAGGAACTTGAGGGAAACCAGTAACAGACAAACTGATGCTTATTACTGATAAACACCAATAATATATTGATAATTACTGAGGATTAAACCAACTGAGATGTCTAACCAGGTTCTAAATATAGCCATCATTGTCTTCCATTCCACAACCAACTGCCATCAAAAAAATGTAAGATGATGTGGGACAGAAAACATGGGAGTTTAACTATCAGGCAAATCATGGCACAATGCCAGTTTAAGTAACACACAGAGTAGCACATGTTGTGTTTTGAAAACATACCTTTACATCATCACAGAGAAGGATATGAAAGGAGTGAAAACTAGAAAATATTGGAGGAAAAAAAAACAAAAAACAACTGGAGGTTGGAATTGCTTGCATTATAAAGAAAATAAGAACTTGAGAAAATTGAAAAGAGAGATGTTTGTTTACTTTATCTCATACCAGGCAGCAGAGGAAACATTTACCTGCCGTCAGTATGATAGTTAACACACAATAAAAAATGTGTGTCTAGATGATGCTGAATTCACTACCACTATATGCCAGAAGACTAGATACTGAGTAACAACCGAGACCTTGTGTTATGGGTAAGAATATCCAAGAAGACAGAACCAATGACGAACCCTGAAATACAAGCCTAGAGTACAACACTTTAACTCATTTTCCAGCTAAAGAACTCAGGAACACTGGTGACTGGAAGGGCATTGTCAGTCAGCAGAGTAACAAACTGACAGAGATAAGACTTCATAGCATTCAGAAAAAAGAGAACCGCACGTGGAAGAGGCTGCACAAAGGACTGGTATCACAGAATTGGTCAGGGTGGAAAGGACCACAGAGGGTCATCTGGTCCAACCTCCCTGCTCAAACAGAGTAATCCTACAGCACATTGCACAGGACTGCATCCAGATGCCTCTTGATTATCTCCAGTATAGGAGACTCAACAATCTCTCAGGGCAATCTCTTCCAGTTCAGTCATCTGCACGGTAGAGAAGTTCATCCTCATGTTCAGGTGTAACTTCCTGTCCATCAGTTTCTGCCCATTCCCTCTTTTCCTATTGCTTGGCACCACCAAGAGCCTAGTTCCATCTTCCTGACATCCCCCCACACCTTTATATATTTATACACATTAATGAAATCCCCTCTCAGTCACCTCTTCTCAAGGCTGAACAAGCTCAGCTCTCTGCTTTTCCTCCTAAGAAAAATGCTCCAAGCCTCTGATCAACTTAGTAGCTCCAGTATGGCACCTTCTGCATGCCTGGCTGTCACCCCTCTGATCAGTTGTAAAAGACAGGAAAAGTTTTAGCCCGAAACTGAACCAGTGCGAAGCGAAAGCCCAGCACTAAGGCTCCGGGGGGCAAGAGAGGGCCCGCACCCCTGCACCTCTGGGAGAGGCCGGGGCGAGTCCGTGTCAGAGGGGGGGCACAGGCCGAAGGGAGGGCGAGCCCGGCGCTGAAGGCAGAGCGCTGCTGCGGGCCGGGCTTTAAGGAGAACAGCCGCCCAACGGGAGTCAGATCCGGGACAAACACCGGCCAGGAGCTCGGGGGGGAACACTGCACAACCGTAGCCCCGGGACAAAGAGCTCCGCCGGGACAGAGGGCGAGAGGCCGCGGCGGCCCTGGCGCTGAGGAGAAGCGGGACCGGCGGGCAGCGGAGCGCCGCAGGGGAGGGGGCCGGGCCCGCTCCCGCCCCGCGGCCGGGCAGGGCCGGACTGGGCCGGGCGCTCACCTGCCACGGGCTGTCCCCTCCTGGGGCAGTGGAGCCAGCGCGGCGGGATCTTGTTGTAGGACATGGCGGGGCCCGGGGGGGGAGGGAGGGAGGCGGGGAGGGGGCGCGGGGTGCGGGGCGGGCCCCGGGCGGCCCGCGGCCCCTCGCCCGCGGCGCCTCCATTCACACCCGGCTCCGCCTCGACCGCCGCCGTACTCGGAGCGCCGGGAGCCGCTTCCGCTTCCGGGGCTCCGGGACCAGGGGTGGTGCCCGGCCGGGAAGAGGGCAGCGTAACCTGGGGCTCCTCAGCCCGCGAAGCGGGGCGGGCTGGGAAGGGAGGTGGCCACGAACTGCTGCAGGCTCCTCCTCTTTGTGTAGAGGGGGGCCACGAAGCTGGTGAAGGGGCTGGAGCACAAGTTGTATAAGAAGCGCCTGAGGGATCTGGGGGTGTTTAGCCTGAAGAAAAGGAGGCTCAGGGGAAGCCTTATCGCTCTCTACAGCTGGCTGAGGAGGCTGTAGCCAGCTGGGGTTCGGCCTCTTCTCATAGACAACCAGCAAGAGAAACATAGTCATAAGCTGCGCCAGGGGAGGTTTAGGCTGGACATTAGAAGGAATTTCTTCATAGGGATGATTAGGCATTGGAATGGGCTGCCCAGGAAGGTGGTGAAGTCACCATGCCTGGAGGTGTTTAAGGAAAGACTGGATGTGGCACTCGGTGCCATGGTCTAGTTGAAGTGGTGGTGTTTGGTCATAGGTTGGACTTGATCTCAGAGGACTTCTACAACCTAATTGATTCCGTGATTCTGAGTGAGCACCTTCGAGCCACTACAGGAAAGTAACAGGACCTCGCTTGGAAGCAGCTGGGGGGATCATTTGTCCAGCCACAGGAGCAGTCGGCTGAGGCTGCTGCCAGTGCAGAGTTTACACAGGTCTCAGGGAAGACTGAGCAGTGCTTCAAAGAGAATGTAATCCGTGGCTATTGTTATAAGCGCATATTATATTATTGGCTTTTTGCAAATATTATAATGAATGTTATACGTATAAGGTTAGAACATTTTGTTGTATTAATATGGTTTCTTTCATTTCTGATATTGATGAAACTTAGAAATAGTGGTATAATACATATATGTTAGGCTATAACATGATATTAAAGTACAAACTACTTTTGTTTATATAACCCAGAGACTGAAAAGATAGTCAGAGACCCCCCCTTTATTCTTAAGATTATCTTGTCGTCCAAGCCCTCCAAGAGAAGAATTTATTGCATCTGTTATTGGAGGATATAAAACCCAGTGGCGCCAAGAAGATTGATCTGTTGAGAAGGGGGCAAGGTAAAAACTAAACAAAGGAACATCAAAAAACTTAAGAAGAATGTATGAATAAGTATGAGAATTTATGAATATGTAGTAGGGTTCTGTTTTGAAGGTGCAATCCTTTGTTAATAAGGTGTGCTCTCTTGGCTGAATGCAGAGACACCTGGCCATATCTGTATACTTTATTTTTATCTCCTAATTGTCTTTCTATTAAACTTTTAAATTCTATATTAAAGTATGTGAAGCTCGTTTTTCACACTATGGAGGTAGCAGGCTGTGTCAGGTGTGGAAAACGGCCTGAGCTGAAAATAGCTGGAGGCTTAGACGGACATAATTCCTCAGCTTTTACTTTTTGCCAGATGGTCCCTTACAGACAGAAGTGGATGTGGAAATAGGTGTATCCTTCTGGCAGTGCAGCTTATTCTAATCAGGATGTAACGGGTGTGCTGGTGTAGCAGAGATACCTCTGTCCTGGGCCTTCTGTTTCTTTTGTGGAAAAGCACACCCAGAAAGATGGCATGCAGAGAGAAACAAAAACTTTGTTTCCATACAGAATGCCAGTGAAAATTCTCCGTGGGCTTTAAAAGGTTTATTACAGTTGAAATTCAGTTGAAGAATTTTAGCCCTGAAGCGTTTGTCCATGTGAAAGGAATATCTAAAGTGTGGCCTGGTTTAACTCTAGTAAGCAACTAAGTGCAAACAGCCACTTACTCTCTCCTGCCTGTAGCAGGATGGGGGAGAGAATCAGAATGGTGAAAATGAGAAAGATCAGGGGTTGAAATAAATATAAGGGAAAAATAAGGACTTGATTTACTATTTCCCATTGGCAGGCATGAGTTTAGCTATTTCCATGAAAGCTGGGCTTCATCATTAACAACAATGACTTGGGAAGAAAAATACCGTAACTCCAAATGTCCCCTCCTTCTCCAATTTTTTTACTGCTGAGAACATCATATGGTCTGGATATATCCCTTTGTTCAGTTGGGGTCAGCTGTACAAGCTGTTCCAGCTGTGTCCCCTGACAAATTCCTGTGCACCCTCAGCCTGCTCACTGTCAGGGCAGCATGAGAAGCAGAAAAGGTCTTGATGCTGTGCAAGACCTACTCAGCATTAGCTAAACATCCCAATGTTTCCAATTCCATTTTGGTCACAAATGCAAAATGCAGCACCCTACAAGCTACTACTATGAAAATGAACTATCTCGGCCAAAACCAGTACAGGAGGCTTCAGTGAAGCATCAGGAAACAACAGCAATAGATTATTTTTGTACCTAATTTTCCAGTTACTTACATTTCAGTGCTGTTCCGTCTGCACTTTCTGTTTTGCCATAAGCCAGGTGTGATGTCTTTGCAAGTCAGTAGGTGCCACAGCTTGCAGAACCAAACAGAGTTGTGTGTACAGATACAATAGGAAGCCCTTAGGTTCTGTGAATAAATTAAAATCGTTAAAAGAATTTAATCCATCTAGAATTTATTGCAAACTTCATTACACATTTTCCTCCTGCATTTTATAACTGGATTTTATTAGACATAGTTTCCTCCCTAGAATATCCTCTAATAGTAATTGAGGTATTCAGTTAGGTAGTTTGCATAACTGAGTCATTAGGTTCTCATACTACATTACAAGTTTCTGAATTTTGTCTTCTAAGGCTTTCGTCGTCATCAGATACTAATCTTCTACCTAAAATTGAAGGTCTCGCTACAGCAAAAGACTAATTATATTATTTTCCCTAACTGCTAAATGCACTTCCATTATAATGTTACTTTATGCTGTTTGAAATAAGGTGCTGATTTTGCTTTACAGAACAAACAAGCAACAAGTCAGACACCAGGTGGTGCCGAAGACCGGCCAGAAAAGAAAGTGAGCAAAGTATGATAGTTAACACGCAAGTGCAATGCATGTTCAGAAAGAGTGAGAAGCAAAGGGCAGCAGCAAGATACTCAGTATCTGATTTCAGTAAATTGGGAGCAGCAGTTATGTCAGCAGTATGGCAAAATAAGGAAGAAAACCATTTGGAGAGGGGAAGATTAGTACAAAAATATATCATTAATGGGCAGTAATCTGTTCTCGTTGCCTAGATTTAAGATTCTGATATGCTTTTAAACAAGTGTAAGAGCTGCAGAACAGAAATACGTTTTTTATATATAATATATAGTTAAAATGGGAGGGTACATTTTATTTAGCAATGCACAAAGCAAGTAATTGTTTACAGCTGATGTTACGTGCTATATGCATAGTTATGGACTTTGGCATATTAGACACTTTGAAACTATCTACACAGGCATCTGGTGATGTTTGTATGTGACATCAAACACACTTTGTGAACAGGCATGTCCTGCTGGCCTTTATACCGGCAGTTAATCTGACTCTTCTGGTGTACCAGCAGAGGAATCCAAGTCTCTCATGTCTTCCTGTGACTTTCCAAAGCTGACATGGCTGTGTCTGATCAAGGACTGTGAGGTTGGTCCTAGTACTCATTTCAAGGACTGCTTTGAGAAAACAACTGCAAGGTGTTAATAGTCTATGATATAACATTCCTCTTTACTGTATATAAATTTTCTTTTGTCTTTGAGGTACTTAGATGCTTGTACACTTAACTCTGGTTTCTGCTCACCAATTTTAATCCTTTTCCTGGCAGAGCAGTCACTACAATCAAGAAGTCATTTTCCCAGGGTGCAGTTCATCCTTTGTGCCATGGGTATCACTCCTTTGGTTTCAGCTCAGCCGTGTTGGTTTAGCTAGTGGGGAGCTGAGTTTTTGTTCTTCCTCAACTTCAAACCATAAGAAAAATACCACACAGGAACCACACACACACACGCATGCACACACACACATTTTAACTCTTTTTCCTAATTACATACTGAACATTTACCCAAATTGTTGCTGATGAATAATTTTACACTTTTAATGTCATAAATCATGTAGGTACTTATATTAATGTAAGTTACCTGTTCTACAGAAAATTAATAAATTAGGTACTTCTGACAGAAGAACACATGGTGTTGCCCTCTTATACAGTGATACAGGTTAATGACCCTATTACTGTTCTGTTTCAGTATAGCATTATTTTCCATGTGTTCATAAAGTAATAATGAACGTAATATGATAAACATCCGTTGAGATGCTCTATGAAACAAACATTTCTGATTCTATGTAGTAAGTACATTTCTTAAAAAAAACCAAGCATAAACCTCCCAACAAAGAGATTATTTGCTGAACTGAGATTTCAAATGGATTTAGTTAAGGGAAAGTAACTGTGAAAGAAGCTAACTGTATGCAAACATGATTCATATATTATTTTTTCACTTTGTGGTGTAGGCGTTCACTTGGAAAGAGACTTGATGCAATAAGCTCTTAAGTACATGGAACATAGAAAAATAACTTTTTTATTTACTGATTCAATTGATTTATTCCTTGCTTATTGGTTTTAATGTTCATAGCAAACTGACTTAGGACTACAGTGTTCCCTTATGACTGATTTCAGCATGCATGAAACTTTCATAGGGATAGGTGAGTACTGGTGAATAAATATTTTAACTTTGTTACTGTAGTTGTGTTTTATTCCAATAGTACTTACATTCTAATGGTTTCATAAGAAAAAAACAACAAAAAAACAACTAAAGATAGTAAAATTAAAGTATAGTTTTAGATTTCAGTGGAAATTAATATTATGGCTGCTTATGGTTATGGTCTCTAAAACATATGTAGGCTTCTGCATTTAAAAATGTATGAGTATGCACTGACTCTTAAAAATCAAAAGAAAATCCTTGGAATGCAATATTTTAAATTGATTGCCATTTGTTTGGTGTCAACAAATATTTAAGAACCTAACTTCTGAGACAAATTATGTTTTCAGGATTGAAAATGAAAATAAGACTTAAAAATAAAATTATTTTATTCCTTATGTGTATACAATATGAAAAAGGGGTGTTGAAACAAAGTTTTGAGTGCTACAATATATTTGAGAAATAAAACGTCATTTACAGTGTTGTTTCTACAGAGAGCTTTGGGAGAAAGTCATCAACAAAATTAACAGTCTTTAGTCTTCATGACATTAGGGGGCACCACAACCTCACAGACTTAGAATGACGTAAGTTAAAATATGGCTACTTTTCCTGCTCAAAATAAATAGGGAACTGCATAAAATAGCAAAATTAACTCCTGGACTCATTCCCTAGTGCAAGGTTATGATACAGTTCTTAATAAAATTTCAAACAGAAGACAACCCAGACATTCAGTAGAATATAGACTACACCCTCCTTTTTCTAAGAGTAATAAAATTAACAGACTCATGGATGCTATATATACAGCCTCCTTTCAAGCCTATTTAAATCTTGAAGTTTCCTTTCATCTCAAGCCTCTAAGGTATCACAGTGTTAATTCATTCAGTGGAGGGAATCTCTGTGTGGGCAGGGACCACAGAGGGAGCCTGGGACAGAGCTGCTTTAAATCCAGGTCCCAGGACTGGGTATCTTGCTTGGGGTAATCACCATAAGCTATCAGTCTACACCACCAAACACATGTGTGCTGTGCTGATGACGTGTCACTGCAAGGGGGGACAGTCCCAGTCTTAGATGAAGACATGCAGACATGGCAAATTATTTCCTTAGTAGGTGATTTACTCAGCAGATCTATCTGGGAAGAAAGAGTCTGTCTGTCCAGAGGGTTAGTGCGCTTGAAGAGAGACAACAGCTGTGACTTCAAGCACTGATTTTCAGGCCTGAAAAACAAGATGCCTTACTGTTGATCCTCTACAGCTGAAATGATGGTGTTTTTGATGTATCAGAGATAAGCCGGACAACAAGCTTATAAGCAAGATGCTTGTCATTCCTGGAAGACTTAACACTGGTCTCACTAGTGTTCTTACAGTTTGACCTAGACAACTGAGGCCTTACTTGCATCAGCTCTGAAAGATGATTTTCAATGGAAATACACACTGTAAAAAATATCCACATGTAACATTGAAGAGTATGTGTTCTACCGCATAAAATGAATCATATGATAGTAGTGCACTTTGAGTATGGATGAAGTAATCAAACAATTAAAATGTCACGATGGGAGATGACTAACAGTAGGGCAAAGTATGACATGATATATGAGAAACTCGTCTAATTTAATTAAGTGGAAAGTATGACTCATAGTCTTTGGAGCCGGGCTAGGGAGTGACTGGATTCCACAAAGTGGAGCAGTGTTCTGGTGCTATACTTTCTAGTTTCTCTACTGCCTGAATATGGACACCATAGTAAAAAGCTTTCCCTGACTGGAGGCTGTGGTTAAAAACTAATGGAGTAACTGAAGTCCTGTTAGTGCAGGAGGCAGACTGGGGCAGAAATAGCTGTTAGAGGGTTCCCACTTCTCTACAGCCTGAAACAGCAGAGAGTGGCAGTGTTTCAGCCTATAAACCTGCATGCATGATGATTAAGATCTGGGTTACTATAATGACAGAAGTCTTTCTCATGTGATCAGTCACACAAAGAAAAGATTATTACCCATAGGCACTCCCTTAGACTTTCTGCAATATAATTTTGTACCTATTGATATATATGCTATGATTTTGTATGTGAAGAATAATACATGTAGGAGCTATAATAAAGTACCTGAGAAAATGCATACAGACCTGATTTTATTTATAAAACCTTATTAAGAAAATATCTGTAACATACTGTACAAAAGTAAATTAAGACAGTCTCTCTTTTGAGCTGCTTGAAGTCCTGAAAATACCCCAAGAAAATAGCCAAAGGCAAAGGAAGGGAATAAAGACTAAAGCAGAGGGATCAGCCTGACAGCCCCGCAGACTTTTTAAAAATCAAATCTGAATATATATATTCTATACGAATTAAGTTATGGTAATATAGATGTATGGTTATATATATAATCAAACACTGCTCTTGTGAGGTTAGTTTCGCTTTCTGTTGGTATGCATTGTGGAACAAGCAGTACAAGAACACATGCTACTCCTTCGCAAAAAAGCCTCACTCCAAAGTAGAGAGAGGGAGGAGTATCCTACATTTGCAGCACCACTGATCTAGAGAACTTTAAGAATAAACTGGCAAATTTAATTTTAAATTATTTATTTATTATTTATTTATTTGTTTATATTATTTCTTTATTATGAATAGGTTGTAAATTCTTGTCATCCAAGCATTCCTTAGAGAAAGAGAAAAAATAATTTTTGTTTGGAAAATGTCTGTAATTTCCTATGCTCCTTTCATACTCTCACGACTTTGAGCTCCACAGAACAATGATATTTTATGATGAACATGATGGAATTGACTTGGCCTCAGAGAACATAGTGCCATAGGTCCATTGTTGTTCATACAGCTACAGTTGGAGTCAATGCCACATCTTTCCACTGCTGGCTTTACCTACTGCAACTAGGTTAGGATTAATGAAAAAACTCCCTTACCATCGTTATACTCAAACCTTCACTCAGTGTGGAAAATGTCCTTGTCCAGATGGACTTTTAGGGAATTACTCAGAGAGATTAAGTTCCTCCAGAAAGGGAAGGAGGTAAGAAAATTACCCTGTACTTGCCTGAAATGAATTTTTGAGATCTCTGAGTAGTTTCAAGTTTTGGGTTCGCAATCTGTATGCTCTGAAAGAGTGCAGGCTGTTACTGGAAAATGTCAACACTTCCTCAGAAAAGTCACCTTCTGAAGTCCTGTATCTAGCTAGAAGCCCTGAAGAAACAGCTTCTCAAATACCACCTTTGGGAGAAAAATCTTCACATCCTTCAACTTTCTGGGAGTTAGATCTGCTAAAATTATTTTAATACTGTATTTTTTTAATATAATTTGATGTTTTGTCAGAGACCCGCTATGTCCCACATTCTAGGCTTTCTAAACCTCAGTGAAAGACTTATCAGTCTAGGTGAATTTAGGCCTGACCTATGCATGTTCTCTAACACGGAGAACTAGAAAAACATGCCAGCATATGTTGCTACACAACAGCAAAGAGTCATGAACAGAACTAAAGATGATTTATTAAATGTAAATTATTGAACAAAGACACAGAGATAAAGATGCCCAAATGAGTATAAACAACGTACACAATGCTGGTCATACACAAGGTTATGCTGTTTTAAAATAGGAAGCCTGTTTTGATTATTTCTCTCAGATGAAAAGTTTGATTACCACAGAGGGAACAGGGAGAACGAAAAGACGAGACATTTTGTCCTGAAAAACAGCCCACTTTGTTATTTTCTATTCTTCTCTGTACTGCAGTTGTATCAGCTTTGAAATGGGTAGAGCTGTTGCTAGGTGATCTTCTTTATCCACTTCGTAGCTGAAATTTCAGCCAGCCTGAAAAGAGTTTTTATATCCTTAACAGCATAAAATTAAATTCTAAGGCATTAATAACAATTTTCAGCACAACCCTGCTTCTAACTACGAGCCTCTTTCCTGGGGCCAACCCAACCACCAGCACAAGGAGCACACTTTCATAGGCAGGCTGTGGGTCAACATGATTTACGTGGTAGCAGCTGCAAACCCTCCCTGAGCATTTCCCTTATCTCAGCTGTGTGCATCTGGCTGGAACACCCTTTCTTCTCCACAAGGATTCCTCCCTTGTTCTGAGCAACTCTCTATACAGTGGGACAAGGCTGGGAATCAATACAGCCAAAAAACAAACAAGTCTTCCACTACCTCCTTACTTGGATCTGCTGGGTGGAGCTCCTCTTTCTGGTTTGTTTTGGCTGCACAGGGAGTCCAGATAAACTCAAAGTGAAATGCAGTGGATGAAAAGGAACAAGTGGGCATGGAACATGGCTTGGGCAGGAAAGGAGCTATTTGGGCTGCTTTAACACATGCCTGGTATTGCAGCCAAATATCAAAATAGAGCCTCAGATTTTCTTAGCTTTGTGATCTATCAAGGAAATCTGGATCAGCTTTATGTGTAAAGCTGAACTATTTAAATTTAGAGCTGACATTATTAATCCAGATCTTGAAATAAACATGTCATTTATATTTTAACTGAAAAATGGGGGGGGGGGGGCGGGGGGGGGGCGGAATTTTATTGTTGTGTCTCTTCAAATTTGCAATATGGAAAAGACAAAGTTAAACCCAGGACAGTTCTCACATAACCACAGCCAGCAAATTAGGGTTATATCCCCTGTTGTTTCTGATCTAGATATATTTTGTTCCATCTGTTACTGACACCCACTGTCTCTATAAACAATTTTTTTAAAATTTTTTTATTTATTTTTTTTTTACTTTTGGGTGGTAAGACCACATGTACAAAAATTGGCAATTGCTTTTTTTTTTTTTTTTTTTTATGGGGTGAGGGCTGCAAAGGATGGTTCAATTACATTCATCGTGTGTTTAATGTCAATTATTTTCTTCTACCTATAACATCCAAACAGTGATAAGTAACTGTGTATCCAGTTTCGACAGCATTAGTCACTGTGGAGATACAGTAATTTCTGCCACTGAAGGAGAGGGTGGCCTGCACTGAGTACTTGCCAGCCTCGCAGATCCACCCCAGCCAATCTGTGGTGGTACAAGCAATCTATCACCTGGCCTATTTATTCTTAATTCTGCCTTCTAGAGAAGCAACCTGGAACCAAGCTTGCAGAGCTCTCTGTGGGATCGCTGATCTCTTTCTGCCCTAAGGGCATGCCACTTCTGCAGCAACTCGCAAAAACTCTTCTGCAGTGACAACTCGCTTTCAATCGCACCTGCTATTGGATAGGCTGCCAAAACACAAGTAGTTCCGCCTACTAGCACACTGGCTGAGCCAACACCAGGTATACACAAAGTACATTTGTTAATTTACTTTCTTAGAAGTTGTTTAGAACAACAGCACAACCTAGAAAAAAGAATCTATTAACCAGGAAGGAAAGCTGGGAATGGAAAAACCGGCTCAGTAGTAGCATTCCCTGAGGGAACTGTTAAGAACACAAAAGGGATTGGAGAAAAAAAAGCCTAACACATAAAACAATGTAACAGAGAAACTTTTTGATATGACTCCCCAATGTTTGCATCATCCAGCTGCCTTTTCATAAAAGTAATACGTACTGCTAAAGATAGGTTATCTAGAAGGCATGCTGCCCTATGTGTATCATGCATGTGTAATGCAATGTTATGTTCAACCCAGGAAACTTTTGTTTCCCAGGTATGTGCAAATGGATATCAGCAGGATACTTAATTCAAAGTCTCATTTACAGGTTGGTAGAGAAACAAATATAGTTTTGTCCCAGTCTTGTTTTGTCTGTTAGCCAAGCTGGTTGACCCTTATCTTGAAGCATAGCTTATAAATAATCAGGGACAAAGAGCATGCACAAGTGATTTCACAACCGTAAGTGCTGATGAATGAATGCCGCAACCAAAAATTCCTACAGTGCTACGTAAATTCCAGTAGTCATCAACAAGTTAAGCAAATCTTCTGGTCTATATTAACACATAAGGGTAACATGTTCCATGACTCCTATTTCGCTGAATGTCGCAATCAGTTACCTCACTGTTCAGTTAAAGTGTAAGAAACAGACCCTAGCATTAGGTTGGACTGAAGTCTTTGCAATCATTGCTGATAAGTATTTTAATAAAAAAGATTGTACATACTTATTAAGATCTGCACAGTTGACCATTATTAAAACCTGAATTTTAACAACTTTTAAGCTTGACTTTTTACAGCTATTCTACCCAGTACAGCCCAAAATTAATTTTTGTTTTTAAAACAGATGTTTCAAAAACAGATGTTTTATCACTTATGTAGAATTAGTGTTTTGGTGATGACTTGCATTTTTTCCATGACAGTATGAATAATCTTGTTAAAAACAAATTGATTTGCCATACTAAAGTATGTACACATAATTCTTGATCAACAAAAGAAAGGAACTGCTTTGGCATACCCTGTGCTCCAAACATTCCATCCCATCCTTTTTTACCATTATTTCTTTCCAAGGTCTGTTGCAAGTAATAAATATAACACATCCCATTAAGTTTCATAACTTCCACAAAAATACATCCAGCTCTTCGTAAAGTCAGCAAGAGCCTGTGTGAATGCATGCCAAAATGAAGGCAGGGAGACCAGAACTTCATTTAGCATACTTAATCTATGATTTAAAAAAAAAAAACAATGTCGTTTGCTTTGGGGGCTTGTACATATTGCATCACCTCACCATGTCACATGTTATTTGGTGTTCTATAAGCCCAGCCTTGGGAGCATACATAAACAGCAGCTGATTGATTTGCACCTCTCTTACCAGATACATCACAGCAGTCACAGTTACACTAGTATTATTTTGCAAGTAGTTTGTCATTTTTATTTCCATTTGTTAGCCTATTATTAAAATAGATCAGAACCAAATAATAAGACCTAGCTGTCCCAAATTACAGATGTTTAATTTTTCTATAATGCCTCCTGTTTAGTATAATTATCTGCTATATATATAGTTTCTGACTTGCCAGTGGCTGAGGTTTGATTTTAAAGCAAGACAGTTGGTGGTGGCTATCCTGGATACAAGAAACACTGCAGAAGACCACAGCAAGGAATTATAGAAAAAAAAAGGCATAAGGTAAATTATTGTGACATTTTAAAGGCTAAAGGAAAAGTATGACATCAGAAGAGAAGGGGTGAAGTAGGCAGCAGAAGCCTTGGCCAGGAGCTGCAGATAGCCATTTGAAATTTAAGGCAAACAGGAATGAAAAACAAGGCCAGCTAGAAGAGGACCTAACTGAGCTAGTAAGGCTGGTGCCTTGCCAGCATGATAACACAGATGTAGTAAGCATGCAATTGCAGACAGAAGATAAGGGCGATGAAAGAATAGCACCGGGAACTGATGAGGTCCAGAATAAGGTTTTGCCAGGGGAAATGAGGTACAGCTGGCAGCTGTCGAAAATGGTGAACAGGGCAGGGGTGGTGACACAGTTGTAACTTTCCAGTTCCTCTCAGCAGACAAAAGAGAGCTGATGGCAGCGGAGCAGGAAAGATGAAAGGCTTGTAGTTGTACATCCCTTTCTTTAAAGAGAGAAACAAAACCAAACTAGATCGTTATCATCAACTATAAATGGCATGCAGGAAGAGTTTTGGAAAATGGAAAATCACAATGTTGCTCAGTGGTGAGAAACTCCCCTTCCAGCTGAGGACACGTCACTGGAAAAGTCCCAGCCTGGGGAAAAAAAAAAAATCCACTGAGTAAACAAATTGCACCGGCAGTGGAAACAGAAAGTGGAACAAAGTCAAATGATACTTTGGCTTTAAAGGAGTTTATTTTCAGGTTAGCATTTCCTTGAGTGGCATCAGCTCAAGTTCAGACAAGAAGCATCTCATTAGAGTGAAAATGACTGGTAAACTTCACTGCAAATATTAGGCCATTGAAAGAAAGCTCACTCATTAAAAAAATCTAAGATTTCAACCTCGGAATTTTTGAATTTTCAGCTACTGAGTGTAGTAAAATGATCCCACTGACAAACCAGACACCCAGGATTGGGCAAGTTTGTGGAATTTTTTCCCTTAATTTGCACGTATTTCTAAACAAAGAAGTCCTTAACTAAACCCTTCTGAACAACTCACTGGGCATGGCTCTTTGTCTTGCAAGCAAGTTCACTGCTGAGAATTTTTCCAGCTTGTCTATAAAGAAAACAAGGGAAAAACTTCCTTGGTGAAAATGAGACAAGAAATACAGTGTTGGATAAAATTCTAGGATTCTTACCTAGCTAGCATTCATAACAATACTGACATAAATTATTACCTTTCTCTGATAAAAATCTATTTTCAAGAAAGGTACTTCATAGTAATTAATCACAGCAACAGTAACTCAAATTCTGGAAATAATTGCAGTGGCACTGCTTTGTAGCTGTAATCTAGGAAAATAATCAAGATAGTTTTACCTTTGCTTTTCTGCTCCCTCACTTACTGAGTCCTGCTGCATCCTGGCCAATGCACATGACAGTCCAACCCTGCTAGCAAACCTATTCACATTCTCTCAGACTTGGGAAGAGGATCAATTAAGAGTCTTTGGGTGAAGAGGTTGTGAGATTTTTGTTTATTTGTTGTATGGCTTCTAATGTATATAAATAGTAGAAGGGAACTAGAACTGCAGGAAGGTTTCAAATTTTGATTATCATTTTTCCTGTTACAAGATAAGGGTAATGTTACTGCTGTTGCAACAAGTATCTTGACTTCTAAAGTGGAAGCTAAGGGCTCAAGTCCATTGATCACATCTCTACTTTTGGAGCTTCAAACAATAGAGAACAGTGACAAAAGCTTTCCTGAGGCTTTCCTAAGCTGAGGGGGAAAATGTGAAATTTAGTTGTGTTTCAATTCTTGCATCTGATGCAGTTACTGGGTTAAGCTTTCTAAAAGAGAAGTGTTATGGATTTTCCATGTGTGCTCTTACATACAGGGCAGGAAGTTCCAGGATGGGGCCAGGGTGGGGCCAATGCCAGAAGTACAGACAATGCTCACAAAAATGTACTAATTGGACTAATTTATAATTTTATAGGAATGTTCTTTTCTCAAAGTAATTTTCAGGCAATAAAATCAGGTTGTGACATGTATTGTAAACATGATCTGCTGTTCTTTGTTTTTTTTCATGAGTGCACACTAGGGTTGATCAGGACAAGGTAGTGTGACATCTGACAGCCAGAACCTGTCTTATGTTGGATGACACCTACTGCAAGAGGTCTCTTGTCTTAACACTCTTTTCAGTTTTGGCTTACACAGGTTGCTAGAAGAATTGCTCTTTCTCCTCTAGAGAGCTGTTGATAATTTGGAAGGTTTGCAGTTTTTTGTCTTCTGGTAGTACAACCATGGTGTTTGAAACCATTTCAAAATAGTAGCATCTGTAATGCTAAGAGGTTTGCTCTTGGATTCAACTCACATGCTGCTCCTCACACTGGTAACTCAGTCAAAACCTTACTCATGGGAGTAAGTACCACCAAAAAGCTGCACATTGCAGCCAAAAATTTTTTGTATTTTAGATACAAGATGCACACAAAGTTGTTGTATTTACTTATTGAACATTTGATGCAGTTAAGCAACATTGGAAAAAAAGTCTTAAAGGTGAAGTGCTGGTGAAGTTCATTCTTGCTTTGTGTGACCAGGTTTTTTCTTAGCTGTAGTAAGGTTTTATCTCATAAAGCTTCTTTAAATAGCATGGATATGGAACTGGATCAGAGTCAGGGAATAGAAAACCTCACAAAGGGAAGACTAGAAATGCACTGAATGAAGCAGAACCTTAATAAGAAAAAGGATTTCCACAGTCAGACCTTACACTTGAAAAAAAATTACCAGACGAAGCCAATTTCTAATGGTGTCACTGGTGGTTCTCAGAGTAGAGAACTCATTCCTAGTCCACAGCTAATTCTGCATCTGGCTTTGCTTAGTGCTATGCACATCATTATATTTTGTTAATTTTCTTCCCTGACCTTGCCCATCTTGTTACAATGAAAGTTCACTTGGCAGCTGATAAGGAAAGCAACCAATTGTAAAGCTGCATGACTAAGCAAGAAAATATATGCAAGCCATTTGAAGGTCTTGGAAAGCCCAAACATGGTTTTACAATGCTCACCCACAGACCAAGCAAAAAAGGCTAAAAGAAATTGAAAGTTTTCACTTTCAACATCCAAAAGCTGGAAGGTGCTAGAATTAACACAGGATATGCACAAGAAAGCTTGGACTAGGATCAAAAGGGCAGAATAGAAGAGTATGGCTGCAGAAGGACCAGCTTCACCAGAAGCTACAGAGCTGCACGTAGCTCACAGGCAGTTCACATGGGATTTCAAGGGCAGGGCTGGCACCAGAGCTGCACTGCTACAGACGCTGGCAAGTGTCACCAGTCCTGCAGCAATGCAGGCTGGTATGGACAGGGGGGCTGGAAACCACAGCAGCCATGAGGTACCAGTTACCAATCGGTACCGGTCACCAATTGATACCGGTTACAGGGGCACGGAACAGGCTGACATCAATTTAGCTGTGCCTACCCCAGGGATGACAAAGGCACAAGCCAGACACCAGGGAACAGGGGGTTCACTTCAACAAGTTCAGTTAAATCTGCCCTTCAAAAAAGCCAATGTGTTCAGAAAAATATTAAAAAACCAAACCCAAACAGCATAATTACTGCCTTCTTCATGCTTGCAATTCACTAGTCAGTCATTCCTTTTTCATCACATGAATGACATCACTGTCAGAAATTATTGCCTGAGGACCTAGACTGAAACCAGCACTGCAATCACATTAAAAGGTCTCTGTGTAGATGCAGGAGCAGAGTTTAAATTAGCTTTCAAATTATTTTTCCGAAACACAGTAAGTGAAACACCTCAACGGCAACTAATCACTAACAATTAAAAATATAAAAGTAATAACTTTATTCTACAGAGTCAACAATTTTAATTGGGAATTAGCATTGAATGAAGATGGCTGCAAATGAAACACTATCAAAACCCAAGAGCGTACTGAAACACTTTAAAGGTTTCACCTTAGCTTGTGTGAGTGAAGAGTAGCTGTATATATGTGGCTACACAAATAAGCTTGCAGGTCTTTCCTGTATATTTCATCAGTACTCACAAATTGTGCAAGATCAACCTTTGGTGTTCACTCTTGGCATATACCAAACACACTTAGCAAAACTACTGTATCTGCATAATATACGAGTTCAAACTTTCCCAGGAATAACAAAACTATTGAAAGTACAGCTGTTGCTGTGGTGTTAAGCAATCTTTAGTGTCTTCTAGGCCCATGGGATCAGCAGCAGTTAAGTTTTTCCTCCCTCCTAACTTCTGTTAGGCCTCTGGTCTCCTCCTGGAGCCACAGCTACCCCCAAGCAGACAGTACCAGAGAGAACCCTACCTTGGCACAGACCAGTTCCAGTCTTGTCCTGTTGCTAGGGCTACAAGGCCACACATGAAACACAACCCTGTGCTGAGGGAAAGACACGGCCATGCCAAGGGGCTCAAAACAGGCCAGAGACTGGCATCATGCAAACCAGGGTGGCATTCACATCAATCATTTTGTTGTAATTCAGTATTATGTACATGAAGGAGCACAGGGTATCACGCTGTCCATCCCTCACTCGGTGTTTTTAACAAGATTACCGTGGGGTAGCACCTCTGCCCATCGTAAACCTGCCTGCTCTTCAGCCACAGGCACAGGACTTGAGCAGTATTTCTGACTACTCTCATTTCAAGGCTTTTAGGAGCCACTGGTTGCCAAAAGCACTATTACACTTATATAAGATCAAAGTGATCATTTTTCTGCTGAAATCTTGTTACAGGGACATTTGTGACCTAAATGGATTGCTAAGAGCATCACCTAACAGGCTTTTTGCATAGGAACATTAGTGAGTAGAGAATTCAGCTACTCTCAGGTCTCAGAGGAAACACTCACTGATATAACAAAATCACTTCTCCACACTGTGATGCATATACAAAAGCTTCAAGTTATACAAATAAATTATTCCAAGACAGTTATTTTATGTCAGTCATACACCCACAAAATGTCATCATGTACTTGTACTCCTTGTGTAATTAGGTATCTTCCCAACTAGGAAAAAAAAAAAAAACAACAAAAAAGCAAACAACAAAATAACAGGACCATTTCACAGTGATGCCATTTAAACTTTTACACTGTGAAAATGGTAAAGATTAATGGAGGCAAAGCACATTTAATCTGAAGGCTTTTATTTAGAACTTTGCTTATGGATTTGTTCTTATCTGAATCTCAATTATCTTTCATGGACTTTATATTCGTCTCAGAAAACCAGCGTCTTTGCTACATGTATTAAACTTACTCTTATCTTAAAATTGTGTCCCGTAAGAAACAGTGGTGTTCTGTGAGTTTATTTGCTGTAACAGCATAGATGAGAACTGGGTGCTCTTCAGGCACCAAATCAGCTACAAATAAGCACATATGCCGGTAAGCATCAAGAAGCTACTCACATGAATTTACAATTAAAAAAAAAAAAACAGCTACTTTTAATTAAGACTCGTTAGTTTCTCTTAGCCCTCAATAAATAGAAAGCGTAAGGCATGTGGGATCCAAAATCTTTAATGGAGCTGAAGCTAAAAAGCACCATCTGCCATTTACCCCGCGGTTTTCAACCGGGACCTTTTCCTTCGTCGGTCGCAAAAATTTCCCTTCGTCCAGATCAACACAGGCGATCTGGCCATTGATGCCGGCAAGTCACGCACGGGGGGAGCGAGCGAGGATGCGCAGGTGGGAGCTGCGGACGCCGTGAGCGGTGGGGCCGCCGGAGCGACAGAGCAGCAGCCCCAGGCCCCCGCTGCCGGCACCGGAGGGGGGGCGGCGGCGGGAGCAACTACTTGCAGAGCCCCTCCAGCCGCTCCAGCGTGCCCTTCATGTCACGGATGCGCTTGGCCAGGGCGGGCACGGGCTGCATGGCGCGGTCCAGCTCCTCGCAGCGCGCCACCAGTGCGTACATGGCGCGGATGCTGAGGTCGGCCGCCTCGCCCAGGCTCTCCACGCCGTCGCGGTAGGTCTGGATGCAGCCGACGCTGAGCGCCGTCAGGGCCTGCAGCCCGCAGTGCACGTTCCGCAGCAGCTCGTCCACCTGCGCCGCCACCTGCCCGGCCAGAGCCACCACGTCCTGCAGCGCCCCGGGGTCGATGGCGGGGAGGGAGGACCCGCCGCCCCCCGCCGGAGGTTCACCCCGCGGGGCCCCGCTCAGCCGGATCCGCCGCTCCAGGTTGTTGGCTACGAACTGGGTGAGGCGCCCCTCGCGCAGCACCGTCCCCTCCAGTTCCAGGGCGCTCGCCAGCGTCGCCCGCCGCCCCTCCGGCAGCTGCCGCCCCACCGCCGCTGCCCCTCCGCCACCAGCCAGACTGAGCGCCTCCAGGCTCCGCTCGTCCCGCCCCCGCCCCTCCGGCGGCGCGGCGGCCGGGCCTGGCCCCTCCATGGCGAGCGCCGCGTGCCCGCCCGCCGCCACCGCCCACCGGGGGGCGCGCCGACGCCTGTTTACGTCTCCCGCGATTGGCTGCGCGGCCCGCGTGGGTGTGGCCTAATTTGTCCGTGCGGATCCCGATTGGCCGGTGGAGCACCGCCCTCTCGCCGCGCACTGCGAGCCCGTGACTCGGAGACCGGGGGCGTGCCCGTCCGGATTGGGCGGTTCCAAGGGAGGCGTGGCCCCTAGTGTTTGTGTCGCTTCCGATTGGCTGGAGCGACGGCAGAGAGACCGCCGCTCCACCGCGATTGGCGGGGGGCGGCGAGGAGGGGCGGTGCTGGCGCCGTCAGGGCACGGCGGTTGGCGCGGGGGCGGAAGTGGGCGGGTCGCGCCCGGGTAACAACACCGGGGAGCTGCTGGCGGCTCTCCTCACTCCCCCGCCATGTTCTCCTAGCGGCGGCTCCGGTTGCGCCACCACTTCCTTAGCCCGTCACAAAGCCCGGGCAGACCCTCCCCAGCAACCCGACCCGTTCGTGCCCGCCTGGGCCCGACCCCTCTCCCCGGCACAACTCTGGGTACCCACGTCCCACCATGGTTACCACCACGGCACCGCCGCCCTTCTTGGCTCGGATCTCGGCGGGCACCGAAGACCCGCGGCGGCTGCCGCCCTCCGCCCTGCTCCAGCGCCTCCGGCGCGGGGACAACAACTGCGAGAACCAGCCCAGCTGCTGCCTGGCGGGACCGGGGGGTAGCGCCCGCCCCGCTCTGAAGAGGGTGCGGCGGAGGAAGGGAAAGATCCGGCCCGGCCCCGCGGGGCTCTTGCCCAGTCGCTACCAGCAGTACCAGCAGCACCGCGCCGGGCTAGGGAGCAGGACGCCGCTGGGAACCGACCTGGTGACGGACGCACCCCCAGAGGAGCCCCCAGCGCCTGCCCCCTCGAGACCCGCGCCCGGCAAACCCCTCAGGAAGGAGGTAAAGACAAGGCTGCGCCACTTCTCCTCACTTCAGCCCTCTCCCGGTGCCCGGCGAGCCGGGCGACCATTTTCCCTTTCCCTCGGGGTGGGGGAACAGCGAGCGGGTCACCCCCTCCCCGCGCCCCCTCAGAGCGGCGGTGGGGGGGACCGGGCGGGGGGGCGGCAGAGTTTCCGTTACGCTCGGACGGGGCGGGGCGGGGCTAAAAGGCGAACCGCGGGCAGGGATTGGCTGCCCGGCGCCCGCCAATGGGCGCCCGGCGCTGCGCCCCAGCAACAAGCCAGATTTAGCCCTGCCGCTGGCCGCGCGCCAGCCCCGCCCCGCGCTCGCCGAAGGCGGGACGTGCGTGGCGTGCAGCGCCCCATGGCGGCCGGGGGGGGCTCCGCGCCCTCAGGCCGCCCGTGCCAGCCGAGCGGTAGGATGAGCTGTGGGATAAGCGAGAAATAGCGGGGAGAAGGCTTCTCGGTAACCCTCCCCCTTCCGAGGTGGCACCCGGCGCCTCCCCAAGTGTGAGGGGCGGTGAGGAAACGCGGAGGAGGGCGGTCGTGATTGACGTGACTTTTCTTTGTCTTCGCAGTTCTTAAAAAACAAGATGGGAAAGACAGAGAAGGCGGCCGTCCCCTACGGCCAGCCCGTTCACAGCTTACACCTGTGTGAACAACCAAAGATTAACAGGCAGAAGAGTAAGTGTAACACGCCAGTGACGAAGATCGCCTCGGCAAAAAAGATAGAGAACTTTTGGCAGGATTCTGTGTCGCCAGAAATAGTTCAGAAGCAGGAGAAAAAGCCACTTAAAAACACAGAGAACTTCAGAAATGCCAAGTCCAAGAAACCTATCGCCCTAAATGAAGTGAGCCAAAAAGAAAATTACGCTGGGGCAAAGTTTAGTGACCCACCATCTCCCAGTGTCCTTCCAAAGCCTCCCAGCCACTGGGTGGGTGGCACAGCTGAACTGTCTGACCAAAACAGGGAATTGATGGCAGTCCATTTGAAAACTCTCCTAAAAGTTCAAGCGTAGTTTCCAAGATCTCTTGAGTAATTGGCAAAGAAAACTCCATCCAGGAAACTTAAAACATGCCTTGTTGCAACAAAAATTGCAAAAGACTGTCAAGTCTTATAATCACATAAAAAAAAAAATCCTTGTATTATATTTTTTATGGTTGTGTAAATAGTGTACATCTTGTATTATGTGTATATTCTTGTTCATACTTTGAGAGGTACATTTTAGTTTTGTTATGAAAGGATGTATTTTGCACTGCCTGATTGGTAGATGTCTTGTATATAAAATATGGACAATTTTACGTGTGTGCTTGACACATGAAGACTTGACTTGCTTTGCACAAGGTAATGAAAATTTTGGAAGGAGAGTACAGCTTTCTGATTAAGATTCCAGATCAAATGTGAATGTTTTATTTGTGCACTACTGACAATAGTTTGACATTCTGTCCCCCAATCAAGTATAAACATGGAATTTTCATACAAATGTGAAGTTTTGCCCTCTGCTCTGGAAACTATCTGGAATTCCTGTTCATCTGTTCTTTTTAAAATTAACTGGAATTTGACTAAAATTCCAACCCACCAATTTGAGCACTGATGATTTCTTTAAAGAAGTTAAAAAAAAACCAACAAAAAAAACAAGGAATAAAAAAGGAAAGAGCAGAGCTTTCTGCCAAGAATTCAATTGGTCACTAAAAAATTAAATAAAACAATTTGGCCTCCCCTTATACATGTCTCTGTTTTTCTTTGAGTGTGTGTCTGTTAATTCAAGTATGTGAATTTAAAGTACTTGATTGCCTTTTAGTGCATTAGTAGAAATACTTTGTCTCTTAACTGTCTCAGGCAAAATTAAATATTGCTCACCAAGAACTTCTTCTGTTTAAAAAAAAAAGCTACTTTAGTGACAAGTCGTTCGTAGGATTTTGTTTGTTGAAAACAGATTTCAAGCAAGTTGCACAGTTAGACATTGAAATTTATCCTGAAATATTTTCATAGTAAGTAGCTATTAAACGAGTCAATATTGAAAAGTAGCAGTGACAGGAAATGAATGGAGCAAGTCAAATTTTTTATTTTTCACCAGGTTTCTCTTGCTCATAGCTATGCTGGAAAATAATGTTCCCCTGACTTAAAATTCTTAAGGAATTGGACTGTGGATTAATCTGACAGGCACGTTGAGGTGGTAACAGATTTGCAATTACTTTACTAATCTAGTGTTTAAATAAGATTAATACTAGGAAGTATGTGAAATTTACATAAGATAGCAAAGCATATTTAAGTATTTTCAAGTTTTCTGATCCACCAAAAAAATACAATCTCTGTACTCGGGTGTCCTAGGAGAGGAGAGGTCCATAGGAAGAAAACGGCTGCTTGTGTCCGGCTGAGGTGGCTCCATAGTGTGAACAACATTTGCAGTGATACAGATTAGGTGTGTTTTTGGTGCTGCAGCTTTGGTCCAGAGCATCACTTCATTCCACACAGGGCAATTGGCAGGATTCACTAGTACAGCCCTGATATGAGCTTGGTCAAAAGCTCAAAACAAAGCATTTTTTTATCTTGCTTATAGACATTGGTTATATCGTTTTAAAATTAGGCTATTTAGCTATAAATGTTCTAAACTAAGGGTAGATAGAAAATTTTTGGTTTACCCCAAAACAATTAGAGGTTCATTGTCTTGTAAGAGACTGGTATTGGTGTGCTTGAGGTCAGTGTGTGGCTTCACCAATCAAGTTTCCTGCCTAAACTAAATACTCCATTATTTATTGTCCTCCATCTTCTATTCTAAAAATGAACAAAACTCCTCCTGGTTGTCTGTGGGATTTTTTTATTTTTTTAATGAACAGTATTAGGGCAAAGAAAAATTCCACTGGAATCTCGCTGAGAATAACTCAAGGACATAGTAAGTCCCCTTTTGCTATATTTGGTAAATGCTGTATTGATCTGCTGTTGTGCCTTTTTTTTTTTCCCTTTGTTTCTTTTGCCTGAGTGTCACCCAAACGCAAAGCAAAATGCCTTAACAACTGTCCATAGCTTTAGGCGATGGTTAATTTTATCTGGTCACGATGAGTCTTGCTAACTAGCTTGACAAGAGGGAGTTTCCATCAGCCAGTGGTTTGGCATTGCCTATAAGGATGTGTCCTTTTTCCCCCTGATTATTATTTCTATCAGCCTTTTCTTACCCTTCAGAGCTGACAGTGTGAATGCTAGCTCTGATCTTGGATAAAATTTATCAATGTCACATACCTCTTTGTTCCTGCCCTGATTTGCCAACACATCCCTCAGGGTTAAAGAATTTGTTACATGTTAATTGCCAATAGTTCTCAGCTTCTCTGTCAATTCTTTGAGAGCTGGTGGTTGAGACTTCTGAAGTGTTGGGAACTTCAAACTTCCCCTACCTTGTTGGACCCTGAAGTGTAAGATACTGATCTGGTCTTTCTAAACAGTAGCAAAAAATCCAAAGCTTATTTAGCACGCATCTACATCAGTGATCCAGCAGAAATGTTGGAGCACTTCAACATTTTCAACATGTTTCTGTCTTCCTGAGCCCTTTGGGCTGAGCCCTTTCCTGTGCAGTGGACTGGTTTGTATATTAAGTCTTAGTGCAACACACACTTCAACAAGACCAGATGAAAATCAGAACGTGGTCATCTTTTAGGACCATATTCTGCACTTAACTTGTCACTTTCCTGTTTTTTTTTCCTTTGTGTTTCTACATTATCATCTTACAGGGATTTTCACTCTCAAGATTTCCTTCACTTTCACAGATTCCTTATCCCAGTTCCCTCAAACAGAGCCATTGTATCCCATGAACATACTCTTTGAGTTCAGAGCCAGCTAAACATTAGTGTCATATTTAGAGGGCTTATTTGCAGTGTAACATAAAATTACAGAATGACACTTAGGGAGTGACCAGCCTATAAGGAAGAAAATGCACAAAATTAGTGGATATGTTATCAGCTAGTCATGTGTCAGCTGTACAGGAATTAAATAAATTGCTTATTAAATCTTCTGAGGTCATTAAGGAAACTGAACATTAGCACTTCAGTTAGATAATGGAAATCCTTTCTGTTTAAAAGTCTAGTGCAATGCTGTGCAGGAGTGCAGGGGAATCAACTGTGAGTTATCACCTTACTTTTAAACAGTTAAATGTTATGCGTTGATGGTCCTGAACAATTAGCTCTCATGGAGGACAGAAGTATCTGGGCTCTCATGCGTGGCTAAGGCTCAGTCCATTAGACAGCTTCATTAATAATGGCTGGCTTGGTGCTCTACTAAGGCTAAAATGTTTCTGCTTCCTAATGCAACAGGAGCTAGAAATCCTATGTGAATTTTAACTCTGTTACACCAGGATCTCTTCAGAGATTTTGCTGAATTCTGGTGAATACTTAAGCAATCTGCCTATGAGTCTGTAAATTTAATTTTACTTCATCTGATCAGTATTTTTTTCCAAGGCATGTCATTTAAAGCAGTACTTAATTTTCAGATTATTTTTTTAAGCTTTTGCATTATAAAACATTTGATAAATGTCACACTTGAGGATTTTTTTCTTCTTTACACAGTTTTGAAATCAAGTACAAAGCTCTATAGATTATATGAAGCCTGAAGATTATAGATTATATTTCATTGTAATTTTGAAAATAAGTTTACCTTTATTTTCTACATAGAGCCATAGAATCATAGAATGGCTTGGGCTAGAAAGAGCCTTAAAGATCATCTAGTTCCAGCCCCCTTGCCATGGCCAGGGACACTTCTCTAGACCAGGTTGTTCAAGACCACATCCAGCCTGGCCTGGAGCACCTCCAGGGATGGGGCATCTGCAACTTTCTCTGGATAATCTGTTCCAGTGCCTCACCACCTTTATAGCAAAGAACTTCATCCTAATATCTAATCTAAACCTACTGTCTTTCAGTTTGAAGCCATTCTCCCTTGTCCTGTCTCTATATGCTCTTGTAAAACATCCCTATCCATCTTTCTTGTAGGTTCCCTTCAGGTTCTGGAAGGAAAGTCTTGACACTTCCTTTATGCACTTAAACACATTCCTTATTTTCTTCTACAACTTCTTGTGCTCTTTGAATTTGGATTTAACAATGCATTCTTTAAATATTTTTTTCATATCATATGTTCGACTGAACTTTTTAAGGGGATTAATTTTCTGTTGTAATTTCTAAAATGGTTTTCTGTTAGGGGTAGGCTGGCTCTTACCCGAAGAGGCTATGATGTAAGAGGTAAAGTTGTAAAATGTAAACATTTACTGTGAAAAACTGATGCTACCTTGTTGAACAGGAACCGCAGTGTTAAATATTTTTGATAGGGAGAAATAAACATTTTGTTGCTGTTCCACTAGAAAATACATGCTGCAGCCAGCAGCTGGCTGAGAGGGCCATGCATATGCACAGTATCTTCATAGCTCCTTGAGTTCACATCTGCTTTATCTTCAGCCTTTCATTAGATCCTGGAGGAAAGAGAGGCCTGGTCTTTCCCAAGAGAGAGCATCATCCTCCAGGAGGACAGAACATGCAATTTGCCAGTGATCCAGTTTCTCTCTACCACCAGCCAAGTCCTTCTTAACACCTCAAGCCTTTCCATCACTTTCATCAACTGTTTTCTTTACTTTCCACTGCAGCTGTGTATTTTTTCTTGTATTACCTTCTAAATGCATTTAACCATTCTCAGTTTTCCTTTTTAGGTTTTTTCACCTGGATTTTTTTTTTAAATTTAGGTTTTTTCATCTGAAGAATCAAATTGAATGTGCCACATTTATTCTGTGTTCTGGGTACCATTCCTCCATTTATTCTGTGTTCTGGGTACCATTCCTCCAAGACCATATGTCCTTTTCCTAGAGGACAGTTAGATTTTTACAAGAGGCAATGATTCTCTTGAGTTTTCTCCTGTCAACCTGATATGAATTGACCTTTCAAGCCTTGGTAACCATAATGTACCTCACTTGATATCCTGGAGGACTAGAAACAACTGATGTACTGGTCCACACAGATACTGTAGAATTAATCTGTCAAACACAACTCAAAATCCCAGACAATTAAGAGTTTACGAATTGTTTCCTCAGAATCGGGAAGTCTGAGAGGTCTGACCTGGACTGATTGCTGGGAGGAGGACATGCCAGGAAGATGAAAATGCAGTCTGCAGCTCTGACACTCATGAAACAGGGCTTTTTATCTAATTCTCTAAGCTGGGTCTGCTATTGGAGAGCCTGTCACACGTACAGCCTGCTTGCTGCACGTGTCCAAAATTCCTTAGCCTCCTGCTGTAAGATGGTGGCTGTCTGAGTGTTCAGTGCTAGTTCCATGGTTAGCCAAATATTTCTTGCATGGTTGTGTTGTAGGTGATTTAAGGTAAGAGTGTACACTGTTCCTTTGTGTTTTTTCTCATTTTGGTCAAGGGTAGTCTTTCAAATTTATAACCATTGAGACTGAATTCAACAGCAGCCATGTGACTTCTTGCCACATGTAAGTTAACTTTAATAAAGAGAAACTGGTAACACAGGTGCCATTACTTTGTCCACAGAGATAACTCTGATAAACCAACTGTACCTGTGCACTGTTAGTTCAACTGAACTCCTATTTACAATACTTTCCATTTTCACTCTTTATTTCTCAGTTATGATTTTTTATTTCTTTTCTTTTTCTGACTACAACACTGATGGGAATACATGCGGAAGCTCTGGAGAGCCATAGCTGGGTACACAAAAATGAACAAACAACATACCCATTGAAATTTCTGTCTTTAAGAAGTGTTGGGGTAAAAGGAGGGGTCAGGTTAGGATCCCTAGTTCTGGTGAGCCCCCACCAGCCCCAGTAATGTTCTGAAAAATGCTGGCTTCGATGGCTATATCCATGTATTTCAGAGTGTTTAAAGATGGCAGCCTTCCAAAAATAACCCAGGTTTTCTAGTTTTCCCTTCACAGCCTCAGAAGTAGTACTCAGTGAGAGGGCAGTCCAGACCCCTAAATAGCCTTGAGACAAAACAGAAACATTTGTACAGGCAACACAACCTGATTTTATCCTCTCCCCTGTGGCAACACGGAAGAGCTAACCTGTATTGCTGTTACAACTGATTATTTCCAGTCTTCCAAACTGTTGCATGTTTATATGATTTTTTAACACATACATGCCCTACTTTTCAAATACTATCAGAAAACATTGTGAAGATGTGGGGGAAGGGTAAAAGTAATCTTGGTCAAGTCTTGCAGCCTCGATTCAAATGCCATCTTAGCCACAATTTTCTTAGGAAGGGCTTTGCTCACTTTTAACACCTCTGAGACGGTGATGTGGGCAGTGTTCTTGGGACTGGGAAGGATGCGCTTTCTCTCTTTTGGTGAGATACTGAAGAAGGTCAAGGAGTGGGAAGCTGATATCTGATGACCAGAGGAAGGAGCTCTGCTGACATAGAAGAAAGCTTTCTCCATATTGTCTTCCTCAGCTGCAGCCAGCCTCCCTGACGTCGCTTTTTAAGGACCTCTAGCACACCTCCACCCTTCCTTAATTTCTGTGCCAGAAATGTAAGGAATTCATTTTACACACAAAGTAACCACAGACGCACTCAGTAACTTTTTGGTACACTTCCAGGGGGCATTGACACCAGGTAGACACAGAGGAGACGAGGAAAGAAAAGAATTAACAGACAAAAGGTAAAAAAAACCACATTACTACTGACAGGAAGGATAAACGTGCCATGTGCATATGCAAAGCGAAAGAACACTGGTACATTTGCTTCAGCAGATGGAGTTACTGCCGCAGGTGTCTTTAAAGCACATGCATACAGCTTTATGTATGCTATGCTTAAGGGTCCAAGGAAGTGAGCAGTTGGGAAAACCCAGTGTCAAGGCCTCCTAGGGCATAGGCTGACTTCCCTCTAGTGGCTTGCTTTGGCATCCCACAGGGGTGGCCCCGAAAGGTTTGGGGAGCAGCAACTCCCTCCTCATTACTGCCTTGCCCAGAACCCGTGCTTGTATTAGGCAGCTGGAGGTTATAATCACTGAGTAATTCTTGGTGAGGGCCTAATTGCAAGTTAATTTTAAGTCAGTTATGTAAACAGATTAAATCAATCCTTCCCTGTATTTATTTTTCATCACATGCAGGCTCAACCACTCTTTAAAATTTTCTATATCTGCTTTACTCTGCTGCTTCATCGAGTTGATGTCCACTGCTAACATTTGCTGCTGCTGCTAATACCTGCGTTAGGCAGAGGCTTTGTGAGTCAGAATAATCTATGTGATGTCGTCAGGCAGTGCGGGGAAAGGCTTTGCAGATGGAAAACACAGCCAGCAGCAGCTCAATCTGTACTTGTGGCTCAGTGTAATGTATTTATTTGTAGAGAATAACAGGCAGTAATTTATTAGGCAAAAATATTTTTGAATTATTGTTGTACTGGTGTGTCAGAACAATGAAAGAATAGCAACCAAAAAGGAATAGAAGAAAACAAACAAAACAGTTAATGTTTTTCTTTTTCTTCAGCTCATGTTTTACCAAAAAGGCAGCTGAAGATTAGAACAAGTGGATTGGGCAGGAAACCTTAATTTCTAAAAGAAAACATCCGGTGCACTTTTGGCACCATGTACAAAATGCACTAAAAATAGTATCTTTTGTACAAGACAAGCTCATGACATATTAATGACTGCATCCCTGGGGCTTTAATAATTTAGAAAAGTCACATTTCCTTCTGCAAATTTATGAACTTTGGAGGAAATTTCAATAAATAAAACTGTATGTTGGTGTTCTCTATCCTGTCCTTTTATCACAGGATAAACAGTGTAGAATATGTCATAAATCAAGGGCCAAAAAGTTACATACAAGTGTCTAACCCTGCCTTCAACTTAACAGTCAGCAAACAGAAAGGGACATATATATTTCTGGCTACTATTTTTACAGGTTTTGAGGAGATTATAAATAATTCTGTTTTTCAGAACATCACTGATTTATCTAGGCCAGTGCATATTGTCGGTACTAACCTAGTCAGAACATAGAAGAGATAGGTATCAAGTCATATATTTCCCATGAAATCTCCTGTAAACTCTTACAGAGTAGCATAAAATAAAATGCTTTTTCATTTCTCTTTCAAATTTTCCTTTTTTAAATTTTTTGTAATTATTTTGGTATTTATGGTATTCATAAATGTAAATAAGTTACAATACTTTTCAGGCCTGATGGATTTTAACTTTAGCAGTATTTTTCAGCAGTACATTTTGCAGACTAGATGCCCATTAAGTGACAAATTAAAGATTCAGTGCTACATGAATGTACAGGCAACCTCATGGCTAATGAGAGCAATTACTCAACTGGAAAAAAATATTTAAGAAAAAAGAAGGAGGCCTTTAAAAGTTCTTTTTTTTATTAAAAGCATCCTACTTGTTGAAAACAAGTTATTTATAGTATACCATCTCACTCTGAAGATAGAACCAATCAACTTGTATACTCGGACTGTGCTCATCCATTATAACTAACACCAGTTAAAATGTTTAACGTTTCAGTTCAAAGCCTAAAAGCCATACATTATCACAACTGAAAATCCTCCTCTACAAAGATAAAACAAAAAAATATTACATCTTATCAAAATGTCCCTAATACTTTTAACTGAATGTACTTTTGATTTTTAAAATAGAATTTCTATATGAGATACCAGATGATTACTTGTCTCATTTACCTGTGCATCACCTTTCACTGTGATTAACCTAAGCCTTTTAACAATACCTAATGAAACTAACCCAACTGTTCACCCAACCAAAATGAGCTAATTGCACTTCAGAGCATGGATCCTATTTCATACTCACTCAGCTTGGCCTTTTGTTGAATTGCCTTTTTTTTTTTTTAATTAGCAAAGCTTTTGACAGATTTTGCAAGTCCTGACAGTTTAGCATCAGCTCTGTTCTGGAGGTGCTCATGGCATGGATGTCTTGGAGTGTCACTATTTTCTCTTGACAATAGAAACACCAGCTCTTGAACCTGAGGACCTTTTCTGGGAGCTTGTCACCGATTTTTCCACATTTTTTGACCCTTCCTCTAATGACTCAGACTGTGACCTTGTCCTTGATTATCCCATTAATCTACAGCATTTTTGAAATGATCTGGAGTGAAACTGAGACTGTCATCTCAGTTCTCAAATCTCAGCTGTGGAAGTGTCACAGTGTCATCTATACTCTGACAGGCAAACCCAACACACTACTATTACAGCACTTCTTCAGGAAAGCTCAAGTATTTTTTATAGCAGAAATTACATCTTAGTCACGCATCCTTGATGTGTCAATTCTGTAAACAGTGTTCATCTATATTGCTTGGTCTTATATCTAGAAACCTCACAACACCATTTTTCATATTTAAGAATAGTTTCTTTGCATGCAGATTTCCGACAACTCTGGATTCGTGCTACCAAATTAGTCATGTGAAGAATAAAAAATATCGCTGTAAATTGAATGATATAATCAGAATAAATATAATAAAACATTCAAAAGCCAGCATTATTCCTACCATCTCCTCAAAAAGCAAGTGGTGCTGACAGGGTTTTGTGAATCTAGGGCTTTGTTTCAAAGTAATTTCATAAGAACTTTTCTGTATTTTGCATGTAAACTGAGTGTTCCTGTCTAAGCAGAGAATCTAAAAGCAAATGAGATATGTAGCAGATGAAAATTTAGGGACATACTGGCCAGGAAGCTGAATAAAGTTTAATTAATGATTTAGTCTTTCATAATAATGGGATAAAGTGCATCTCACCCTGGGACTTTTACCACATGTCAGAACAGTTCTCATTCTTTGGCTTTTTAACTAAGTGTGGATCTCCTGTCCAGATGGCAGGACTTCTACATTACTAAGGAGAGGACATTCAAGGTGCTGGGAGATACATTTCTGAGAAAAAGCAAGTACAAACATGCACACCAAACAAAATCAGTCACAGAAAATGTCACCATGGGTCTAAGACCTGACTCTACAGACATACACATGCTAATTTTTTCTGTTAGTGAGTGGACTTAGTGATGTGACAATTAAGAACAAAACCAAGCAGGTACTTGTCGCCCTGAAAACTCAGGTTCTGAGCTTGCTAACATAGTTTTCAAAGGACTTTCCCAGGACAGTAACTGTAAACACAGATATGTGTACATTCTTTCTGTTACACGTCTTGTGATGGGCATCTCTCATGGCCAGTGCAGGGGGAAAGTGTTATCCTGACCATCCAATCCCTGGCCATGGTAAGAAGCCTATAAATCCTGGGGGGAAAAATAAACTCTACTCTTTCTTCACCACACCTCGATCTGTGTCCACATGATCTATTCATCTTCATCAGTAACAGGTACTGAACCTGCGTTGCTGCTCGGGGCCTTACCAAAGGTCTATGTTTGCACATTAACCATGAAGTTAGTAATAATTTCCCCACAAACTGGATATACATCTTCATAAATTTAATTCCCCTTACATTACATGTATCCCACAAAAGGCACTAAGGAAGCAAACGTGATAAGTGTTCACCCCATGGACTAGGGTGAGACCTACCTTGTGAGAAGGGTGTGTTGTTCCTACACCATCACCTCAATGATGTACTCATCCAATGGGCTGTTTGTGCATCCTTTTGAGGCAGGAAGAAACATATTGTGTGCTGCAGGCCATCAATTTTGATGGTCTCTAACCCTCCCTAGCCAAGGAGGTGACATCAGATCTACTGCCATGGGAGGGCAGCAAGGATTTGTGCCTGTTTGATGGGAAGGTCTGTGCACAGCATGATGTGGCTGCAGTGCCAGTGTGCCTCCCTGAGACTTCCAGTGGCCATGGCTCACAGTTTGTATTAAGTGAAGGAGCAGAAAGAGATGTCACAGCTATTGTAGGAAGTGAGATGTTTATTTTGAAGATATCGATGAGTTATAATAATTTCCTCTTCTCTTTCAAAGCAGGTGGGTGGCTCCAAGGTGGGGTATCCAAGATGTTTCTCATGTAAGCTGAATACCTACACCATGGGGAGAGCTGCAGGTATACCTGCACATTTGGAGGTTTGGAAAGTTCCTGTGGCACTCCAAAAAAATTGCTTTGCTAAGGCTCACTGTATTAAAGTCTAATGCAAACAGTAGCTCCCCATAACTGACCATAAGGTAATTCAGGCTGGAAAGGACCTCAGGAGTCTTCCGGTCCTGCCTCCTGCTCACAGCAGGGGTGGCTGCTAGGTCAGGCCAGGTTACTCAGGGCCAATTCTGATCATCTGAAATGGAGCCAGAGGGTTGGATGGCTAAATGCCTTCAGCCTTTCCCTGTCAAACAGGATTCCCCCTGTCAGAGAGTATAAATATATCTTCATAATGCTAACAGGTTGGGAAAGCTTTAAAATAAATCTGTCCCTGTTACCTGTATATTGAGTTTAAAGGGCTGAAAGATATAAAATGTTTAAGAATGAACAGGATTAAAAGAATAAGCAGATTTTAAAAATCACAATGGGTCTTGTGTAAAGTGTTTTGATTCTTCAATTTTCATCTAAAATCAAATGGTAATTTAATCTAGTGTCCCTTGAGAGGATTTGTCCCAGATTGGTGGGAAAGCATATCCTTATGTTACAAACAGGATGCCAAGTACACACACTGTATTCATAACTGAACTGAATGTTTATATATATTTAAATTGTAAAAAATTTGAACAGATTAAAAAAAACCTAAGTTATCCATACTACATAATTAATTGGTTACATTGTTCTACAAAGAGGATGCTCAGCAGGCTTAAGATAACTCATTCTCTTTGCCAGGTAGAAAATACCAGTTTTGCATTAATTGTCTATAAAATCAAGTGAATACATGCTGGAACCGTGAGCTTCACATCCATTGTCTGCAAGCAGAGCTCAGTAAAGCATCTGACCTGTCTGCACATTGTTTCTCACAAGAGACAATGTTATCCAGTTGTTTTGTTTTTATTCTTAATACATTTAGAAGAATTTATATGTTCCTTTTTTAAGGGGCATTCTGGAAAAGGCCAAATACAATAATGAAGATAGGTGAAATTTACAAAATAGCTGATAAGGAGAGTGAGGACACTTGATGCTATAGAAATAACACAGTTCAGAGATTTTCCCATTGAAATTAGCAGTAGTACTAATAGATGGTGTATACCTTAAAGCAAATATAAGAGGAGGGTTGAAATATATGACAATCACTTTTATGTGTGTGGTGCTGATTGAAAGTACTGGGCTGTATTCTTTTCTTTGGAGAATGAAGTCTTTTTTTCTTAAGTACCCTTTAAAAGTAAAATGTGATACCATAGAATCAGTACCCAGCCTGACTCCAGAAGAGACATTACTAGGGCTGGAAATTTAATTTTGCTATTTTGAATTGCTCAGGCCTTGGACTTCCTGCCAATCTGCAAAGTAATCAGGCTAGAAAATCTTATGATAGTGGCACCTGCTGCTAGGAAACCCAGATTAATATTACCAGCACATATTGAGTAGGCTACGGAACAGCCAACACATACTAATGATGCCTGGGCTGCAAAGTCAGCTGGCAGCTTGAAGACACCTCATTGTTGGTCCCCTGAGCCCTGCATTTCCGCAGTTTCCCAGTACCAGCACAGATACTTCTTGACAGAGCAACTTTACCCTTTCTTTTTTAATTTATTTATTCCAATGTAGGTCATGCCGTGCTGTCTGCTGACACTTAAAACTCACACAGGTTTCCAGATTCCCCGTGGTCTCCTTCAGTTTTAACATGTATTTTTAATACCCTGTTGCTCTACCTAGCTGCTGCATGTACAGAGTTATTGAGTTATTAGCATTGAGACTACAAATCAAAACAGCTTGTTCAATCACATAAAGCAAATGAGTGCAGGTCTTGAAGTAATATACTAGAGGTGAGTATGGCTGAGAGGGGAGGGAACACAACAAGAAGGGCCTTATTTTTTTGCTGATGGTAAATCCTGGGCAATACTGCTTTCAACAAAGAAGTGCTCATGTACACCTGCTTTCTGCTTCTCCAGCAGTCTTCTTGAAAGCTTAGGAAAGCAATCAGTCCCCAGACAGGTACATAGTGGATTTTTTCAGGCTGCAGTTAAATTTGCTTCTCTTGTTCTCTAATGCTGAGCATGTGAATTGAAGAGTATTTCACATCCACAGTCGTCTTTAAGTTCCTTGCACAGCATTCTCAGCCCTCTGCGATGTGCCTGTTCATTGTGAATTACCCACATACTGTGAGGATGATTTAAAAAAAAAAAAACCTCAAAAAAACTAATGCTCTGGATTTTAAGTAATGACATTCAAGTTATCCAGAGGAAGATTTCTGGAAAGGCACTTATCCACACGGGTGCAACACTGGCATTGCACACAACTCCTAACAAATATCCTTGGTATATGGTACAGTAAGCGGCACTGATAAGGAGAGGGGAGCTCACATACATGTGATATAAAACATACATAAAACATAGTACAGCATACACAGACACTGGTACATGAACATTGTGACTGAGAATGTCAGAGTTGGGCTTTTAATTAAAGAAACTGGCCCTGACCACCTTGCTACTAACTGTAAAAGTAACAAGATTATAAAGCATCCCAACAAACAGCAGCTCAGGGTGTCTAAAATGTGCTTTAAAAACAAACAGCTCAACTCTAGGCAAAAACAAACAGGCTGAGGTAACTAAAGATCAAGCCCTCTTGGGATAGAAGCAACTAGCACCATAACCTAAGTTTGCCAGATGTCATTGGGCAATGTATGACTTCACCCTGAAATCTTAACCATTAGTGGAAACCAAAATGGATTGGACTAGCTTGTTCAGTAATACAGTTTGATGTCCACTGTTTGCAATTGTCAGTTCTTGTTCACTGGTTCCTGGATATACTGTATGTCTTTGCTTCCTTGAATTTTAAAAATACAAAAACTTACTTGTTTCATTTCACAGTGATGACTGCCAAGTTCAAAATGACCCTGAAATTCTGGCAAATTTCTGCATATGTGTTACGTTGATTTAAAGAAATCCAATTGCACTCTCATGAAATACCTGTACAAAATTAGCAAAGTTCATAGTATTGTAAATTAGAAATATTATTCTTTCGAGTAGCCCTGTAGATAAATATATTTTTCTCCTTTTTAACTTATCTGCTTTTTTTCCCCAGAAAACTGATATCAGTTCCAACAAACCTACAAATTCATTATACCCGTAAACCTCTTTTTGTCAGCAGTAAACCTAGAAGTATAGATGGTGAGTGCAAACATACTCTGTGTTTACTTATATTTGTGATACTACAAATAAAATTTTTAAAAATACTCAAAAATCATTGTGTGCTATAGTAGTTATAGCTACTGTGTTACTGCTTTGCATATTCCCACTGTGACTAGATAAAGTATGGGTTTGAACATATTTTTTTGAAATTCCTGTCTTAAGCAAATAATTATTAATGAACACCCTTAAGGCTTGTTGTGTTTGTAGTTGCATAATTGGTACATATCAAGAACAAAAATAATTGTTCTCTTTAATGTAATTTCCCAGGGTATTATGGAAAATGTCCTCACTTAATACAAGTGTTTTTATTATTATGCAATATATCATACTTCTGATTTAAAAAAAAAAAAAATAATAACATAAAAGCTTTGAGGGCAAAGAGATTTTTCAGTTAGATACAGTAAGCTGCTGGTTTCCCATCTTAATACAGTACCACTAAATCCACAACAAAATATTTAATAGTAATATGTGATGTCTAACAGATTTAATCCATTTAAGATTCCTGTGGATTGCAACTATATAATAAATATATTTGCAAATATAAAATATATATTTGCAAATATAAAAAATATATTTGCTATTTGCAAAACTGTATACTCATATAAAACAAGAGGATTTCACATAAATTTTGTAAGAAGAAAATTTCTATCTATATTTAAATATAAATATATTGAATTGTTTGAGTTGAGTAGTCATCTTCTGTCTGCTTAACCCAGAAATAAATATTGTCTGTGAAAAAGCAGCTGTAATACTTCAAAGGCTCAACATATTAAAAAAAAAAAGAACTTTAAGACCTGCAAAGTACTTTCTTCCTCCAAGGGAATAAAAGACCTAGGACCTAACTATGTTTCTGTTTGAATCAATAGCAAAATTAAACTATTTCTAGCATCATAGGATGTAAATAACCAGTGTCATTAGTGGCATAGAATGTAAATAACTAGTAGCATAGCTAAAGGAACATTTTAACATCAGGAAAGATAATTTTTTTTTCATTACTTGGAAAAGTTTAACACAGTCTGGATTTAATTTTTCACTTGCATTTGCAAATATGAAAAACGTTATTAACCATTTTTAAACTGGGAGCTGAGAGAAGCAATTACAAATGTAATTTGTAAATGTGTGGAGATTTGTGTAACAATTTTTGACCTTGTTTCAACTCTATCAGGATTTAACAGGGAAACCATTTGGTCTTGTGCGTACAGGGATAGACTAATTCTCTTTTAGAGGTAGTGGGGGGGGGCAGTTAACACTCATGGACAGAGTGGCTGCAGTTTGTGGCCGTAACACATCTACCTGGTTTCTGTGTGTTTGTTTTCTGTGCTGTGGTTTATGAGTCAGCCAGCACGCGTACAGTGGGAAAGCTGCAGTCCCTGCTCATTGCCATGCTCCTCTCCTGCCCAAATGTGAGGTACCTCAGGTTTTCAAGGGGAGTTAGCAGCCACAGAGACTTAAGCTTTTCACATCTCATCATCAGTTTTTCCTTCCACTCTAGGCTAGTTGTATTTGTTGCCCAGTTAGTAAGTCATGCTGATGCCAGAATGATTTTTACTTTTATATTCCTTTCATATATCTTCATAGATCTGTAGACTATTGTTGTATAGTTATATAGTTCCTAGCTAGCTCCAGTACTTTTCCCTACCCTGACACGCAGAAAGACAAAACACATTCCAGAGGTTCCAAGCCCTAGGGGCCCCAGGGCCCCTATCCTGTCTTGATTATTCCTGGGAGCCAAGGTTGAAACCAACTCTTCAAGATGCATTTTCATAAACATAGTTTAGTTCCTATCTAAAGGAGGGCTACAGAAGAGGTGGAACCAAAAGGGGGCAATTATTTCATCCCTTGTGCTTCTTAGTGGGAATTCTTGTAAATTATACTAATTAGCTAAACTTAAAAGATATTCACTCTGTGCAGGGTGGGCATTTTTCCACATCTGTCCCTTAGTGGCCTCCAATAAAGACCAGCCTTTATATTACCTCCAATACTAATATTGTCTTAAAGGTATGTTGTTTTATTTCTAGGTCTTTAAGATATCAATGCTATTTAATTTATCTTACATTAAATAAGAAAAATATGCCTCTTAGAGGAAGAAAGGAACTAAGCATCTAAGTTACAACCAAATATAATATAACAATATAATACTTAAATAAAAAAAAGCTCATATTGTCAGTAATGGAGCTGTTTTAGCATCAACTGTCTTCAAGAGACACAAATGTAATCAGATTGCTTTCATCACAAATCTTTTCAAACTGGAATAGCGATATGACTGTAACGATGCTGCTACTACAGAAATTATACAAATATAACAATTGACCTACAGTAAAATGTGAAATAATGACCATATCACAGATTACAATATATGAAAATGTGACAGTGTAAGAAATAAAAAAGCATAGTTGAGGCAGGATTTTTTTTATTGGAAGAGTGAGAGGGATTCAAAGGCATTTTCTGCTGAGGTAAGATCATCTAGTATTTGATGCTTTTTTTGCTGCTACAAAAGTAAAATTTGAGTATGAAAGATAGAGCAGTAAGTTTTGTGTGTTAAGAGTCTCAGATATCAGTAATTTAATTCTCTGTTTACATTATGCTGTGCATACCTCTAAGAGCCCCATAGTAGCTGATAAGTTTAATGTAAGTCTTCAGAGAGACAAACCAAGAAAAGAAATCTAAGTTTATCTATCCCTGTCTTCTTTACTAGAGCTCTCTGCTCTAATTGGCAATGTTTAAGTTAGGCAATTTTTGAACTTTTCTTGGAGTTAACTGATGTTCCTTGTTAAAACAATCTCACCTCATCTGAACAAAAAAAAAAATTAAAATAAATAAAAAAACAATCACTACAGCTAAGCCCTTGCTGCATTCTTGCAGCTTCCAGAGTGCAAATGAAAATCTGCATCAGATAGAAAAGTACTGTTTGTTAAACCAGTCTGAAGCTGGCAAAGATTATACCAGCCTCTGTGGCTAATGGTGCAGGAAAGTGATTGTTTTGAAAATAACTGTTGGTTTAAAATATTATTGCCTGTCTCCCAAAGGATACCACCCACACAGTGAAGTCAGCAGACAGAGCACAGATAACTCTAAGCTGCTTCAGGAAAAAATCCAGTGCTTAAAGCATAAAATGCCAAGAGGGGTTCGGACAGCTTGAATTAAGCTTTTGGACTTTGTACTGAAACAGCTCAGAGGCAATTGTGTCTCATTCTGCCACCAGAGCTGGGGAGGCATCTTTGGCAAGCACAAAGAGCTGGGGGCAACAGCAAACACCCACAGCTGACTTCTCAGTGAGGGTGTCTGAGCTCTAAGAAAATCTTTTTCTTTTGAACTTTCTGGTATACGTTCACAGCATTTGGACAAATGGGAAGGCCTTAACCATTAAGTCAAATAGCTAATAAAACACACTGTGTGAGGGATTTCAGATTGAATTCTAAGTATTGTACATGACGTAACCAGATATTAAGAGGGAACAATAAGCTCATGTTTTCTGTCTCAGTCTGCTCTGAATTTTTGACCTCACTGTGATTAACTCTTAAGTGGTGGGAATGATATGTCTGAAGGGAGATTTCACTTTTCTGAATCCACCTACCCTGCATTTTTTTCCCCTTAATAAGAAATGTGTAAGATGTGTAGTGACATCTTTGATCCAGTAATGGTTAAAAAAGAGTATGCTTCAGTGACTCAAGCCATTTCTCTTCCTAATTCCTTAAAATTTTTCTGCTCTGTGTTAATATTGATACCATGATCTGACAAAAGAAGACCTTTTCTTTTTAAACATAGGATTCACTGTTGTAGTATTGTATGTCTTAATACATACATCCTAATATAAAGCTGTTTGTAAACCAGCCTGGAATGTTACCTTCGGCAGGCCAGTGCATAGCTTCTACGCACAGCAACAGCCTATTTTTGTTTTTAAACTCATTGTACCATTGTTTTTAAAGCTTTGGATTTTGGCTTGAAATCCAGGCCACCCAGAATTTAACAGCAAAACTTTCACAGAGTTCAGTCGGATCTGGATTTCAACCTCAATGCCTAATGTTGCTAATGTGGGATGTGGTAAACTTGATCATCCAGTTTTTTATGGCCACAACAGATGTTCCTTCTTTTAGACCAATGGAAAGCTACTGAACTTCATCCACCCTCCGAAACAAAAATACAAGCATTTGTTTACAGCCTGATTCCAGGAATATGAATTGAATTAGCAGCTGTGAGGTTTGTTCTTGTTTATTTATGAACATATATATGCACAGTTCTTGTTTTTCCAAAGGAATGTTGCCCAGGTTGTAATTCCTCTATATAGTAACAGTATTTTAAACAGTCTAATGCTCCATTATATTTTGTTTAGCACAATCAAAATATAATCATAGTATTTTTTACCTTGTTTTTTAAGAATAAACCAGTATTTTTCCTCTGTCTTAGAAAACAGCATGTTATGGTTATGTTTTTCATTTTGTAGATTTATAATTATTAGACTGACTATAATACAACATTTTTGTAATCATGACCCGAGGCACAACCTATAGAAAATTAAGGTACCGAATATAAATGTTTTCTTCCTCTTGAAGATATTCGATGAATTTTCAAATCAGCATAAAAGGTTAAAAGACTGATGCCTTCTCCTAAATTAGAAAAATATGATAGTGTAATAAAGACCTGACATTTTCTAATACAAGGAGCAAGAAAATTATTGCTAATTTCAAAGGTACCATCCCATCTCTGGGGTAAATATCCAGTGGTTCTTCCACACAAACAACACACACTGATGAGGAGACAGAATAGGAACAAGAATAGGAGTGCAAAGGCTCTTTATTAAAGGAGTGTAAGCCTCATTAACATGCATCTGTTTCTTATGCAGAAAATAATTTTACACCTTTTCCTTTGTCTTTCCTGAACTGGTCTGGTTTCAGGAGTCGCAGCACTGTTTTTATTGTGCCAGATTAAAATTTATTGTGGCCTTGCTTAGTCTTCAGTTTATGTGAAGATGCTTCTTTGCTTTGCTCACAACCAAGCCCCCCACTTTGCTTTAATATGTGCTGCAGCTGTGTTTATTTTTAGTTCTGTGGGCTGTCCTTGACAGTGATGCTTACAGCAGCTCTGTCAGGGTAGGATTCATCAGCAGCAGAGTTGGCTGAGCAGCTCATGTTTCCACACACCTAGTTTCACTACAACTTCCTTGTCCTGGCTCTTTGTGGATCTTTGCCTAATTTAACTCACTAAACCAACAGGAAATTACCTAACTTTCTGAATAAACTATTTTTGTCCCATTTTAGTTTGCATCAGCTCAGGTAAAGGGCCCACAAATACCAAAGGCAGCCTAGCAAGTGGCACAAATTCTTGGCTAGAGGAGGGAAAATCATGGTGGAACTGTAAACTTTTGGAAACAGAGATCTATTGTGTGTCTTGCAAGACTGTTTCCAGATGAAAAATATAACTTTTTCTCTTCTAAGCAGATTTTTACTGACTGAAACTAGCTAACTGAAGACAACATGGTTGCTGGACCCACACAAGAGAAACAGCAGCAGAAACACATCCCAGGAGGTATGGAGGGAAACTCTCCCAGTCTGCAAATCCCTCTCAAGGAACCACAGTTGCAGGTTGTACACAGAGTGTGCAAATTGTCTGGGATTGTGAAGTGGAATATACCATAATAACATACCCCTTATTATGTTAACTGATGTTAACACTAATTATTATACATATTACCAGTTTTCAAACATGCAAATTTGAACTCTCAAGCTGGCGTAAACTCTCTAATGCTTAAATTTATAAAATTATTTGCTATCTTAGCACCGCATGCTTCACAAATCCTCACAGCAGACAAAGAGGATTCCAATTATATTCTAAAGGTTGATTTCAAGCAAATGAGACAGTGGTCAGATTAGTAATTCAACCCTCTGATTTTCTGAGATATCTCAGTTGGAAAGGAAAACCACAAGCTGCGAGCAGATAACATAATCCCTAAAAGTAATTTAGCTGTTCCCCATGAGTGGTAAATTTTCCTGGAGGAGCCAGTGCTAACTTTGTCCCACTTTCAGATGCTGGCATTCCTGTGCACCCTCTACTCCTTCTTCAGCCCTCCAAACAAGCAGCCAGTTTGTTTAGAGGCAGCTGCCACAGTGCAATTTGCTCCATGGCCAAGCCTTGCCATTCCTGTTAGCTGTGGCTCTGAGACTCAGCATCCTCAGCTGTAATGCCACACTACTCATCAGGTATGTAAAGCTATAGAATGTCCCAAATGAACCTGAGCAGGTTCAACAGGACCCTCTGTTTTTATTGAAGAAATACAAAACTATATAGTGCCTCAAGGAATCAGGTACTTGGGAAGAAAAAATACATGAAGTTTTTTTCCCCCTCCTCACTAAAACTTAAAGTGGGAGCTAGCTTTTTCCATGAGTGCAAAAGTGATTGAGTTTGATGTATGCCTAGAGTGATTGCTCCTAAAGAATGCTGGCCTGGCACTATCCTCTGCATTCTGCCTGCTCCAAAGCGCTTCCAGCCTTAAAAATCCTTTGGCATACAGACCTGAATTATGTGACCCTTTGCTGAGTATATGCCCCCTCAGCTGTTGACAAATACTTACTGCATGCATCCACAAGGACAGTTCAACAGGTAGAGGTCAAACTAAGTTCAGCACGTTTTGGGATTGATGGCTTTAGTTCACTTGAAAGAATTTGGGGGCGGAGGGAAAGAACTGACCATAGCCATAATACTTGTCATAGTATGTTGCAAGGGTAAAAATAGCTCATGACAAATGTAAGGCATGGGAGCCTGAGCTCCTCTTGGAGTGACTGAGAGTGCTGTAGGGTTGGGTGTCACTAGCAACCTCCCCCATCTTCTGTGGAGAGGGGAAACCTGCAGTTCAGCACACCAAAACACCTCTCTGGTCTACAGAAAAGTTATGGAGAAAGAATACCAGATAAACAAATAAAAAGGGAATTTCTGGTAATTAAATTAATAAAAGAAAAAAAACCAACAGAATTTGTAATTTTGTTCCTGCTGGCTTCAATTTTTGTCAGGTATGGGTTGGTTCAATAGGCAGGTTCCTTGCTATGTAGCTTGTATCTAAAAACTCCCGATGAGCTGGTTCTCACAGGCCTGGACTGCACAAATCCCAGAGAAATGTAAAGATGAAACCCAAATCCAGTCAGACTAGGGCTCCTGGCTGGAAAAAAATTGAAGATGTCGAGGAAGACAGGGTCTTTCCCAGCCTAGAAGAGCCACAGCACGCGTTGCACTTCAATGCAGTATCTGGGTGTTGTGATGTATGTAACAAGGCATGTGTTCCATCAGTATGTTGTGCCAAATTACGTTCCTTCACCCAGTGTGCAAGAGGCCAATCCACACTCAGAGTCCAGTATTTGATTTATTTACAGTTTTGCACAGAAAGGGGTGCTGGGTAGAAAATCCACTATCAAGACATTTCACTACTCACACATTTTAGCAAAGGCATGATTGTTCCTTGGCTACAAGCAACATAGTTCTCCTATTACTTAGTGTTCTATTTTTTATTGGTTAAGCGAGCCCCTCTCTTCTTGTGCTAATTAATCTACATACTCAGTCTTTCTCTTCTTTTGAGTCAGGGGGCCATGAGTTTGTGGTTATGATCTCCCTCGGACAGAATTACCTTTCACCCAGTTGGAGCTGATTTCAGCACAGTCGCTGAATTGTTGGCTTTGCTAGTTTCTTCCTCATCATGGGAGTTCTGCCAAATGTCCTTGTGGCCTGTATATTCTGCATTCTTTTTACCCACTATCAGTGGGACATCCTTCTTCCCAAGCTTTTTTAACACCACCCACTCCTCATCAGGTCTGAGATCACTGAAGCACACCAAGCCCTAAGGTTTAATAAGGCAATTTTTCCAACATATATTTTATCTAATATTTTTGTTGGTTTTGGCTGGTGTGGAGTTAATGTTCTTCACAACTGGCTGGCATGGGGCTGTGTTTTGGATTTGTGCTGAACACAGGGTTGATAATGTGGAGATGTTTCTGTTATTGCTGGGCAGGGCTTACACAGAGCCAAGGCCTTTTCTGCTTCTCGTACTGCCAGGCTGGTGGGGGGCTGGGGGAGCCTGGGGGGAGACACAGCCAGGACAGGCGACCCCAGCTGACCAAAGGGACATTCCAGACCATGGAACATCACGCTCAGTGCATAAAGCTGGGGAAGAAGGAGGAACAGGGGAATGTTTGCAGTGATGGCGTTTGTGTTCCCAAATCACCGTGAGGTGTGATGGGGCCCTGCTCTCCTGGGGATGGCTGAACACCCATCTGTCCATGGGAAGCTGCGAATTCATTCCTTGCTTTGCTTGTGTGAGCAGTCTTTGCTTTCCCTATGGAACTGCCTTTATCTCAACTCATGAATTTCCTGCCTTTACCCTTCCGATTCTCTCCGCGATCCCACGGCTACGAGAGTCAAGGGAGCGGCGCCCGGCAGCACAGTCGGTACAGGCTACGGGCGGGCCCGCGAAACTCCGCTGGCTGCCCGGAGGCGCCGCGCCAGGCACGCTGGGGCGGAGAGTTCCGGCTGGGTGCAGCCTGTAGGCCAGGCCGTGTTTGTGAACTACATCTCCCAGCGTGCCTCGCGGCGAAGAGAGGCGATAAAAGGGGGCGGCGGCGCAGGTGTCGCGCCCGAGGGCAGGTGCGGGCGGCAAGCTCGGGTCGGCTGGGGACTGGTGCTCCCGAGGCCTCATGAAGCCGCAGGAGCCGCCGGAGAGCGGTCCCACCACCACCACCGCCGCCGCCGCGCTGGAGGCGCTGAAGCAGCGAGCATGCGAGAGCGTGGATCTGAACGCTGCGCGTCTGGGCGCACTGAGCCGAGACATCTGGAGCCGTCCCGAGCTGGCGTACGCGGAGCACCAGGCGCACGACGCCCTGACCCGCTTCTTCTCCTGCGGGGACCTGCCCGGCGCCGCCTGGGCCGTGCAGCCGCGCTATAAGCTGGGCACAGCTTTCCGCGCCGACTGGGGCACAGCGGCCCCGCAGGACCCGCTCCGCCTCGCCTTCCTCTGCGAGTACGACGCGCTGCCCGGGCTCGGGCATGCCTGCGGCCACAACCTCATCGCCGAGGTGGGAGCCGCCGCCGCGGTGGCGCTGAAAGCCGCCCTGGAGAGCCTGAGGGAGCCCGTGGCCGTGCAGGTGGGAGCCTTCCCGGGGGAGCGGTGGTGAGAGCTCCCTGACAGCCCCTGACTCTCTGTGTGCGTTTGTGCTGCAGATCACGGTGCTGGGGACGCCCGCGGAAGAGCAAGGAGGAGGCAAAATAGACCTGATCAAGGCTGGAGCGTTCGATGGCCTGGATGTGGTTTTTATGGCGCACCCCTCGCAAGAAAACGCTGCTTATCTGCCCGACGTGGCCGAGCATGAGTGAGTGAGTGAGTGGGTGGGTTCAGGTGGAAAGAGGTGGTTTGTTATTAGCTTTGCAGGTGCCCTTCAGACAAAGGTATTTTCACTCAGCTAAGAAGCCAGGTGAGTGTTAGGGAACACCACTCCTAGCCGTTCTTCGAAAGTGCTGTGTTCGGCCTAGTGCTCAAATCCCACCTGACCTGAGAATCTTCCATGTATCCCAAAAATCTATTTTTTGTTCTGGTGTTACTAGGTGTTTATTTTAAACATTCACGTGGTTATGCCATCTGTTGAAGTAGAATTTAAAGGTGCAACTGCAGTGTCTCAAGGGTCATAATTCTAAGCTTTCCTGGATGCCAATCATGTGGTATGCATTTTTATCAGTTTGGAAGGTGTTTCAGGTTTGCCTTCCTCCTTTTGAAAATACCTGGCCAGCTAAGCCTGACTGAATTTGGATCTGTAGTAACTTCCACACTAAATTTAGTCATGGCCATGTTGCATGTATTAACTCTCATATCAAATTTTTGGTTTTGATCCAAGGTAGTACCTGTCTTTCCTTCATGTTTGCCCCCACTGTAAGGATGGGCAACAGTCCTACCCTCACACAGCTGCCTTTTTTGCCAGCCATATAACTCTTTGAAAATTATACCTTGTCTTCTTCTGATTAGCCCTGATGTTCAGAGACAGCTCTGGCTCACTTGTGCTTTGAGTCACTTGTCTTAAAATACAACTTGCTGGATGTGCAGGCCCAGAATTGTGCACAGTACATGAGGTGTAATTGCCTTAGATCTTACTCAGCTGATGCAGGGACCAAAGTGTTTCCTTATATTTTTTGAGACAGATGGCATGTTTGGGACTTCCTCTTCAGTCATTTTCAAGCAGTCAACACTTAGGCAAATGCTTGGTCTTTAAGTACATGATTTAAAAAAAATACTTTGGAGCTTCCTTATTTTCTTACTCTGCCTGTCTGCAAGGCCATGCTGTTCTTCCTTTGGTGTGAGAAACATCTATTTCCACAGTGTCCCAGCAGTAGTCTACCAGCTGGTTTTGTTCCTACATTTTATGTGTTATGTGATTCCTGATCTTAGGATGTTACCTTGCAGAGACCCCATTAGTAAACTCCCTTCAGTGCAACCTTTTTTACAAGTATTACATTTGACTGTCTCAGACTAAATTCTGAATTATTTAATTATACTAATTTTCCAGTCATTTATGACTTGATGTACTGGGAACTGTTTTCAGATTGGTTGTGCTACTGTCCATCTCTGATATGTTTGGTTTTACTGACCACTTTGCTTTTACGAGGGCTGTTTTTCCAGTGGACAGTTTGCTTCTGTTACTGTTACAGTTTCATGGTAAGACAGGTGGGGTTAGTCTTCATCATCTGGCCAATTCTCTGCTATATTCCTTCCTTGTGTTTCTAACATGGTTGTTGTAACCTCCTTCAAGACTTAGCCCAATTTGCCTTTGCTTTACCTTAAGACTGTATTTATAATCTTCAAGATGTAGTTTTCAATGATAGTTTTGTCCTTCTGCTCACAATAACCTTTTGACTTTGATACAGTAAGATTTAGAAATCTCTCTTCAGAGGTCAAGGTCTTCAGTAGGGTGGAAGACCTAGATAGCCTTTAAACCTTTGGATGTGGAGGAGGCATGGAATTGAAGTGCTGAGTGAAACAACTTATTACATCCAAAAGCCTGAAATACTGAATTTGTAATGTTTTATGTAATTATGAGGTTTCAAAGGTAGAAAGACAATTTTTCTAATTTTAATTGACCTTTGGTTGTTTGCAGGGAGTTTAAGGACTGGTGATCACTAAGTTGCTAGTATTGCTGTGTCAGCAGTACTGAAAGCTGTGTTGTGCCTGAAATAAGATTAACATACTAGGATAACTGGTGAATACATGCCATGGTTTGCTGATCCTTATTCATTTACCTTAAGCAGCCTATTTATTGTTGGTCAAACAGGATCCACATTCTTCTGCTGGTATTCTTAAACCTGCTTAGGGTGTTATTATTCTGCAGAGTCTGTTTTCTGAGCGTCTGTGACATTGTGTAGCAAAAGAAGTACAAGTAAAGGAATGCTGAAAGAACATTTTTTAATAAGAAACACATGTTTCTTGTGGAAAAGAATACTGCAGCATGACCTTTTGCTGTACTTTGCCTTCTTTCTATTTTTTTACAACATCCAGGGATCTTTGTGAGTTGCTTTGAGGAGTTACAGTCTAATTCTTGGGACATTAATGGACAAGTTTTTTACATTTCTTAATGATAATAAATTTTAAATAAAACTCATAGTCTAGAGAATGGGTTCTATGATTGTGTTGGAAGATTAGCGGGGATGGAAAAAGGCATGCTTAATTTGGATTGCAGCAGTAGTAAGAGATGTTTCCTGTTGCCACAGTACACTGCATTGTGTCCCTCTTTACCATCCAGTAAGTGCTGGTGTCAACTTGCAGCTGTGGCATGGTTCTGAGCACAAGGGGTCACTTCAGGATAACTGGTTAAGTTGGTATTTGTGCAAGACAGAGGGACAAGCAAGTTAGGCTGGTCATGGCTGGATAAGAGCCAGATTGTGTGTCTTGGGGTTGAAGGAATGCTTGAAGATTGACTTTTTTTCTGTAAAGGAGTGGGTATGAAGTACAAACAGATTTAGTTTCGTGTATTTTATAAATAGTGAGACCTTATATGTAGATGTCAGTATTTAATATTTTACTCTTTTGTAAAGAGTTCTCATGTAGTCTGAAATGCTAACTTATTTTGTAAGGCTAATATTAATGGCCCTCAGGTGAAGCAAAGCATGAATTTTTACTGAATATGTTAAGGTGCAATATTTTATGACTTCTGTGAAGTTGGAGGATAGCCTTTACATGTTGCAAGCCTTTCTACCACCTTTTTTGAAGGGTGTAAGGAGAGAACATCCTTGCTGTAGCATAATAACGTGTGTTTTACAGTAGGCTGTGTTTTTCCTTACTTGTAAAACTTGACTTTTGTTATTTAGATGTGGGTTGTTGTAGGAAATAAAAGTTACGTGTGATCTTATGTGCATTAGCTGTTTTACGTACTGTACACATTTTATGGATAGGCATTAGGACACTCAACTGCCAATTTGAATCAGAGAAAAGGATTTGTTGTCCTATGAGAAGAATGTTAGTAGCTTTAGGTCTCAGAAGTCAGCATAAAAAAGGCGGTGGAGAAATTTAATTAATATGTGAAACGTGTACATTACAGGAAAAAGCTATATAATGGTATGTTACCAGTAACTCCCTTGCCTGACTGGCTCTTGGTATCATTCAGTTTTACTGGTTTTCTAGAAATCTTTCAGTGTTTTTCTGCACTCAAAGACAGTTTAACTGTGCAGAAGTCTAGTGCCAGATAAATTGCTTGGTGTTATGCTGCACAAAATTGAAATAATGTATATTTGTGGGAACAAAAGGAACTTTTTCATTTCAAAGATTTTTTTTTCAGTGAATGAGAAACAAATAAGCAATGCCTTTTATTTCCTAGTGTGACTGTGAAATACTATGGAAAAGCTTCTCATGCTGCTGCTTATCCTTGGGAAGGAGTTAATGCATTAGATGCTGCTGTTCTTGCATACAACAATCTGTCTGTTTTAAGACAGCAAATGAAACCGACCTGGAGAGTTCATGGTGAGATATTCATTAAACCTAATATCCAGCAAGTAAGAGTTTAGGCTGTTGAAGTACTAACATACAATATCACACATTCCAAAGTATTGCACTAAAGCACTAAATTAGCATAGTCACTTCAAATATTATGGAACAGCACCATTTCATTTAAATGGTGTGTCTGCAGTCTTTAAAATCATGTCAGTGTCCAGAACTAACTGCTTAAAATAGGCTGAGAGGTCAGATTTGACAGGGGGCTCTGATGCTTAGGTAAAGGCTAGACCAATTTTAAGTCTTGAGTTGCAGTTCAGAAAAAAAGAAAAAAGTGCAAAATATATTTTGGTACATGGCCTTGAGCTCCTTAATGTATGTGGATTTGCAAAGGTGTAAGATCAAATGCTTCCAAAAAGTGAAGTATTACTTATTGCATCACTTTTTTAATTGACATTCCATTAATTAGATGGCATTTATTGCAAGGATCTAGTGGTCTGGAATGAAATTTCTTTGGTGAAGTACGAAAAACAAGTGATGGCAGAAGATTATATTCCTGGTTAGTAGCCCAGTAGATGTTCACTGGATTCTAATATTTAATATCTAGTAGGCTTTGGATTAGAAAGGCCATTTTGCAGTAAGGCATGTTAACCATTAAGCTTGATTTGTCCTCCTTCAACATTGTGCATTTCTAGCTGTAAAGTAAGGTGAGGTGAAGCTGCCCTTCAGCTATAAACCCAGGGTTCCTCATTGCACCCAACACAACTTTTTCCAAGTTGAAATTAAGAAATTTTGCCAATTCTGCAGGATTTTTGAATGTAGAGCTGTTTATTTGGAATACTTGTTACAAGCTAAAAATCCTTCCAGAAGCTCTGAACTGATCATTATGTGTCTTGGCTGCTTGTGCTGTGTATAATACAAGTGTGCATTTCTCTCCAGGATATCTGATGGAGTCCTAATCCTTTTGACTGTAGATGAAGCTGTTTGCAGTTCTGTTGTGCAGCATGCCCAAATGAATTTCAGACAGCAGGCACAGCCTTCTCTATCCTATTTCTCTGTAGAAAACAAGGCATGTAATTACAAATTTTGATGTCTGCAACCCATATGTTGGAGGTTTAAGGCTGAAGATGCCTAAGTCTTCCATTGAATCTAAGCCTAAACCTCTAAATACTGCTTTCTTTCCAGTTTCTAAGGGCTACATGAGTAATGTTGGCAAAAAATCTGAGTATCTAAACAGTGTTCTAGAGGTAATGCTTCCTGAATAGCAGCAAAACTGAAATTACTGTTGTATTGTTGTACAACAATATCAGCTACAGTTGATACAACTGCTGGTTGTATCATAACTGTTTTTTCAAAGTGGAAATATTTAAATTACTTATGGGAAAGGACAAGCAGCCAAGATGAGATTTAGCTTTAGGCATGCTTTCATGACAACGTTGTGTAGGACATCTCATGTTGTAGGCTAGCAGTATAATCAGTGGCTGGATAAAGTGATCCTAAAAATAGTAGTGTTAACCCACTAACAAAAGCTGAAATAATTTCCATGACTTGAAGTCTAGAATTTCTAACCAATGTTTCATGAACTGAAATATTGTTGAGTTCATCTGAGATTTTGATGTTCTCTTTCTTCCCTGCTTATGAACAGAATATATGTTGCCCCTTTGAAACACAGGAATGTAGATTTTTTTTTCCCCCTTGCCAAGAAATTGTATTAGATAGACTGTAAAAAAAAAGTTTCTATCCAGAAGGGCAAATTGGGTGCTACTAATAGTGTGCAGGCATCCTACTTTTAGTTCAGGTCTGCTGTCCAGTCCATATTGCAGTTGTATTGAAATTTAACTGTTGACCTACTCAGACTCTCTCCAGTTCTATTTACAATTGTGCTGGACAAGACAAATGAAAGCTGTTTATTCATGGAGCTACTTGTTCTGAGAAAGCTTCTTATGGGTATGTGTCATGCAAATTTGCATGAATACTTACTGCTTCCTTTCCTGTGATGTCTGTCCCTCTCATCTGAGCTGTTCCTATTGTTATGGACAAATACTGCTACTGGATTAATTCAACACTTTGGTTTTTATTTTGACTGTATTTGAGACTGTTGGAGGTGAAGTTTATAATCTCAGTAGGTTTTTCTGCATCAAAAGAAACATTTTGCTGCCTATTTGCAACCCATTAGTGCTGTCTGTTCAGGCCTCAGTGACACACAACAGTAGCTTCTGCAATATTTCCATTTAAGGTAGAAGTTTCTCAGGTTCTACAGGAAACAAATCTAATTCCACTTACAAGAAATTGAGGGTAGGAGGCCAGGGAAACAGTTGGAAGCAACTATCTGTTAGTGCAATGAAATGTAATGTGGAACTGGGATCTACGATATGTTCTTGTCAAAATATATAAATATTGTTGTCTTTTATGGTAATGCCTTTGATGCCATAATGGTAAAAGATGTAGTTAATCACACATTTCCTCGAGGGAGCACTTCCAACTGAAACTGCTCTTGTGAATAAAGCTACATCTATTATACATTCCAATATTTCTGAAGAATTAATATGAGCAAGCTAATGAACTTTCTGTGCACTGCAATACACACATTACTCCAGTATTGCTGAGAAATGCAACTAACTTGGTTTTTCTTCAGGCTCACAAAGTAAATTGGAAACATTCTAATTGAGGAAACATTTAAAAGTTGGAATCCAAGTTAGCCCTTATAGCAGTTTTTTTCTAGTTGGCAGACATATTGCTTTATGACTCCAATGCACTGAATTTTAGGGGATTAATTAGAAATGCTAGTTTGGTTTGACTCTGGGATGTAAAACAGATGTCTAACCAAAGAATGCTGTGAAATTGTGCCGAAAGACATGTTCCACTTAACCTGACACGATGAAGAAGTTTTGACCACATACTGCATTTTTTATGTTGTTTGTATTTCACGCTCAGCTGATGTTTTGTTGTTTTTGTTTATATATTTATAGTTCTTGACCCAGGAATTTCGTGACAGGGATGAAGATGAAGCAATTGCATTTAGCACTGATGACATGACTTTTCTCTTTCTGCAGGTGTAATAAAAAATGGTGGTGTGAAACCTAACATCATTCCTTCTTACACTGAACTAGAGTTTTACTTGCGTGCTCCTTCAAGAAAAGAGCTTTCTGTTCTGACAGAGAAAGTTGAGAACTGCTTCAAATCTGCAGCAGTGGCCACAGGATGTAAGGTAAGAATATATTCATTGTCATGTGTTTCTGTTACAGAGACCAGAACAGGAAATCAAAGTTTACTTTATTTGTCTGCATAGTGTTCAGCCAAAGTAAATATGAATTACTGTTACACTTTTTGCTGTTCTGTTGCTTTGTGTCCTGAAAGAAGGCTTTGGTTTATAAATAGAATGCCACAGAATCCTAGAAGAATCTGTGTTGTGAGAGACCTCTGGAGGTCATCTGGTCTAATTCTCTGTTCAGAACAGGATCAGTCAGAGCAGGTTGCTGAGTGCCGTGTGGACTTTTGACTACTTCCAAGGATGAAATTCTGCCGCCCCTCAACAAGTGTTCTACCCACCTCATGGTGAACAAGGGTTTTCCTACTGTTTTTGCTGCAATGACTTGAGCACAGGACTTGACCAGGAACAGGTTTTCTGCAGAAATTGCAGTGTTTCCGTCTTTGGAGATGCTCAAAAGCTGCCTCAGTATGGTTCTGGGCATCCAGCTCTAGGTGACCCTGATTGAGCAGGGGAGCTGGACAAGATGACCTCCATAGATACTTTCCCACATCAACCCTCTGTGATTCTATTGTATCCAATGGGAATTTACTTTGTTGTTTTTTGTTGCATTAGTTTGACATCTGAGAAGTCTGTTTCTGCCTTCTCTCTACCCCTCCCATCTGGTAACTCTATGCAGTAGTAAGATACCCCACTAATCTTCTCTCCTTTCAGCTTGTCCTTGTACATCATGTTCTCCACCTAATCATCTTGGTGGCCTTCCCCTGGCCTAGCTCCAGTCTTGATCTGGGGAGAAACCGAACACCAGATGTAGTCTCACAGGGGTTGTCTACATAAGTAATAAAAATACTAAAACACTAGTGGCACCAGACTCAGTTGCATATGAGTGCTACAAGTAACAGGCAGCAATGTGGTATTTTGTGCCACTGATTGTAAAACACTTGGAAGTTGCATGCCTTGTGTCATCTGAGCCAGACATGTTGTCATACAAAGCTAGTCTTGGTCATGCACTATCTGCTCTTAAATGAGTTCCATCTTATATGCTGGATGTTCACAATGACCTTGTGATTAATGAGCCTGGGCATGAGTTCTAGGAGGATTTATTTGCTCTGTAATCTCTCTGGGAACTTCAGAATAGGGTAATCTGAGGAGTGTGTAGTTTTCAAGGACCTCCTCTTGGCCCTTCAAGAGGATGTGACCTTTTGCTCTTGTTCAGTGAGCTGGAACATCCCTCTGTTTCAGTGGCACTTAAAGAATGATAGCTCCTAGACTGCATTTCTGCTTCTCTTACTCTGCATCTGTGAGTGCATCCTGTCTAATCCCATGTACATTCAATTTCTTTAAGTGCCCTGTAATTTCTTCTTGTTTTGCTGTGGGTGATGCTTCTATCCTACAGATAGTGCTACTAGGCTCAGAGACCTGGGAGGCTTGATGGCAAACCTCACCTGTAGAAACAAGCAAAACAGGTATTGGGTCTTCTGTCTGTTTTTTTCCCATATTATTGGTCATTAGGTCCATTGCCCCATTAAACAGCAGGTTCATGTAGCAACTGAGTGATTTTTCAATTAGCATTCTCATTTATTTTGATTTTAGTAAATGGAAGTGTGTCTCATCTAGCTGGTTCAAGCAATATGATTAACTTTTTTGCTTTGCTAAGATAGATGTTTCTACTTGCTCTGTTAATTACAATCTTATGACTAAGTCAGCTGTAAAAAGAATGTATGTGATCATCTAAAATAAGTATGGGGTATGTGAATGTTAGCATGACACTTTTATAGTCTTTTTGAGGCATTAGATATTGTTTTCCTACTGTGTCCCCTTCACTATATCCAGAAAAGTTTCATAAAGTGCACTTTATCCAGAATGAAAGTTAAGACCTTGTTTGAAATTTGACATTGATAGGTTTTTTCCATTTGTTTTCAAATTTCTTACCCGTATGAAGCCATTTCATGAATGGGGCTTTAGTTATTGGAAGTATTCTAAAAAAGGTAGCATACAGTTTGATAAAAGCCTATATATAGTTTAATAGTACCTGCAGGCAAGATCATTACATGCTGTTACAGGAAATATTTGTTTCCTATTTTTGGAGAAAATTTTGAAATTCTTGCTTCTGGAATTTCATGCTTAGTGCAAACTGAACAGAACACAAGCTGTGTTTTGATCAAGAGTGATATTTGACAGAATGTTGTATTTTTGAAAGAAATTTAGCATTTACACCTGTTTTGCCTTGGGCTTTTAAAGTCTGGATATGTAGGGGTTTTTTTTGGCTTCAGATTGTTTACAATGAACTGGCTTACACTGGAGAAAAAACTTATGAAAATTTGGGGTTTTTGTCTAGGTGGAAATAAAAGGTGGTGAAAATGATTACTACAATGTGCTTCCAAATAAGATCCTGCAGAAAATTTACAAGGAGAATGGAAAGAAGCTTGGAATAGATTTTATATCAGAAGATGCTATCTTGAATGGTTTGTCAGGTAACTCCAGCTGCATTTTTCATTGTGACTCTTAGGCTTAGGTTGATCAACCCTCAAGTGCATAAAATAACAAAATAGAGCTAAGTTAAACACAGTTTGGTCAGAAGAAAAAGCCAAAAGCTGAAGCTCTGTAGAAAGCTTCTATCTCTGGCTTATGTTTCTGTATTTGTTGCAGAAACTAAGGTAAGAAAAGCAGTAAACACCTTCTGATTATAGTTCAAAAAATATTTCAAGTAATAAACAGTTTGATTGGGGGAAAGGATGGAAAGCTAAGAGCTGTCTTTCTGAGAACATGAGGATGTATAATGAATTGTGTCTCGTTCTGTGTCTTTAAAGTACAGAATCCTGGTTTGCTATAAATGGGGATGAGTCTTTGTTTTTAGGAACCTTGTTCAATAATGTTTTCCAGGCTTACATATAAACAAATCTACTAGAATTTAACAATTATTTTAGAGGGAGTTTTTGGAGAGATTTATAAATGGAAGTTTAAATATCTCACTAACCCTAATTTAATCTTTTCATTAATAGGTAATTACATACCTCTAATTTTAGTTCATGAGTTCAACACAGTAGTTTTCTAAAGTGTGTCTTTAAGCAGGTTCACTTTTGGGTCTTGACTATATCTCAAGCGATTTAACTTTTTTAGTCTCCGAGCTATAACAGAAATGGGAATTCTTGAATGCTTAGGTGGGTTTCCTGTTATCCTTAACACTTTCTTTTTTTCAGAATCTTCCTACAGGATGTCTGTTCAAGTCTCAACTTCTGCTCAAACTTTTAGACTTCACTACTGATCTTAACTGTATTTATGAACATTTTTACTCCGTTCATGCTAAAGGTTTTTTTCTTAGAAGGAAAATACTCTTTCAGTGAAAAGTTATTTTAGTTAGTTTGATTGTGGTACTTGTATTCTCTATATTAAATGCAGATTATCTTTGGAGTTTGGGAAGACTTAAGTATTTAGGAACAGCTTTCTAAACTTTCTGTGGGTAGGGGAGACATTGTATCTAATAGCATTCTTGGTATCTAATGGTGATGGGTTTTTTTCTGTTTCTTACTTCCAAATTAAACACTGGTTCCTTGTCATGTGTTTAAAAATAAATTATAATTTAAGGCATATTTCTTCTTTCTTCAGTGTAATACAAATAAGATTTACTACTTTGCTTGTTTAGCCAAAGGGGCTGAGGAACCTTAAAATGTTTACTGCAGTGCAACTTTCTGGAGCTCTGCTAGTTGGTTCCTCCAAGCCATTGTAGCAAGGATGATCATGAATATTGGTGATCTTGCTTTTGTTCTGAGGTCTTGAAGTGAACTTTTCACAGATACCCAGCTGCAGTAGGCCTTTCATATATAAGTTATATGATATGCTCAATGTTAACTATTAACTTGCTTAAACCAAAACTCCCTGTATAGCTGTCCTGTCCTTGAATTGCATGTCAGATATCAAAATGTGTTTGAGCAATTGCTTTTTTATCTCACACTGCAGTAGGGTTTACTGAATCTTCTTTCCACAGCTTCTCCTCAGAGTTTTTGCAGTGGGAATTCAGGAGAGATAACAAAGCACAGTCTCCAGAGCTATAGGATTGGAACTTTGTATGCTACCCTTTTCTGGGAGGGGGTTGAGTATTTTGTATCATCTTTTTCAAGACCTCTATTTCTGTTTAGTTTTCATGTGGTTTTCAATGTTTTCTTTTAGGATATCAGTTTCTTCTGTTGAAAGGGAAGGAAGATAGCTCAGTTGCTTCTCCATGTCTGTGCAGCAGAACAGTCGTTAAGAGCTGAGCGTACTCGCTGCCACCTCTGCATGGTATTAGTGTCGCTCTGCTCCCAGGTATCGCTCTAGGCAGATAAGCATCACCAAGGCTTCCTTGAGTACCTCAAATCACAGACTCCAGGTGTGCCCCGTGCAGCTCTGCTCGCTGGGCACACAGCCAGGGGGATGTGATAATGTGAGACTGAGCTAGCTTGGACCAGGTGCCAGGACCTGTTTTTCCTTTTACTGGTCATAGGGTAGCTTTACTACAGGATATTCATAACGTCCTAAAGCAGATGGCTTAGTTAAACATGTCTTAGTTGAGGCACCCACAACTGTGATAACTTAATCTGGTCAAAATGTAGTATTCATGGGGTTCATTGGCTTCCTATGCACAAAACTGATAAAATCTTAAGGTCTAGTATATTTGAAAATTTCACTTTTTAAGCTTGGGACTGTTTATAAATGTTTCCTGGAATATTCTGTTTTCCCCTCTGTTCATGTTTGTGGTAATGTGGACTCCATTAAATATGCAGTGACTTGAAGAGGCTTCAGGGTACATTTTTGAGAGGCTGGAACTCCAATATCTCTCTGTTGATAATAGCACAGGATTATGTATATTGCATTGATAACTGCAGTTACTTATGCTTCCAGAAGGAATTCCAATCTGTATGTGACTAGCAAGCATACAATTTCGGATGTTTGTATGGAAACTATTGGAATCCCTGGTGTTCTACACATACCTCTGTGTTATTCCCATAAAGGGTGTAACATTTTGTCTGATAGAGGGGAAGATTTAGCTGTCACATTTTTATTAAAAGCTGCCTGCATTTTGCCTCTCCATATTACTAGAAAATACCCAATTTAAATCTCTTCTATTCAGTAAAAATCACATGTCAACTGGTAGTACATTGAATATGGATATGAATTTAGGAGGAATAACATGACTGAAAGCTGTGATGCAGTGAAATTCCTAATATTTCATTCTCTAAGTGAGAGCAGGGAAAAGGACAGCACAGTCTTCACAGCGGTTTGTGTATTGGGACTTAGTAAGGCAGGTCTAGAACCCTTGATTTAGTCTGGAGTATGCAGAACTTCTGGTTTGTCTGTCCAGATTGACCAAAGAATCAATCAGTAGTGCAGACTACTGGAAAGTAAAATAACTTACTGCTGTGCCAAGAGTTGGATTTTCTTCAAATGCATCCTGAATTTATGGGAAGAGATGTTTTTGAACAAGCTTTGCTGTTTCCATTATCTGTAAGCAGAGTAAATAGCAAACTCTTGTCCTCATAATGTAGGCTCGGTGGACTCTAACTGTAGGCTTCCAAGTAAAATCTGTATTCTTCAAACATTTAATTACTAAATCTTAAGGCATTAGCAACATCTTCTCTTCATAAAGTATCATGATATAGAAGCTACTTGATATGTTAAAATTAAATTTTATACACCATTGCTAAAGAAACAAATTCTTGCATCTCTGGCCCCAAACAAGTTAATTGAGATCTTAGTGGGTCACCCCTATTTTTCCCTGCTACAAAACAATTCTTCCTCTGGTACCTGGACTTCACAATGACTGGTATAATGATTTCTCTAGCTTCAAAATGTGATTTTAACAAATAATGAATGCATTGCTTGTTTGGGTAAAAAAAACCAACCAAAACCACTTGAGATGTAGTTGTAGACTCTTGGATGATTTACTATGAAGAATCTTCTATTTGGGATGTTATCATTCAGTAGATAAGGCTGAGAGATAGGTGCTAGATAACATACTGAAAGTGATAGGCATGAAAGAATCATCATTACAATCTGCAGCATTGCTATCAGGTGTTTGTTTACAAAGCCCCTAGCATTTTGTCTGGAGCTTAGTTCTGATTTTATTTCAAGGGTACTTGTACCATTGAGATTTCCATGACTGAGAATAATCAAAATACATGGGGGGAAAAAACAGTTACCCTCACTCTGTTTTTGTTTAAAGATAAATAGTTGTTGCTTTAGTCCCCTACAGAATGCTGAATATTTGCATATTGGTGAGAAGCTGGAATTGTTTGGCCTAGTTCTAAAGGGCTCTAACAGGGAAATAGCTAAAATGCCTGATACTCCCAAGGTTTGCAGCTTTCCTCTTTCTGAATTAACAGCTTAGCATCAGGAGATGCTTGATAAAAATGAGCAGGAAAAGGAGTAGTAAAAGGACATCTTCTTTGCAGTCCAGTAACTGATACTTGATCAGAAGTGCACTGGAGAGCAGCACCTGGAGATGGCTGGTTAGGGAAAGCACCTTGGTGGCAGGAAATATTTGTATGGATAATGACTCATTAGAAATGTTTTTATTTTAGTATTTGGGGCAAAGGATACTCCATTTTAGATATGGGCTGGAAAGAATGTCTATCATGCATTTTCTTACAGCATTCAAAACTGCCCAACACTTTTTCATTAAGAAAATCTCTATGCTGCTTCTAGGTTCCACGGACTTTGGAAATGTTACATTTGTGGTCCCTGGGATTCATCCTTATTTTTATATTGGCTCTGATGCATTGAACCATACTGAGCAGTACACAGAAGCTGCAGGTGAGTGGATGTGAAAAGGGTTAGAGGTTTATATTTGGAATCCTTAAGCATTGTATAGTCTGCTTGCAGACTGCTCACTATAGCAAATCTAGAAATTAGAAATATTTCAAATTACACAGAATTGAGGCTCTCCCATGTTTCACTGACACTCAAAACTACTCTGTAGTAAGTGTTTAAAAGTGTAAGTACTAGATCTGAAATTGGCTGCATATGAATACCTTATCTAACAGGATTGGTTTTGTCCAGCATGACGTGGTCTGAGCTGAATAAGGACCTTGAAACAATTAATGTTAATAGTAGAGTTGCAGAAAAAGCTGACAAATGTATAATTTCTTGGTTTGTATTGAGGTTATATGTATATGGGTAGGATAACCACTCCTGATTTGATAATACCATCTAAACAAAAGAAATTAGAAGGATTATCCATAACATCATCTTCAGACAAATTTCTAACATGAGCCATAAGATAAAAGTAATTTTTACTCCTAAAACACAGTACTTAGGAAACAGTGCTAGTTTATAAAACTGCACATTTTCTAATGAACATAATGTGAACACTCACTTTCCTGTTCTCAGTCTTAGTTGTTTATATCAGTAGCAGAAAATTAAGTATTTGCAAAACAAAAAAATGTTTTGAGGCATGGGAAGATAGGTTTACTTCATGCAAGTAGATTTTTAAGAAAATGTTCTTGCAGCTGAAACTTCTGATGTTATTTTATAAAATATCCCTTATGCAGTAAGCAAGTGGCTTAATATTGGTAATACAGCCTGAAATTCCTCTTACTGTTTTTCTGCAGGGTCACAGACTGCTCAGTTCTATGCCTTGCGCACAGCAAAAGCTTTGGCAATGACAGCACTGGATGTCATTTTCAAGCCAGGTCTTTTAGAAGAAGTCAGGGAAGACTTTAGAGAAGTGAAGCTGAAAGAAGAGGAGCAAATAAATCCAGTAGGACCTAAAAAAGAATCTGTTGTTGGTGTAGGAGCATGTGCATCACACTAAACTTGATTAAGACATTCTCAGTAGGATTGACTTAATGGAGATGCTGTATTTAAATCCCAGTAGGGGATGGATAAATACATAGCTGAAGAAATGATGATTTTATTTTATTTTGACTTTAGGAGAAGTAAATAGTATCATTGCTTTCAAAAATGTGAAATTTCATCTAGCTGTAATGTTTGTGTTCACTATGGTGATGATTTTCATACAGAGATCTCAAATATGTTCTCTTTAATTTGCAGTGTTGAATAAATTACAGTGTTTAGATCCCTTGTCAGTAATTTTCTATGTAATGCTATAGTAATATTCCTTGTAAAGGAAATGTGGCAGTTTTCTGTTCTAAAATAAGCACTTTTCATTCAGTGATCATATGCTGAATCCAATCTGTGAAGCTTTTATGAAATTTTTGGTCAGTCACTTTGCTTGGGACAAGGTGGAGACTTAAAACATGAGCTGGTTTCACAGGAGGGAAAAGACTGTGTTTGGAAATATACCTGGTTTTGATAATAATAGCTTCTAGCAATGGAAGACGACTGTTTGTATGGGAGTGCAGTCTGTGAAGCTTGATTGTTCTGAAACACATTGATTTTCCTCCTAATAAATTTCAGAGGTGTTGTGGAGAAGTCATGGATCACAAAATTGGAAAGCAGCTAAATATTTATTTGAATTAATTAACACATTTAAACTACTGCAGGAAAAATTCTGCTCTGAGGCAATACAGGTGTCCGCACAAGATGTTGCATTGGCTTAACAGATCTGAAGGAGGTGTATAAATTTAGCTAAACCAGTGGAAATTCTTTTCACAAAGCTACAAGTGTGGTGCCATGAGCAATAAATGGTTGTGTGCAAGGCCCTCTAGTAAGCTCAGAGGGGCTTGCTGTGAGGACTGCTGGTGCAGTAACTGGCTTCTTTAACCTGTTTGTTCCCGTGTCCTAAGCAGCAGATCTGTTACCTCTTGCCAGTTGTCCTTTCTGTGTGTTGTGTGGTTAGTCTGTTCAATCTTCGTTATTTTGCTTCCCAGAGGCTTTAATACTGCAGTTTTAATTAGGTAGTATTCTGTGTGCCCAAACATGTTAGGATGTCTTTTAACCCACAGGTTAAAGGATGTCATGAGTACACAGAAAAGAAGTTAGTGGACAGATGGAGTGAGAAAGCAAGTTACTGATTAAGGTTTTCCTAAGCACAGGTATTACTGTAAGCTTCAGAAAGAAAGGCAGGCCAGCTGTATTCCTCAGGAAGTCAGAATAACTGACTTTCAGAAATTTTATTTTTTTTTTATTAACAGTCTCTAACTGGTAAACTAAAATTCTGTTCAGCATTTATAGTTTGTTGATTTCTATATTCACTTCTCTGAACTAAAAAACGTGCCTTCATTTTGTTGTAATCATTGCTGGAATTAAAATGGAATTGAGGTACTGGTTAAAGATGAGTTGATATTAATAAAGGAATTTAATTGTGATTGAATTTTCTTGTCCTTTGCTTAATATTGGGATGCTGCATGATTTCGAGTAGCATGTTTGATTATTTCTTTTTCCCCTCTAGTTTATTACAATTATGTAAGATGGAGGGTGTTTTAAGCTTTCCATTTTGGTCTGTGTTTGTGAGGGTTAATGCTTTTCAAATATAGTATTTAATGTTAGTCTTTATAATCTTATGGCTGTTTTAACTGTTAAAACATGCTAGAATTGATAGAATAAGTGGGAATGTGAGCTTGTGAGTAATCACTGAAGGATCGCTGTTAGGCTAAAAAGCTGCTCTAGCCTCCAGTTTGAAGTGGCATTATCACCAACAGTAGGTCAGGTGATCTTGGCTTCATTTGCCAAATCCTTGAATCCTCATTCAGCCTTCTTTCTCAACTCCCCATGTAAGCTAATTCCAGTTTGTCTCAGAATGTTCATTCTTGAGGTCCAGAACTAACGTAGTTTATGATTTAACCTTGCAATTTTACTATCACAGTGATACTATATGGGAGAATTTAAGTTCCTGTGGGAATAAAACTTCGATTTTCAGTAATTTATGCTCATAAATCACACATATGTGAAAATATCTAATATGCTTTTTAAGTTGCCCTAAGTGCAGCCCAAGTGGTTTGTAATTTAAGAATATTGGAATATTTCTCAGGAATAGTGTTCTCAGTAATGAATCAAAATGTGTAGGTAATGAACTGTAATGGATGAAATTCTGAACTGCTGATGGCAAATCACAGCTGTGAAAGGATGAGGTGATGATGCCCAGATGTTGTGAAGAACTTAAAGCCTCTGCCAGCCTACCAAACTACTCTATTTCCTTATTTAGTGTCTGTCTTAGAACGTGAGTAGAATATACACCTAGTTTAAAGCAAAAAAAAATAAAACATTAAATGTGATGGCTTTATTTTTTATGAAAAGATTTGAAGGAGAGAACTTGCAACCTGCTGTGTTCCAGGTGTAGAAGAGCTCAGCAGTCCTTCCAACCATAAACTGGAAGCAGTTTAATGTTCTTGTGAATCTCATTTCTGTAATTGTTTCCCCCCACTGTGAGTGCTCTGTACCTGCTCCCATTGCAGTCACACAGAGCAGGACTCTATTCTTCTGAGGAAGAGTCACAACACACTAGCTGTTGAAGTCTCTCTAGTATTCATTGAGTGATCTCATAACTTGCTAGCAGCATTCCTGAAAACAGACTTTTATTTAGAGAAAAATGTTGAGGAATAAATAATTTTGAAATAACAAAGAAAAAGTCAGTCTACATTATTTCCTTTATACCCCTGAGGTTTGCAATTGCCTTGTCTTGCAGATAGCAACCCTCCACAGAGCCTTTGTCCACCAGACTTTCATTGACTGCTGCTGCTACCCACATTTTGTTCTTACTAGGGAGCAAAAGTGCGTCCTGCATAAGTGTTCATACCCAAACTATACTAAGCCAGAGTTGGATAAAATTGCTGCTGCTTTAGATTCCTCTAGGCACTAATGGAAGCCTAAAGTATCTAACAAACTCACTAAGGATTTTTCTCAATCTACAACTGCATCTAATGTTCTTTTTATAAATAAGGTGAGAAGCCAAATGCTTCAGTCCTAGTGAAGTCCACAGAGTTGAGGATAGTGTAAAAATATAGTGCTATTGTTCATGATAGCTCTGGAGTTTCAGAGAATCACAGAATGGTTTGGGTTGGAAGAGAGCTTGAAAGACCATCTAGTTCTTCATGCCTTCTCACTGATCCTAGAATAACTGGATTTCTTTTCCTACTCCAGCCTGGCCTTGAACACTCCCAGGGATGGAGCATCTGCAGCTTCTCAGTTACAGACTGAATTTTGCCTCCTTGCTGCTTCACCCTATCAGTAATTATCATCATCCTTAAAGACTACCAAAGGCTTCAGCCTCCAAAGCTAGAACTGAGCTAGATGTGCTCACAGGCAGAGTGTGTATCCACACACTGTGTATCCACAATACACACAGACCTGCATTCTGTACATAGCCTCAGCCCAGGCTGGGCTTCTGGGTTAATCTCAAAGAAATTGCAGATTAACACCCACAGCAAGAAGAACAAGGACTGTAGTCTGAGATGGAAATCCAAGTGTCATCATCATGGTGATCTGGAGTTTGCATGCAGGCTTCTTATCACAGCCCTGCTTGTGAAACTCTGGCACTCTCCAGCCCTACCAGCATAGCCAGATTTAAGGATGCATTTGGTATTCATCTGGATCAATTCCTGAGCTCTCCATGGATAAACACATGGAGATCATGCTTTTTGAAGGCAGACAACACACGATGCTATACAAATGTGAAGTTTTATTGTGATTCTGAGTGTTTCTAGAAATAAACAAAAGCAAAACCTCTCTGATTTATTGTGGAAGTGGAAAGGAGCAGCATGTTAGTGATTGCATACAAAACCCATATAGTGAAAGGTTAAAAGCCAAAAAAGTGCGTATGTAAATATGTTTAATGAGTATAGTTGCTGATAGCAAACACTGACTGTATATGACATATCCTGTAGTTATAGAATACATGTATATACACATTTATATAAGACTGAAAAGGCACTAGAATTTCCCAAATAAAACACAAGTAATTTAACAGTGTAAATCCAAACACTGAAGTTGGGGGGATTATTTAGGGAGTTGTGCTGGAAAGGAAATTTTGAAAAATCACATGGGAAGTTAGAAACTAGGTTCCCACTGAAAGCCAGGGAATTCAAAAGTCCAGCTCCCATTTGTATCTTCAAAATCTCCTTTAATATACTGATTAGATGCCAAATAATGTATGCAGTATGAGATTAATGAGTCTATAAAGGAATGTACTGTACTGCAGCAAACTACAGAACATTAAGCTTCTTATGGAGCTGAAGAGCTTACTATAAAATCTGGCACTCCTGTTCATGCTGTTCTTAAATTGTAGAAATAAGTGGGTTCTTGCAATACTGAGAATCTAAATGCATTCCTGTGCAAGTTTGCCCAAGAAATCTTGGAGCTATTTGTGGTGGAAGGTGCCATCAGAATAAGGTAGGGTGGGAAAACCTGGTAGTCAACCTTTTATGTGCTTTTGCCAGAGTAACCTTTCTACTTTAATTTGACTGAAATGTTAACAGGTTAAAAAAAAAAAAAAAAAAAAAAAAAGAAAAAGGCATTTTTTTAATCTCTTGAAAAAGCTTACAGGAGAATAATATGATATGAAGGGGACTTGATAAAACAAAGGTATGATAGTATATGTGCATGTGGAAAAAAAACTAAAAAAACTTGTAAATGAAATAGAAATAAGAAATAAGTAGTAAAACTATCTTACGGGTGGGTGTGTCTCTCAATGATTTTTAGTTTTTGTGATTTAACTGCCTTACCTATGGAGTGTAGGCTGTAAGTGTGAGAGTTTTTCAGGTCACAATTTTAGCAGTTGTAAGAAATGCTGAGTATGTTTATGCAATATTTATTTACATGGGAAATAAAAACAACAACCAGCAGTGTTCAAACAACTGCAATGACTGTGTCACACACCTGATGGTAGAGTGACAGAACAGGCAGGCCAGGGCAGGTGTCATGTAAGAAGATTCACTCTCCTTGTGGAGTCTTAACTGCTTTGGTCTGATGCTCAGAGCAGCCCCACCTGTCAAACACAAGAGTATCTGCTGTGCAGGCAGTAATGAATTCTGCAGTTGTGTGCAAAAGCATGTGTGTGTTTAAAGTCCTGTGAATGCAAACCCTCAGGTAGCTTTGTGAACACAGGTGTATATCACGTAGCAGCAGAGCAAGTGAGTGATCACAATTCTGAGACACCTTTGGTGCTGCTGGTGTTGTAAAGGCCCCTGATTCCATTCAACTGATTCTTGTTTTTCTGAACTATTTTATCACTTCTGTATTACAGATTCTGCCTTTTCCATATGGAGTGTATTCATACTAACTGGCTGCTCTGCAGACGCTGTGTTAGAGAGTTGGCATTTAAGTCAGTGCTGGCTGCCCCCAGCTCCAGCTGTGTCCTCTTGCTCTGCCTTGGAAGGTGCTGAGCCTTCTCTGAGGGCATGGTGAGCTGCAGGATGCTGGGGCACGGTGCAGCACGAAAGCAGATTCTGTTAGTTGTACCTGCGTCTGCAGTGGAGCTGCTGTCTTATGGTAGAAACTTTTCTTACTTCATTCCAAAGGTTTTGGCATGGCATCTCTTGTAAAGTCCTTACTACTGCTTTGTCAGCTGTTGAGCACCTTTCTATTATGCTTTTAATACAGATGAACCTGGATTTTCCTGGAAGTGAGTGCAACAGAAACACTGAATCAACAATACTGCTAGCATTGCAGGCTGCAACAGGTTTTCAGGCTTATACAGGCTGGTAATGCCCAGACTATATCAGAGGAAAGAGGTTTCTCCTGAAGTAGTTTGGGTTTTTTTTCATAGACAACAGATTGTCTGCACTGGATGTTTTTGTAGAGAAATGCGTTCCCAGGAAACTCAAGAGCAAAACTACCCAAATGAGTGACCCAAATAAGCAGATCCAAGGAGAGCTCCTGTGTTTCCCAGAGGATTTGGTTACAGGAACTCTGGCTTTTGTTCATTCCTTATTAAACGTACATAGCAACTCGTATTATAAAAACTTGGCCAAGACAGTTTGGAAATATTTCCGTGTTTTAAATACCGTTAAGACAAAGCACAAGTCTGAAAGTATTACTATGTGGACCTGTCAGTGCAGTACTGCTAATGAGTCATGCATTAAGCTGTGAGAGATGTAGCCATCAATAACCTTGCCAAAGTGTTTTCCAGTACAGGTATTTTGTATTTGTAATTACCATTTCTGACCTCATCCTGCAAACATGCAAGTATTTGCATATTCTTGTATTTATTGGTATTGAATGTGGTCAGTCTGCTGAGCTGAGAGATGTATGCATGCATTCAGTTACTCAGAGAATTAGGATTTCAGGGGCACAGAATGGAGGATGCACCATATATAAGCAACTTGCAATTGTAGTCACTTGTTAAAATAGTTTACAGTGGCCCGTGAGGCACAAGAACGAACATAGCACATCTTTAAATAAGTATAAAATTTTAGATTGTATATGCTATATTTTGCTGACATGTGAAACTTCCACAATTATTTATGCCACAGATGAGTTGCCTCTAATTAAAAAAAATTAAATCCTGGAAAAAAATCAATCTTCCTGCCAATTAAAACAATTCTCTCTTTTCTTTCTGTTAGCCTATGAGACTGTACTTTCATGTAATGTCACAATGCTCTGTGACTAGAGAGGTTATGAATCTTTATGAAAAAATGGACCAGTATATCAAATTAAACAGAATGTATGCCCCAGGGAATATTATCCTGGAGTACTTGTCGATGGCATGGGTGTCGATCCGCATGCTGACGTATCTCTGGTTTTTCCTCCTGGCCGAGCCCCTCTCCGAGCCCAGTGCCAGCTGCACCATCATCCGGTCCTGTTTGTCCCCATCCTCGGACATGAAGTGCCCCAGCTCGTTCACGTCCCCATCATTGTAGCTGCCATCCACCATCATGGGCCGGGGCTGAGGTAGGCTGCATGCACAGGCAGGCTGTGGGCACACACAAGGGCAGCAAGGGTTTGAGCTGTGTCCACACGGTCACAGACAGCCCTTTCCTCCTTCCAACCCATAATGGTGTGGAAAGGCATGGGGGATTCAGGCTGCTGGGATGCAAAAGGGAGGACAAAACAGTGGAGCTGGGCAGGAGCTTTTTCCATTTCCACTTCCATGTCTGCAAGGCACAGGTGCAGTCAGGGAGAGAGCAGGACTGTCTGTGGAAAAACTCCTTTGGCTCAGGCACAGGTATCAGGGTGTAAACAAAGGTTGGACTTACACCTTGCAGCTGAGAAAATCAGAGAAAGGCAGAGGGAAACTGCAAAAGGAATGTTTGAAACCTGCCCCATTTGGAGAGATCTCAGGCTGAAATTTTAGTTAAAATGTAATGTAACAAGGGTAGAATGGGAAAATTTGGACCGCTGTATAAGTTTAGACTGTGCATAGACAGTATCTGTCATGTCATCTGAAACCCGAAACACAGAATCTAACTGATTCTATCCACAGGTTTTAATCTACGGTATAAAACAATATTTAAAGGTAAAATCCTAAGACCCATCCCATCTATACAGGCAGTGGAGGGCTATACCTAGAGGGAGTTAGCCTCCGCAGATTCCAAAGAAAGAGGAGTGAGCTTGGGCATGGGCTGTGTGTGGCAAATCTTTATAACCCACAATGCCTCACTGCTGGTGTCTTTTTGCACACATTGCATTTTCTCCCAGGCAGCTGAAAGCAGCACTCTGCAGTTTCAAAGCCTTGAACATTTCCAGACTTTTGCCACACCTTTTACCAGGGGCAATAAAATGACACTGGAGATAGAAAACCTCACCTTGTCCCGCAGTTTCCTCTCCTTCCGCTCTTGCACCGTTGTCAGGTAATTCACAGCCGCGTATTCCAACACCGAGAGGAAGACAAACACAAAACTGACCCACAGGTAAATGTCCACTGCTTTGATGTAGGAAACACGAGGCATGGAGGCATTCACCCCAGTGATGATCGTGGACATGGTCAGCACAGTAGTTATCCCTGGGAATGCACCAGCAGAAGAGATCATAAGATGCTTTCAAACCAGACCCTTCATCACAAATACAGCAGTTGCTACAATTTCCTGACACCTGAATTTACCTTTCAATATTTTTTTTTTCACTTTTGGGTATCAAGTTTCACTGCCTGAGGAGGGTCCAGGCAGCCCTGATTTGTAACTGGTATTTTCTTGTCTATTTGGTGAGCACAGCTCTAATTCTGGTCTCAGGTGTTGCTAGTCTGGCTCCTCACCACACCAGCAGCCTCCCACCCTATGGCCAGGCAGTGGCACTTTGACCCTGTGCTGGCTGCACCCCATTCTAGGCTCACCACAGTTCCTGGAGGGGTACAAATACATGGATTTGAACTCAGTGATCCTAAAGGGTTCCCTTCCAACTCAAGATACTCTATGACTCTGTGATTCTGAGTGTCTCAGCTTCTAGTTCAACCCCTCCACAGCACGGACACAAGCAAAGCTGCTGCTTTTACCTGTTTCCCCTGTATTTTCTGTATGCTGGACTTCTCCTGGGAAGTCTTGCTTCATGAGAAGTCACAGAAGTCTCCAGCTGACTCTCACACCTGGTCTGTGCATTCACTGGAGCACAAGCAGGGAATATGGTGCCCCACAAGGTAGTGCTGCCCCACATTACACCCTGGGAGAGCACAATGAGCACATGAGCAAGGGCAGGAGCCCCTTGTCAAGGGCAGTAGCTCAGCATTACCCTGGCTCTGAGAGAACCCCTCCATGGCCCTCTCATTTCAGGGGCTAATTATGTCATATTAGTGATAACTTTGGAAGTTGAAATGATGTATATAAGCACAAAGGACTGAATTCACGTGAGTATCTAGGTGCTAAAAATACTGCTAAGGCAGTGCCTACATCTTCTGAAAAGACACGGCCCATACCCTTATGCTTCTTTTAATGATGTCTCAAAGCAATGGGTGCTGTTTCTAAATTCAGACATGAAAAGCTGCCTTATTGCCATCTCTATTTTGTCTCAATATTCTCTCCACTGAGGGAATATGATTTTAAGAACAAATAAAATCCTGAGGCATGTTGCCTGGAATAAGAGGAAGCAAGCTTGAGTTCAGAATCTGCAAAAAAAACCTAAACAGGACTTTGCTGAGGGCAAAACATCCACTTTAGAAGATTTATGTCCATATCACAGTTCTGCTCCTATGGTGACTCCTGTGATATATGACTTCATCTCTCTGAAAGATGCAGCAAAAGTGGAGTCTGAATGCCTCACACTGCAGTGCAAATTAATTTAACAAGTTAAACTGCACAGCACAGTTCAGCTGTGTTATTTCCACCCTCCCTCCCCTAGCAAAACTCAATAAACCGAAATTTTGTCAGGGCTGCTGATACTGATTTTCACCTTCTTTCTCACTGAAGTCTCCAAAGGATACTGACACCTTGGCTGTACACGTACCCTGTCTCTGTTTAGAGCAGTAAAAGCAGAGTGGGAGGTTTGTTCTCTGACTCATTCTAGGTGCATATTGTACAACCAGGGAAAGCAGCTCTCTTGGTACTGCAGGGCACGAGAAGTTTGCACTCTGAGGGGACACATGCCTTGTCCCTGGGGCATGTATGTGTGCCACAGCTGATTTCTGTGCCTCAAGGCAACACGGGGGCAGCGCATGGAACCAGGGATTTCACCTTGATGGTCAAGGCTATGGTTGCAGCCTTTGTCTCTTAGGTCTGCTGACTACAAGATTGACTTTACCTAACGGGACTCTGGCAGGAACTGCTCGTCGGTCAATCCAGAAGGACACCCAGGATAACATGACCATGAGAGTGGCAGGGAAGTAGGTTTGGAGCAGGAAGAAGAAGATGTGTCGACGTAACGTGAAGTTTATATAGAGGCGATTGTACCACCCTGTGAAACAGAATGAAAAAGAGAAGTTACACCAACATCAGACTACTTTCAGATAGGGTGATGCTGCATGAGGGGAAAAGTGAGTAACTTTACACACAGTTAATGGCTGCAAATCACTGCAATTTACAGAAAAAAACTCCTTACTGAACCAACTATCAAAGTCAAAGCATCTCTTGGGCTGATATCTTCCAGAAAATATAACCTATGCAAAACTCAGAGAGTTTAATTCAAGTTAAGACTTGGTGTCACCTTGAAGAGGGCTTATCTTTCCAGACTGCATGACCATTAAGATGGAAGTGTGTGGCAGGGACAGCTGACATGATATAGAAGAGTGGCAGGTCTGATGGGACACAGAGAGAGCTCCCAGTGGACAATCCTCCATGGCCAAGGCCAAGAGAGACAGTTTTTACCCCTTCTTCCCCCAGCTCTGGCAGGTGCTCTGTCTGCCCACCTGTGCTGCTGTAAAAGGCAAGCTTTGTGGTGGTGTGAAACTCCTGAATCAGGAACTGGGACAGTGATATCCTCTCATCTGTTTTAAGGGACTCATTCCCATTCTTCCAGTACAGCATAAGGTCATCTTCAGTGTAGGCATCTAGGAAAGCAGAGCAAACTCAGGATAGTGTACTAAGACAGCTGCTACCATCCCCACAGTCCAGGATGTGCCCACACAGCCCTCCTGGCTCCTTCAGAGCTCCCAGCTGAAAAGCTCAAATTCCCAATGCCACCCACCTAGGTTGTGGGTATGGCTGTGGCAAGGAGTGGACTAGCTCATTGTCACAGCCCTCAGGCCTGATGCCTGGTACATTTTGTTAACCCTCCTGCTTCTCTAATTGTAGTTTCACACACATAATAGGTGTGTCAAGTAACCCACTGCATCAGAACTTGAAAAATTCTTTATTGTAAAATTCCTAAAATCAGTAGCATAGAAAAGCAGCCTTAGCAGAAAGAACCTGTTTGGGGTGATGAGAGGAATGATTTATCAATGGTCTGAAGAATGCAGGAGGAAAAACTCTAATTTTTCTGCCTGTGATATACACATGAACATTACTTGGTTTTTTAATACATGTGGAAATAACAGTAATGTCAATCCTTTTACATGGGTTTAGTAGCAGCTCTTTCCAGAGTGGGAGAAAAAATCATATATTAATGTATTAAAACAGAATTAAGACTGTAATTTCTTATTGCAAGGTTAAGCAGAGGAAAATAACTCAAAAAAGCCAACATTTTCAAACGTTGCTACATGAAATCTGGCCAATTCAAATGTGCATCATACTTGGGACAAAGGGTGTAAGCTGGGTTTATCTCAAATAGGACTAAGAAGCATAAGAGGAAGGCAATTAATGTCACTACCCTGCTGTGGTTTCTACACCACAGATGAGCAGATGGGAGCGGAGGGTGTAAGGCCATTTATCCATGTGTTTGAGGGCACCTGGGCAAACAGGTGCTCTTGGAGGCTGCTGGCCTGCAAGCAAGGGCCCTGTGGGTGGAGAGGCAGTGGGGCAGCCTGGCTGGCATTCAGGACCACTGGCAAGGCAGTGCTCACAGCTGGTTTTTAAAAACACTTGTTCCACCACCACCTAATTCTAGTGAAAAAATACGGGCCGGGAGCTTCTCTTAGTGTTGAACTCTGATGACTTTGGTTAGAGCTCCCATGACTGTAGCAGCAGTTTAATTATTGGTACAATTAATTATTGGTTTAACACAGTTTGGGTGCTCATGGGGTGTCCTTGGCTCCCCTATGCCTCCACATTACTTACAGCTTTCAATCTCCAGGGAACATGTTTGGGTATCCAGCGGAAAGCGACTAAAATCCATGTTGCACATTGCTGTTACTGTAACTCTAGGAAGAAATAAAAATCACGCATTAAAAACTTTTCTCCTTGTGCAACTGAAAAATAGTAAAGCTGTGAGTTTGGTTTTCTATTAAACAACTACAACTAGTACCACTCATTTTATTAAACAACTACAGCCACTATCACTCAACTGAAAATAAATTCCTTCCATTCCACTAAAGCCATTCCACTTTAGTTAAAGCCATTTCTTTCTCTCAGAAAACTACTGTTAAAGGTGACTAGAAAGTTAGGCCATTACAAATTGCAATTAGATGACAAAAGTATTGGAGAAGAAAATGAGAAAGGGCAAAAAGGACACTTCCCCCCTGACAATGAGCAAACATATCTCTTCAGACATCTGTCCTTTGAACAGATGCTTTGTATTGTAAAATAATTTTCATTTATCAAAGCCATCGTAGTGCCATGAGGGATGCAGGTAATTTCCCTGCACAGAGTGAATTTCCAGCTGCTCAGTGGGAACCCGGTGATCACACATGGAAATCAGCCACCAGAGGGCACAGGGCTGGAGCTGGAATGCAACAGCGACCACTGAAATGCTCTGGCACATCAATCAAGCTCTCTGGCTTTGCCATAGTCTGATTACCACATTTTTAATAGCATAATTTAGTGTTTGAATCAGAAGAAACCATAAATCTTGACTGGTTTGGACTCTAAAGAAGTAAATGAAAATAAAAGTATAAATCATATCGGGGAAAGAATTAATAAGGTTTAGAAGAGTTAGTTGGTAGAGAGACATCTGTCATACGGTGATAAAAACACAGTGCAATCCCTTATGTTAGCAGTCCTTCTGCACAAGTGGGTTCTGTCTGATGTTGCTTTCCTGTCTGAAATTAGACTTTGAGTGAAAGTCCTTGGTTGAAATGGAAGTTTAGGAGCCAGTGAGGTCTATGGTGGTTTCTAAAATGAGAGAACAATGTCTGGCAAAGAACCCTAAAAAGGCAGACACCAAGGAAAAATACAATATTCAGGCAAAGGCATTCAGTAAGGCAGAGAGGCAGTAACGACCTGCTTGTTCTTATGGGGAGCCTTTGTCCCTCCCCAGCATTCACAAAGCATTGCAAGTTGCACTCACTGCCGAATAAAATACTGAAACTCTGCCGGTTTGCTATTGAAGACATTCGCCACCACTTTGTGCTGGGCAATTGTTTAAGCACAAGGCTGTGAAGGATCTGAGTAGTTTGGTGTCCTCCTGTTCCCATCTTCTTTATATAATCATAAATGCTTGCAATGCAGATGGTTGGCAGCTAAATGAGTGTGTAGGCACGCATGATACAGCTGAACAGTATGTCATATTCTTGGCCTTTTTTATTGTACTCAGGACCTGACCAAAATTTGTAAAGGCCTAAAGAATATCTGAACCTTGTCTAATCTGATGAGTGAAGAAAAATATTTGATAATGAGAAGGTAGACAATGTTCAGGCTATGTATCCAAATGAACTGTAGGATAAAAATACCAAAGAACAAAAGAATTTTTGTCAAACTGATGCCCCCTAGGGAATCAAGAATTTCTTTGCTTGACTTCTTTTGTAGGATCATAAAACACCTTGTCAGGCTGAGAAGTTACCCCCTCACCTTGTGGCAGGCTCAGCTTCACCTCTGCCAGTACCAACATTCCCTAAAGACCTCCACAGCCTTCACAAGCAGTGTATTCTGCAACTTTCTCACTAGTTAAAGCTATGAGTCTTGCTGATACTGACCTCCTATCATTCAGGTTTTCCTTCTTTTTGTCCTTCAGAATATATTATCTATCATCTGATGCTTTGTTTATTTATCAGGTATTATTTCACTGCTGTGAAAGCGATGTTGACATTCTTGCATCAGAATATTGTACAGAAATTTTCTTTCTAATAGGTTTTTATGGGTCCTTTGGCAATACTTGCTTTTTTAACTGAATGGAGCTGCAGCCAAGTAAAACAGAAACACAGATTTTATTTTCTTTTAGAGATTGACAAATTGATTGACAAATTGATTATCTGGGATAGAGTTAATTTTTTTTCACAGTGGCTAGTGTGGGAATACATCTTGGATTTGTCCAGAAAACAATGTTAATAACACAGAGATATTTTCATGAATGCTGAGCAGGGCTTCCACAGCATCAAGGCCTTTTCTGCTTCTCCAACCCAAAAAGGAGGAGGCTGAGGGCACACAGGGAGTTTGGGGGGGACAGCTGATCCCACCTGACCAAAAGGACATTCCACAGCATATGGCATCATGCTTAGCATATTAAGTGGGGGAAGAAGAAGGAAGGGGTGGAAATTTGGAGTAAACGCATTCATGTTCCCAAGTGACTGTTATGTGTGATGGAGCCCTGCTTTTCTGGGGTGAACACCTGCCTGCCCTTGGGAAGTCGTGAATGAAATTCTTGATTTGCTTTGCCTGTGCATGGGGCTTTTGCTTTATCTAATTCTCTGCCTTTATCTCAACCCATGAAGGTTTTTTTGGCTTTTACTGTTCCAATTCCCTTCTCCCTCCCACAAGGAGGAAGTGAGCCAGCAGCTACATGGGGCTTAGTTGCCAGCTGGGGTTAAATCATGACACAGATGCTCCTCACTTAGCATCTCCAAGCATGAAAGTGTTACTTACCAGAAATTAAAAAATCCCAGTTTAATAACATTCAGACTTATGTCAACTGATGAACTATTTGGAAAATAAGAGAGAAAGCCAAGGCTGGGACCACCCCTCAAGCCAGTGGACAAAGAAATGACTACCAAAAATGTCTCCTGCAAGGAGCTCCAATGGATTTCACATGAAAAGCGAGCAAAAAGCAGAAAAAACCAAAACAAGTGTTTGGGTTGCTCTAACCATACGTGGGAGTCACCAGAAGCTATATACCCTTGCTCTGAAGCTTGTCACTTCATGTGCTGAAGGATGTTCCCTCTGATTTTTTGCTTATCATAAAGTGGCACTCAGTAAAATTTATACTTCTCCATCATTGCTCTCAAGAATAGAAACTGCACATTTTGCTAAGCCCAGAGACTTTGCTGTGTAGTGAAGTGGATAACTATAGCTACCCTGGACTTCTCTTTATTGCCAGAAACTGCCCTTTTATTTAGAATGTGCCCTGCAGGGATTGCAGCCTGCTGGCCCTCGCTGAGCTGCTCCAAGCTGACTGCAGCTTCCCAACAGGAACAGGGGCTAGCCATGCTCACAAGGCGAAGGGAGAGTGGTGGAACCAACAATGCTGGCACAGAAACTGGCTTTCTGCAACAGGCACTTAAATGTACTCATACAGGCACTCAGATGTCTGTGGATAGCCAGCACATTCATTATTTTTTATGCTTTTTTTTGTATGAAGTCATGCAAAAACACAATACAGGAATCAATTAAAACACTTTCTCTTTCCACTAATAGCTTGCATTGACCAAATGCGGTTTTACCTGAGGCTATAAAGTACCTTCCCATCTGGCTGGACCCGAAGCATGACATTGTCTGTGGTGGTGTCGTGGATGAAGGAACGCTTGGAGTGGACAAAGAACATGTCAGGCACCCAGATCTTCTTCACCAGTCTGCCATCAAAGGTCATGCTCTGGTTGTTGGTGCTGGGGAAGGACAACCTCTCGTCTTTCCAGTAGTGCCTCAGATAAAGCGTCATGGTGAAGTCCTGCAGCAAACAGACTTCTGTCACAACTTACACCTTATCAGCATAATAGCTCCTCTCTGGGACAAACAATGAACTGTAAAGCACCTCTCCTGAGGGCACATCCACTCCCCCTGGGCTGAAAGGGCCATCACCAGCTACAGCTTGTTTATTCATCAGGTCAGATAGATTTACTGGGTTCAGACATAACTGACTTCTCAAACTTAAATTTAGTACAGAATGAATAACTCTGTCACTGATGTGTCTTCATTTAAAAAGCAAGCAGTGATCTTGCTAAGCACCATGGCATTTTTCTACAAAGCTGCATGAGTTAAAAAGTATTGATTCTGAAAATATAAAATCTTCTCCATTACTATTTTGCTAACAGCCAAAATTGACCCTGAATTTTTTTTTAACCCAAGGCCATCTAGCGGTTTTCCCATGTTGATGAGTGTTGCAACTTGACATTAGAGGAGGAACAGGGGCAGTATTCAAAAGCCATGGGAACTAATTCAAAATCATAATTTTTGATTTAGAAAAAACCGAAACAGAATAGGTTTATTGTTTGGGTTTTGTTTGGTTTGGGGTTTGTTTTGGGGGGTTGGTTTTGGTTTTTTTTTTAACTTCTAAGTCCTCAATGTTAATTCTTCCACTTTGCTTTCAAATCCCAAAGCTTTTTAGGAGCCCTCTGGCTACCTTCACAAGCTTTCTCCTCAGCCAGGACAGGTGAAGGCTCAGGATACCCATGGCTAGCTGTTGAGGTACCAAGAGCACTGGAGTCAGGAAGTCAGCTGAAGGGGTCCCCAGTTCTGGGGGAAAAGCTCACCCCTGAGGTCAAATGACTGCAGATATCCCAGCCCACACAAGAGTAGAAATAGCTGCAGTGAGAGGAGCCTGACATGCCACCAGTATGTCTGCCCACCGCCACCTGTGTTGCCACACAGCCCTTTCCTAGCTCAGGCATGGGAGGAGGTCCAGTGCAGGCTCTTTAACCCTCTGTCTGTTAATTGGGAGCACAGAGAATCTGAGGCTTCCTGTGAAACCTTCAGACCTGTTTGATAATTTTGTTGAAAAGTCAGAACATTTTGAAAAATATTCTGTAGTGGGGAGTGATTTTTTCTCTTCCAAAGCAAAACCTGAGTTACTTAGAGACTCTGTGGGTCATAGAATGTTTGGATTGATAAAGTGCCCTTAAAGAACATCTTGTTCCACCCACCCTGACATTGGCAGGCTATCTTCCACTAAACCAAGTTGTTCAAAGCCCTCTCCAGCCTGACCTTGAATTGGATGAGGCATCCACAACTTCTCTGGGCAGTTTGTTCCAGTGCCTCACCATGCTCTGAGTAAAGAATTTCTTCCTTACATCAAATCAAAACCTATCCTCTTTCACTTTAAAGCCATTCCCCCTACTCCTTGGGAGCTTTCTGGCCCCTGACTACCTCAGAACTTGTCCAAAGTGATACTGTGTCTACAGCATGCAAGTCCCTTAAAACAAACACATTCATTGATCTCAGATCTTTTAAGTGTGTTACCACTATTTAAGAAAATATAGATAGAATATAGAATATAAATATAAAATAGAAACCCAAATCCCTTGAGACAGTCTTGGTAATGTTTTATCATTTTGTCATAAAGAAAAGAAAATGTCAGATTTCCTCCTGCTTCAAGGGCCATTAAATGGTAGCATGAGGTTAATAGAAGTAATTGTTGGCAGATACAGATCAAACCTGAATCTGCCTTTGGAGGCTGTGGAATGTTTGTCCTTGGCAGTATTCAAACTCCATGGACACAAACCCAAATAGCCTGCAGAGTTTTGGTCTCCAGAGGTCCTGTCTGTGACTCTTACCATGTCCACCTCAGAAATGCTGTCCAGACTTTCAACTTGGACATCCACCCCAACAGGAATTGCAGGGCCTAGAGAAAAAAAAAAAAAAAATAGGAGCTGACAAACTTAGTGAAACAAAGCAATCCACTGATTTTACCATCTTACAGATAGAAATACATGCTCAGTCTGAAACAGAAACAACAGTAAACCAATAGAAAGTATAAATTATTGGAATTCTGTCATGGGGTAGCTTTACTTTTAAGACAGCTTGGAAAGAGGGGAAGTTGAAGCTGCTGGTGGCTGATGGGAGTTTTACTGGTTTAAAACCACGACAAATTCACAACAAAAAAACTCCTAATAACAAAGTCAGTAATAAGACTGACCCACTAATAACTTTCTTTTTCTATTGTGTCATCCTACATGTGTCCCTTCAAAATTTAAAAGTGAACTGTAATTCAGTAATTCACTAGTGCTGGCGTCCAGGACTGGCAAGACAGATCACTGGAAGAGAGACCAGTGGTGGCACAACTAAGGGAATGTGGGAGATTTTCCCTCACTTTTGCTCCCCTTGCAGGCTAATAACATCCATGAGAGCTACTATGTGTATTTGACCTTCACAAGACTCAGTGCTCAGCTGTGGAAAAGAAAGGGTGACAGGAGGGGATACATTGCAGGACACATACATGTGCCACTGAGCCTGAGGTTCCTGAGGGGAAGGATGTGACCCCATGTAATAGGGATTCTGAACTTTTTTCCCTCCTCCAGGCTTTGACTAGTCCCTCAAATACCTCTGGCAATTACAGTCCAGGAGAGCTGTCAAGTAAAATAATGCTCACATTTGTGAACTGCTGTGAAACTGAAATGTTTTTAAATTAATTGAACATGCTGGTATTTGGTATATTGAGCATTTAGTGATAAAATCTTCTTTCATCAGAGTATATAATGGTATCCTGGATTTGAATGACCATCTGTCAGCCAGAAAGGGTAGATAAATTACAACATTCTCTAATCCGATGGGCTAAAAGAAAGTGTGTTCTCCTTCATCCATTTCCCTGAAAGCTTTGGGTGCTCTAGCACACAACCACAAAAATGCGAGCAAGCATTAACACAGACAGACAAAATATTTTCTTTTGGGTTATAAATGAAGTAAGTGGGGTACATCATTTGATTGTGCACACCTATGTGCCACACTAAGAGAAAATCTTAGAATTCCCTCCATCACCCAGGAGTAAACACAAGGTGTATTTGCAGATTTTATCAGAAGAAAGTATCACTGAGCACCAGGAATAATATATTGCCTGTTAGTCACATTTCCATGCCTTTGACTAAGCTTTTTGCTCATCCAGAAGGCTATTTCACTGCACCTCTATTCCCCTTAGAGTGCCATGAATTCAGAACTCAGAACAGAAATTAGAGACAGAACAGCCAGTCTGCTTCTTCACTGCTGTACATGTTACAGTATAAAGAACTGACAGTGTAAAACAGGAACAGTGACAAATGTGCATGTTTCATACCTCCAAAACCTGGTCTCATGCTGAAGTCATGGTCATCTATTCGCAGCAGCTGCTCTGACTTCGTCAGGGGAGATTTGGTGATGTCAGGGCTTCGTTTTAAGATTGGGCTACCAGGAGGAGAGAAGCACAGCTATGAGCCCTGAGCAGTGCCTGTGAGAAGTACGTGCTTGTTTCACTCCATTTACTCCTCAGAACATCCACCCCTTAGACCATGAGCCTGTGATTGTGGCAGTGGTTGGCAACATGTCATTAAAAACTGATTCCTGCACTGATCATCCAGTTTAGGCACCTGTGATAGTTTTAGCACTAAGAAAACATTTGTTGGGTGGCTTTTTGTCCCTGTAAAATTCTCTCTGCATACAGCAGTTTGGGGGCAGCTATTAAAACGTGTGGGCTGGAGGAATAGTATGTGTGGATAAGTGGAGTGGGGGAGGCATTCCTGACATTGAGTTATGATGGAGTGTGAGGCCAGGAATTAGGGAAACAATATATCAAATAAGCTACTGGCTGTTGCCCAGGAACAAAATGGAGACAGTCTGGGAACCAGGCCAGGAGGCAGACCATTCCCTAACTTGGGATAAAATTATTAGCTTCTGCCCCAGATTTCCATCAAGGATAAAAAGCAGCATTACAGACCTGGGAGGTCTCTGAGCATTAAGGAGCCTGGGAGGGTAATTCCAGAAGCTGTTGGAGTTGCACTGAATGCTGGACAGAGGAGGCTCTGATGCCCTTCCACATCCAAAATGCAAACTGCTGTTCAGTGCCCCAGTGCTTTGACTGGGATGGTGATGGCAGCAGCTCCTTGGTTGCTCCCTTGTCTAGGGGAAGCCTTTGCTGCCCTCAGAGCCAGCTGCATGCTCAAAAGAAGGAGTAAAGGTTTTGCAGGTTCTTGATTTTAGAAAAGATGGCACACTCAGACAGGCACTGTGTATATTCATCTGAATATACACAAGACAAGTAAGAAGTAGATTAAAGGAAAACAGGCTGACAAAGAAACTTGATGAGGAAAAAGCTCCTGAGATAAAGTTTTTCAAAACTGAGACTGCTTAGCCATGCTGTACTTCTCAAAGACGCGTTGAAAGTTGTACAAGAAGCCAATACAACAATCTCCTAACAGAGGCCAGTGGTGTTTTCAGCAGCTCCTCTCTCAAATCCTTTATCTGGACTACAAAGTATCTTAGAAAGATGCCTAGTCTGAGTTAAATAATTTCTAGGAGAGTTGAGTTGTCTACTTCTGTCAGTGAGTTCTAGCCATGAATTATCCTTCTGGCATTTTAAAAGGTGGCTCCTGCTTCTCCTTTAGGTTTAAGTCATCCTCTGAAAGACCTGTGAGTGTACATTAGGGAAGGTTTATGCCTGTGCAAGGCAGAGGAGCAATATTAGCAGACCAGTGGCAAAACAAACATTTGTGAGCAGGTTTGACTGTGCTCAGAAAGGTGCTTTCTCCCGTCCAGCGGCAGTGGGAAGGACAAATGGCATGATAGAGAGCCCATGAAAGGGGCTCAGGTCTGCAGAATGGATTCTTAGAGGGAAGGCACCCACTGGCACAGCACGCCAGCACAAACTGCGCATCAGCACCACATGGAGCCCTGAGGGGATGTGGCAAATGGCCGCAGCCTCACCCCTCACGCCCATGAGGGTGTCAGGCAGCGGGGCCTCCCCCGGAGCCTGCTTGATCTGCTACTGGCACGGCTAAACCTAAAGACGACGGGTTTGTGTGAGTGGTGCCCCCTTCCCCTGCCCAGCCCGGGCATGCGGCTGGCAGGCCTGGGCAGCAGCAGCCCCCTGAGGGTTTTGCTTACCTGCCTTGCTTGTGCACCTCGCCGTGGGCCTCCCGCCTCTGCCGCTGCGGCCGGCTGCGGGAAAACAATGGGAAAAGGGAGAGCTGAGACAGGTGGGCACGGGCAGGCGGGAGAGGATGTCAGGAGGGAGGCACCAGATCCCTGCAGCATCGCCTTCTGTCACAGGTGAGAAATGGTGCTTACCTTTTTTGTCACCCCTTCAGCAAAGGCCGGCCTCAGGCTGGGTATGGCGAGGGGGGAATGCTCGGGCTCACAGCGGGGAGAGGGCAAAAGGAAGGGAGCCGTGATGCTTGTAGGGTGGGATGGTTGTGTTTTCGATTGTCTGGCAAAGAACCCAGGCAGGCAGCTCAGGTCGCACCTGCCCAGCTGGCAGCAGCAGGGGCTTTGGGGACCGGAGCTGCCATGGGGCCTCTGGTGGCGGGGACACAGCTGTGACACCTACAGACAGAGTCAGCCAGGTTATATTCACGGGAAAAAAATATTTTCAAATTATTTCAGGGCAAAAAAAAAAAAAGAAAAAACTGTGAAAATTGTTTCATACCATTTCCCAGCTGGCTGTCAAGAAAGGACTTCTCAGGTCTTCGGCCAATATTTTATTTAATCATTAAAGGCAAGAATATTGCTTTTGGCGATGTAAGTGCTAGCTTGAGCAAAAGTAACATTTTAAATATTGAACATTTCTAAGTCATCTTTAACTAAAAGTAAAAAAAATTAGCTTCTCGCTGTAATAAATGCTAACTCAAATCAACTCTACGAATGAGGCTTTTTGCCCATTAGCATACATTCCAAGTCCCTGTGTAGAGATTTACAGTGGTAAAATTCCTTTTGCAGTAATGGTTTTCAGCACCTGAGCACCATTGCCCTCTGGTATGTGGTGGAGGGACCCCAGGCCTTGTGGGACAGTTCCTTCCTGGACTGGGAACATTCCAGAAGCCAATAGTATCAGAGGGAAATTCATCTTGCTGCTGCCACAGAGAACCAGACAGCCAGGACAGGAATGGGCATATTGGGCTGTAGGGTTATCCTGAAGTGAAGCACTGGATGAGTAAGACTTTTTTTTTTTTTTTTTCCCAGAATCTGTTCTAGGCTTCCCAGAGAAATTCTAGGAATAAATGCACAGGCAGACCAGTGTTTGGGGAAGTCTTTGGGCAGTGCAGCACCATTGCCATTATGAGAAGCAGCTTCTGTGGCACTGTTCAGACCTGGGCATCACGCAGCAAAACACTTGCAAATGCAAAATGCACTTTCTGGAGCTTTCTGCCTTGTTCTATACCCTTGCTGATATGTTCCTCTGCTGCCTGTTTCTCATCTGCTGGCTGTCAGGAAGTAATTTCTCGTGTTTTGGGGATAAGCAGATTCTGGCAACAAGCTGACCGATTTACATGACTTTAAAGTGCCCTAGTAAACTCTTGGCAGTTCAGGAATAATGCTGGTATTCGAACAGGGATGAGGTAGGCCATGTTCTTGCCATTCCTAATTTTAATTTCCTTTGTAGGTCTTATCTAATGCTTCACAGTGGCTCTGTCCCTATTCTGGTTGTCAAGGGAGACTTCAAGGCATGGCCATCAAGGATTCGTTGCCAAATCCCCCCCATCCTCTGCACTCAGCAACCCCAGGTACTTCCTTTTATTTCCTCCAGGTGTTTCTTCATTTCCTCTAAAATGAACTTTCTTTCATTGTAGCAAACAAGCACAAAATGTCCCCCATGCTCCACTCACTGCAGGGTACTGTGTTCATGATTTGAGCTTTGGTTTGGGTATTTTGCTTTTCTTTGCCAGCCCTGTTCCCCTTGTCACAGCTCTGTGGCAGCAAAACATTTTTACCTGTTACCCAGTTACTTCAATTTGTAGCCCCATTTCTTTGTGTTTCTTTCTGTTTTCCACTTTTTTTCCTAAATGCCAAACTACCACAACTCAAATATATTTTCTGCTCTGGTTCCTGGGGACTCCTCTGCTGGCTCAGTGATCAATGGCAGCTCCATTGTGGCACCCCATTACCCTGTCTGGGCTGGGAATCGATGGAGAGCTGCTGTGGCTTCCGCTGTTTCTGGGTGGTTGCGGTTGACAGCTTCACCCAGGAGATTCAGCCCAGACATTGTGTACAGATTGCTCAGCACAACTGGCTGTGAGCGTCCCTCCTGTCTTCACTGGGGTGACAGGCTGTCTTTAAAACTCAGCAATCATTCCTGAGGTAAAATATACTGAATAACGAACAACCCTTTTTTTTCCCCCCCACCATGTCAATATTCTCCTAGTAGTTACAATGCCAAAAGGCATTTCATGTCTCATGAAGCTCACAGATGCTTTTTGAAAAATCAACAACTGGAGCAGAGTGGCATTTATTCACAGTGCTCCCTGTGCATTGCTAGAATAGCTCTTGGGTCCCTGATGGCAGCTGGGGTGGTGCAAGCTCTTCAAAGTCACTGTTATTGCCCCAGATCTACCCACTTCTTCAAGGGATCTTGAGATGCCTCTGCCTCAAAGTCTGAGGCTTGCTGGGGCTGGGAGGCAATGATGTGGCTGGTGCATAAGATAGCTGGGGAAGAAAATCAGCCAACCCAGATTTTGATCACTACTGCTACAGAAACAAGGCAAAAAGCATTTATTCTTGTGGTATTTTAAAGCATGATACTCCCTATTGATCTAATAGTCACTCCAACATAGCAAAAAAGGTTGCAGGGTTAGGGTTAACAGTGTCTGATTTTCAGAAGAAACAGTCCAACCATGACATATGAAGGTCCCATCAGGCATTTCCAAATGCCCAACTTAATAGAACATGTGCCAGAGGAATGTCAGGTCCACACTTAAAATGTGCATTAGAAACCCCACAGTATTCTTCATCTTGGAAACAGGAGCTTTTGAAAGCAACCAAAACAAATGTGTGAGAAGTCATTACCCATTGTAGCATTCTAGTTTGCAATTACTTCTGTAACATACATTTCCCACCTTTAATCCCACAAATCTTTATAGTAACAATACACCTTTGTCAGTTCCATGTCCATTCTGCCAAGACTCTGTTCCCTGCAGGGACTTGTGCTGCCTCCACTGCCCTCTCCTGCCTTGCCCAGATGTAATTTGATGGGAAGACAAAGCAGGACGCGGTTGCTGGCATTCCCCTGCCCATCATGGCATGAGGTCTGTGCAGCACAGCCTGTGCAGGATGGGAAGCACAGCACAAACTGTCCACCCCTGCTCACACAGGGATGGGGGCCTAGAGATGAGTGCCATGGCACAGCTGGCAGGCACGAGGGACTTTCATCACTTTCTGTACTTTCCAGTTAGAAGTCCTGCTGAAAACTGGCTCCACAAGATCCATATCCCCCTCTGCCTTGTATCAGTGGTAAGGAAGCCTGCGGATCGGCCACACTGCAACGCAGCATGTGCTGCAGAGCTCATATCTGAAAAAATTAAGCAGGAGAGGGCAGTGGAGGCAGCACAAGTCCCTGCAGGAAACAAAGTCTTGGCAGGATGGGCATGGGATTGGCAGAGGTGTATTGGTACTATAGAGTTCTGTGAGAAGTGTAAAAATCTTATTATATGTCTATTAAATGCCTATATATTTGACTAGACTTTTCTTCTCCCTATTTTATGACCAGTTAGTGACTGGGGTTCATACCACATCCTGTTAAAGCCCAAAACCAGACAGGGGAATTCTGGCTAAGGGAATAGAGAAGAATTAAAAAGGAATTGGGGATTGTATGTACAAACATACAGGAGGTTTCTGCAGAGAAAATTTAGGGCAGAGACAAAGGGAGCTGAGATCTACAATAGTGCCTGTGCATTGGGTGAGACTGAGGAGGAAAGAGGCTGGGTAGACAGAGGTGGGGAGGGAAGGAGAACATTGGGTAATGCCAAAAGGGAAGATAGCAGAAGGAGCAGAGAAGAGGGGAGACATCAAATTCAAACAGTGCCTCATCATTTTGTGGAATGACTCCTGGGGCACAGAGAGCCTGGACAGTCCTCCATGAGTAGTGGTGTCCCCTCACCACAGAGTGGTGCTGGACAGAGATAACGTCCAGCTCTGGAGACATGTGAGCCTTGCTGGGCTAAAGAACTTCCCAGCCTGTGTCCCAAAGGAAGAAAAGAATGTTTAGAGCAGGAGTTCACAGAACGTTCCTTCATAACATGCCTTTGACTTGCAAATTAATTGGGAAGGTCTTCTCAGCAAGCAGGAGATGCTGGTGGATAGGTGGTGCAGCAAGTCCAGCTGAAGACTGAGAAATCATCCAGAGCCCAGAGAAGAACTATGCAGGGCAAGGAAAAGTGAGATAGCTAAATAGGAAAAAAACCCCACCCAGCACCTGAGGGAGGAAAGAGCAAACTTGAAATGGGAGGAAGCTGCTCTTTCCTGGTGACATGCACTTCACCAGACATGATCCACTGTATAACGCATTAATTCCCCAGGGATAATGTAGGATAAAAACCCACTAATTTGTACTCAAATTGAGAGACTTGCTTAGCAGGAGCTGTAAACAAGATTCTAAGAACTGAGGAAAATTTGTTATGAAATGTTTTGTTGTTGTTGTTGTTTGTTTGTTTGTTTTGGTGGGGTTTTTTTGCATTTGTCAAGCCCTTATTTGTTTGTAATTATTTTGGACCATGTGTCCTTATGACCAGTAGGTTTAAAGATTGTGAAGAAAAGTGATACATCGCTATTATAATATATATTTTTAAATAGATGAAAAGAAAGGGGAAAATAGCACTATTTTTGATGTTTACATCACAAAGTCCAACAGTGGGATTCAGAGCTCTTCTACCATCTTTTTTTTTAGTTCAATGAGAACCCCATTTTAACCCATTATTACTTGAATCAGTTCAGTCTCAGATCAGCATCAGGTCAGTCTCAGAATGCAAAATACACAGAGGCAGAAGACATATATACACCTTTTAAAAGTTGCACTTCTTTTGCTCTTTGCCTGGACATAAACACTGACCAAAAAAAAAAAAAAAGGGAACACGTATATATATATTGATTACTCACAGAAAAGTTGTGCTACCTGAGGTCTTGACACTGTACCTGATACTGCAAAAATGGAAGTGCCCCTGTGTTGCAGGAATTGCATCCAGTGCATGGGTGTTTGTTGAGTTTTGTGCCACACATGTTGAAAGGAAGAGCTGGAAGAAGCAGAAGGTCCATCCTGCCAGCTAGGAGGAGGCAGGCACAGTGCCAGGACTCAGTCCAGTTAAAAAGAGAAACAGAGATGAAGGGAAGGGGAGAACTAATGGAGCAATGCAGAACTTCCTGAAAGGTTTCATGTCTGACCCAGTCTCAGAAGAAAAATTGACTTGCAAGCAGACATCAGCACAGTGTATATCAGGGAGAGGCATTTTAAGGAGTATTTAGGTAGCTGGAGATATTTAAGTCAACAGAGGCTGATGGCACTTCCTCAGGAGCACTGGGAGTACCAGCCACTACAGGCTCTGAGCTGTAAGCCATCACCTCCAAGGACTCCTCAGAGATAGGTGATGCCCCTGGGAGAGCATGAAGGTGAAAACAATAGCTGGGTTTAAGATGGGTACAAAAGAAGGAAGTTGGAGTTTTGAGACCTGAAAATAAATTGGGACAAACTCAAGTGATCCATTGGTTTGCTCCTCCCCCAGGGAGTAATGAGATTATAAAGATCAGTCAATGTGAGTCTTTGCAATAATTGACGTCAGTCCAGTCTAATGTCCCGTCTGACAGTGTAACTGGCTGCCTTAGTGTAAGCAGGAAGAAAAGTAGATTTGAGTGAGGTTTTTAATATTTCATTACTAAACAAGGGAAGTAGTGTTAAGATGATACTGTGACTTTGATGATGGTTGAAGTACCATGGTTAATGTAATGCCATTAATTTGCTGCTGAGAGCCACTAAACAAAATTTTGTAGATTTCATCCTGGAAATAGCTGGTCAATATTTTCAATAACAAGACAGATGACAGAACTATAATACTCAGGTATGAAGGGCATGCTTGAAAGAGAAACAGGCATTTGGGGATCTAGGATCACAATTCAAAGCAGCCACAATGTGTTGGAGAAAAGGTCTGATGTCAATACGATGAATTGCAATAAAAGGTAATACTAATAACTGCATGGAATATGGAGAAATAATTGTATAGATGATGAATGGGGAATAGCTAGCTGAAATAATAGAATGAAAAAGTAGAATTAGAATAGAATAGAATAGAACAGAAAAAGCAGAAATATAACAATTCTGCTGTTGGGGCAACTAAATACTCATATTGGCACAGGACCAGAGGTAGATTTAAAGTAAATGGATTGAACAGTAACAAGTCAATAGGTTTTTACCCAGAAGAAAGCCAAGTAAGAAACTGTTGAATCAATTGTCATTTGTGACAAAGGACTGGAAGGCAACAGCTTTCCACTTCTCTGGAACTCTAAAAAGCTACCAACTGTTCTACCAGACTAATTAGCTTCAAAGATAGTAAAACCCACCAAAAGTAGACCCCAGATAAATATAGTATGCATTGAAGAAGAGCAAGAGGCAGTTTGACTTTTTTTGAAGGATATTATGCCCTTTAGAATTATGGAAACATTAAGTTTGGAAAAGACCTTTAAAATCATCAAGTCCAACCATCAGCCTGGGACAACCACCATGTTCACCAATAAACCATGTCCTCAAATACCATATCCACATGTTTTTTGAACATTTCCAGGGATGGTGGCTTCACCACTTACTTGGGAAGCCTGTTTCAATGCTTCACAACCCTTCCCATAATAATATGGGATAAAAAAATATTTTTCCTAATATCTAATCTAAACCTCTCCTGGTGCAACTTGAGGCCATTTCCTCTTGTCCTGTCACTTGTTACATAAGAGAAGAGACTGGTGCCCACCTCACTACAACGCCTTTCAGACAGTTGTTGTAAAATAATGGCCTTCTTTGAAAAGTTAGTGACCTTGGAGACAAGAGTGATCAGTGACACGTTGTACTTCAAATTCCAAAAGAGTATTGACGGGTTCTTCTCATAAAGAAATCAGTCAGAAATAAGCTCCCCACATATGAATCATTACAAAACAAGAAACAGAGGAATTATGGAGAGTTTTTATAATGAAGAAAGTTTCTCACTGTAGTCCTATGACACCTATGATAGGATCCCTGTTGTTCAGTAACTTTATAAATTATTTTGGATTAAAGAGTAATTACTGAAACAATATTTACTGAGGATATGTGACTGTTCAAGGTAGTTAAAATCAGAGCTACAGGTGGAGAATCTCATAACTTCAGAAAAATTCAGAGCTAGCAAATTCAGAAAAGTGGACATTGCTTTCTACTTTGTATTTTCAATTTTTTCCATTTTGCTTTCAGAAACAATGTCAAAATAGTGATGGCCTCCAAACCAGCTGTTACTGCTAAGGAAGTGTCATTGTGGTATTTCTTGATAAACATAAGCTTTATAATGCACAGTGCTAAAGAGGACAAAAAATGGTTCAGCATTACTGGGAGCAGAGCAGCAAACCAGACAGAGGGCATTTCAATGCTGTTAGCAACACCAAGGCATGTCCACATCTCACATATCCAACGTCCACAGCCAGAAAAAAATAGCAGAGTAAGATAAGAGATCTTGGAGGTGGAGAAGCCTTCCAGGCAGGCTGAGCAGGGCTCTCAGAGTGGAAAGGAGAAATTGGCCAAGTGATATGGTGCAAGCATATGGATTCAAGGGTAACTTGGTGCAGGTGGGCAGGAATCTGTCACTCAAGACATTCCACAATGCATAGCAAAGAGAAGAAATTTGAAAGAAAGTACATAAACATGGCATGTCATCACACTGTGAAATTCACTCTGAAATCCATGAGTACTTTCACACAAGTGAGTTTGGAAGGTGACTGAGAATTTTTTAGAAGAAAAACCGTCACCATTTCAGACGTGAACTCAACCTTGCAATGAGAAAATCACTTTATATGCACTCAGGAGGGAAGAAATTACCTTGCAGCATCTTTGATTTTGTTTGGGGTTGTTTTTTGGTTTTTTTGGCTAGGCTGCACACAGCCTGTTATGTCTCCTCATAAAACACATTGCAGTAATGGTGGGCCAGAAGAAAACATGAAGCTGTTGATCCTGAGCAAGTTGCAATGTTGCCTGGAGCTCCTATCACTAGGGGCCAAGTAAAGATGCAGAGTACCTCGGTGTAGAAGGCATGAAAGCAGGCCGGTGATAATGATGAAAGTAGAAAATAGATTTTTCAAAGCATTATCACTTGCTATGAGAAGCAGAGAGGGGACACTTCTACTGGTCTAAGAAAAAGTGCCATGCACGATTGAAATTTCTTGAAAGAATGACAGGGATAGGCAAATGAGAGAAACAACAAAGCAATAATGAAAAATAAGTTAATGTATACCAACATAAAGTAGAGGAGCACTGTTGGAGGGAAGAAAAGGGTTTGAAGTAAGCCACAAAGTAATATGAAATGAAAAGCAACAGGATAAATCTTGGCAGATCTGTATGACAAGGGCAAGGGATGTGGCTAGGGACAAAAAAAATGAGGCAGGTGAAGCAGAGGGCAGAAAAAGGGACAGAAAAAAAGAGGAACAGCTGATTGAAGAAGAGAAGAAACCTTGAATGAGGGAAAGAAAAGGAGTGAAGGAGATGAAGATAAAAGGATGAAAAGGAAAGGCAAGTTACTAACTGGCAAGATAGAGAAATACCACTTGCACTGATCTGAAATCCACACTGAGCCTCTTGCTCTCCTGAGACCCAGCACTGCTGAAGCAAATGGTGTCCAAACACAACTCAAACTGATCCTGGAAAGCAATGTCTTGGGAGCTGTGGGCTCACTTCATCTGGCCCGCCACTGATAAAATGGCAATGCCTTCAACAGGCATTTTACAGTCCTACCATACACTCCAGAAGTCTCATCTAAAGACAGCTTCCATTAGCAAGGTTTGTTTATGCAAATGGGTTACTATTTGGAGATAAGAGTGAAGCAAAATTATTACAACATGGTCAGGGAATGGTAGGGACATGAGTAACATGAAGTCTCTTAGGTGAGATTAAACAAACATGATCTGTAGATCTTTTACCGTGAAATCTCTTTCCATGGAGAGCTGTTTGTCTGAAAGGTGGTTTTAATGCTGTCCACGGAGATTTTAGTGTTAAAAGAGATTTTTCTCCCCCAGAATTTAGCTCTGTCAGAATAACATGGCTCAGTTCCAGAACAGTTCTTTTCCTATCACTCATCCTCTCTAGTAGATTCTGCAAGTCTAATTAGCAACATAGGCTTTGGCCCTTTTGTTAACACAACCATGTTGTGACTTTAGTGAGCCTTTGCATCATTCTAGTGACACCCCCCACCGAAGCCTGGTGACTTTCCAAGAGCCTGAGCAGTTGGGAAAACAGCAGACAGTTCTCTTGCCAGTGCTCCGGAACTCAGCTCCTTCCTGTAGGAGTTTTGGCACTCTGAATCTAACAGGCATAAAAAGCCTTGCAATCCCTGCAGGTTTTGCACACGGCTGACTGCAAACTGTGAATAAGTCTGCAAGGTGAGAAGGCTTTTATTTTTATATTGCTGCTCTTTGAAGTGAAATTCCTTTGAGGTGATTTGTCCTGGAGATTAACAAAAATAAGTAGTTGAGTTTTTGACTGGCACAGACATTTTTACAGTGAATTACAGTATATGAAGACTCTGTAGTAAGTCCCATGGAATAAAGCTATCTACTATGCTGCTTTCACTGTGACTGTCTGCATACTTTGACCTAGACTGATTTGCCATTTTCTTGTCACTCTATGTCGTAAAACCTCAGCAGCTTATTTAAGGAATTACTTGGAACCTTTTTAAAAATTTCTGTCATGCAAACCCAGTCCTGATAAGAATGTGGTGCATGCATGAACTTTCATGGGGAAAACCTCGCCTGTCTGCTCACTCTTCTTCACAGCTCTTATGTCTTATGCTAGAATGGGGTACCTGCAGTGACAAAAAATGTGACAGAGAAGGTACTCCATTCATCATACCTCTAGACTGTAAAGGCTGTGGATGTGAGCTCAGCTGGATCTGGGCAGGTGAAAAGACAAGCCCTGGAGCTGAAAACTGAAGATCCAGTGGTGAGTTTTAATTTAAAAGCAGAGTTCAGAGCAAGTTAGTCTCCTTGGAAGAAACTAACACACCATCCAAAGAAACAAGCTAAAAGCCTATATACTCCTCCATCAGCTGCACCATGAGAATCAGGAGCAAAGCTGGACACGTCTGTCAGGAACAGCAGGATGCTGGCAACCCACCCAATGTGGCAGGTCTTTACAGCAGGTGCCTCTGCCATGTGCCAACACCAGTGGCTGTGCTGAGCCCTGGCACTAGGGCAAGAGGATGATCTTGTCCTGTAGGGATTCTGGGGGTTAGGGGGGTGATGGGTGCAAATCAAGCCATCCTGAGCATCCCACGATGGTGTGGAGACAGTCTTTTCCACTTCAAATAGATCTTCCCATCAATCTCCACTGAGGCCTGTGTCTTTCTTCAGAAGGAAAAGTGAAAGGATGGATTTCCATCCTGTTCCTTACCACAAGCTTTTTGGTGCAAGAGATAAGAATGAGAAGAGTAAAGAGGTCAATTACTGTAACTTCTCCTCCTGCATAAAGGCTGATCAGAGCTGGTTGTTGAAGGGAGGGGGAAACAGAGTCAAATCCAAAATGTTCAGGAGCAATGTTCTCTGCAAGTTTTTCTGATGTAATGTGGCATCCTCCATTGCTCTGTTTTGAGTCCAGGATCTAACTCTGTGATGGAAAAAGACATGGACTTTGATTGAAGTGCTACGGAATCATGCCTACTTCAAAACTGTTTTATATAACCAGCATCTTAACATAGAAGAGACCACCCCATGAGAGCAAAGAGGATTGACTGTACCTCTGAGATGAGGTGTTCTGCCATACACAGATGCCTGGTACTGTTGGGCAGGCATCATCTCCCACTGTGAAAGCCTGACTGCAGTCCCAGAAGGTCAGGGGGATTACCTCTGCATACAGCACCTGCAGGAGGGCTGTACAAATACTGCACCTAGTCCTGATGTCAATCCTGAAAAAGCAGTGAAGAGACAGAGGAAAACAGGCAAATGGCTGGGTCAAAGCTTGGGAAACATCCCGCACTGAGAAATTTAAGAAGCTTAATCTCCTGAATGTATGTAAGCAGAGGTGAATGGAGCCTTGATCCACCTGCAAATACCTTGATGGAGAGGAGACAAGATAGCATAGAACAGGACCAAATGGACTGAAGCCAGAGTTTAAAAATTCTTGCAATCCCATTCTGAGTTTGTCATTGAAGGTTAGGGGTTTGGCACAGAAGGGTTTGTTGTTTATGCTTAGAAGGAAATCCTAAAGTCTTATGGTCATCCTACGGATGGCCATAATCATCTTTTTTCGCCTTACATGGTGTCTCCCAGGCTGTCCCATCACAGGGCAAAGTGGGCACTGTACTGGACACCATGCTGCTGGTGGACAACCCTACAGACACAGACCAGCTTTGTTCCTCTCCCAGTCAGCTCTCCTGAACATCATTGTGCCCTAATGGGGGAGAAATAGGCCAGGATGACCTCCTAGGCCAGCATGGACATGCTGGGGGGGCAGTGGAGCCAATTCTCCAGAGCCACACCATGTCAAGGCTTTCTGACCAGCTTACCCTGGAACAATTTCACCTTATATACAAAGCATGGGTGAAGAGGCAACTCCCGAATTTACTGAATAGGTATTTTTTTTTCCATTTTCACACATTTTTAACACATTTCTGCTTTGATTTGTTATATTGTCACTTCATTACACTGACACTGTTAAGCATTTAATGCAGTATAGACTTTCCTTAAAGATGATAAATGAGAAAAGAGAAAACGGCTGCATGTGCACATTCCTCTCATCTCACACGGTGCTTCTCACCCCTTTAATTTGCTACAGCAAACACATCACCTCTGCTGTCACTGTCATGATGCCTCAACAAAAAAAAGGGATTTTGTGCCTGTCTTGCACCCATACTGCCTCTGGTAATGCATCCCCTGGGGGATGGTCATGAAGAGGGCACTGCATCCATTTTACCAGTTATACCTCCATGGAAGTGGTGTCACTGCTAAAGCCACTTCCTATGTATAAAATGGCTCATGGATCCCCAAGTACCAACCGGGACCGTGCAGTCCCTCTGTACAGTACCCCTCACCTGCTACAAGGGCCTGTAGGAAAATAAAAAGGCACAGCACTTTCCATCCCTTCCAACTTTTAATTGTTTTTTCTGAAGGCTAATAGGAGTGGTTTGAACTCCTCAGGACTGTAACATTCCTGCAGCTCCATCTCTATACACTTTACAGTACAGAACAGCACTATAGTAAAGCAGAGACAACCCAGGTTCAACCTGTTACAAGCAGAAGTACACAGTATTTAAACAAAAATAAATGTGTCATCTATATTCTTACATTAAAAAAAAAGTATTTTTCCTCCAGGTGTAACATGTTTTGTGCCCGAGCAGAAAAATCTTCACACAAAGTTCTAAATATTTCCCAAATAAAATATAAATAATCATAACTCAATTGTAGCAAAACCCTTCCTCAATTCAAATCCTCCTAAAATGGCTGTCTACAAGGTAGTGAGAGCAAAATATCACATTATTTTTGTAAGAGAGAGACAAAGAGTAGACAACATTTTAAATTATTTTAGCATATTAATACAGTACACTGAATGCTCTCTCTCTTTCTTCTGATAACTGATCATTGCCTTGCTGAGAGACTTTATTTTTTCCTTTTAAAAGGTCTATAAAACAAATTACATGAGAACAATAAAAACAAATTGTGAATGTTTCCATCTGAGATCTCAAGTCAATCTAATCTTCAGTGAATGCAATAATTCTCATGGACCTAAATTTCATTTGCAATTTCATGTACATATTCTATCACATTTTAACCACCGTAAAAATAAATACTTCTTTTTTTGTACCTTTTCAAACTCTGAGATGCTTCAGAAACCTATTTTTTGAAAGAAGCAATGATTTTCACTGTAGAAAATGCATTAAAACTTACTCATTGACAAAAGAAAACCCAAAATATTTTTGCTTGAGAGATCACAGTCTGCAAATATAAGCTCAAATTATCTGTTAGTCATTTTATCATCACCCAAAATATTACATTTATCCAAAGTGTAGCTACTTGAATGTAAAAAAATGAGACTCACCTGCCTTTTTTGTATACCTCATGTATTTCTTTTCCTTGTCGGTGGGTTCTGCATTCGGTGGATAAAATCCATCCCCACAGCAGGAGGAAGATGCTAAAACGCATTTTATGGACAGTCAACATGTTGCCTGAAGGTCTTGTATCCAGAAATAGTCCATACAAGAAGAAGAAAACCTAAATGTAGATCCTGTTTCTCTTTTTAAGACATTATCGGTCTGATCGTTATTGGAAGGATGTTTACTCATACAAAAAATCATCCTGCAGTATTTAATCTGGACAGTGGGGAAAGCAATTTCCACTAAACCTATAAATCCTTCTACGTCAGATGGCAGGGATTTTCTAGCAGTGTCGAATTCACGTATTCTAAGACAACAATTATTTTTAGTCCAAACAGGCTATTTTATTAATTGGTTTAAATTGAACCCTATTCAGATACGTGTGGCATATACACATACATTTCTGCCTTAAAGTGAAGTAGTGCAGGGAGCTGTCATTGGCAATTCTTTAATCACCAAACTTATCTGTGTAGCAGTAATGTTTGTTACAAGGATTGCAATAAGTGGAAAAGTATTAATAAACATATACCAGTTTCCAGAAAAAAATAATTTTTATTTAGCTCTACAAGCAGCATTTGATCCTGAATATTCTTCAACATTACTTTAGCATACAGTGGTGCTGTGGCCAGAGTGGTCAGTGCTTTCACAACCTGTGCTCTGCTGAGCACTGTGTCTGGGAAGTATCCAGTGTTCAGAGGAATGGGGAAGGACAAGGACAAGGTTCTGCCCTCTGCTCAGGGATTTTTGGAGACATTCTGCCAAAATCAAGCAGCAAGCAGCCACCAGAGCTGCAGGAGAACTTGGGGGCCTGGTGTGTAAGGTCTCATGTGGCTGCCAAGATCCTCATTTGTGGTAAAGAAAATAAAACAGCGTGGGCGGAAATAGGACTGGTGGAGCCAGCCACACTGCCTGTCAGTTTGGAGCTCACACCCTCCCTGCACAACCCACAGCTCCGTGTTTACCCTCCTTCTCCTCTGTGCCTTCCCCCAAGGCCTCACAGCTCTGGTTCCTACTTGTGCCTTCTCATGGATAGCTCTCCTGTGCCCTGGTGACACCACCAGCCTTGTACTGCCCCTTTGCTGACAAGGCTCTTTTTCCTCTGCCTGTTACCCATGGATTTCTATTTCAAAGCAGTTTGTCAGGTCACCCATCTCTTTCTACAAACCCTGGTGGAGCAGATCTCTGGCTGCTGTGGCTTTAGTGATTTTGGTGAGCATTTACACTGCCTTGGGATCCACAGGAATGACACACTGGAAGGCACTAACATTTCATTCAATCAACAAAGATTCAGCTTCATGACTTGCAGGGGTAAAACATTTCCTACACAAATTCACACAGGTTTCAAGAGATGGGCAGTCACCCAGCAGTTTGTTGTGATGACTGATCAATGCTGCAATTCAAAGAAGTTATACCCGCTTAACTTTGAAAATCACCTGCATTCCATTTACACTGATTCACATATCCTTCTCAAGGACAATAAAAAGCACCTTAATAATTGTTATTTTCACCCGCGGGGACATTAGATATACTCTTCTCAGTCTCAATAACCTATGTAAATATATTTTGATTTATACATATTTTAAAAATACTAGTCCCTTATGCACCAGAGGAGCAATGGGGATTGACAAGCAATGGATAGCTATGAATTCACTTTGCTGCCCTAAAACAGCTGGAGGTGCCTTATTGCACATGAGAGGAGGGAAACAATTATCTTCTCACTAACAGACAGAATTTGCCAAAGGAATATATCAAGAAGGCCAAAAAATGTGTTAAATTTCCCTTTTATTGGATTGTTGTTCATAGGAAAGTTCAAATATGAGCAATTCATAGAAAAATCCTGGAACAAATCATCAGACAATTTCTAAATTCCTCAAAGAAAATGTCTAGATGAAGAATAGACGTGGGCTCCTGAAGAATAAACATATGGAATAAACTTTTTTCCCTGACAGGCCAACAGGCTTCAGAGCTAGGGGAGAAGCAGTAGATTTAGATAAGCTTTCAACACCATCTCACACAGCACTCTCATAACCAAGACACAGAAGTATTGTCTTGCTGAAATGTCTGTAGGACTGATGCAAAACACTGCAAGCTTTAGCTCAGTTTATCTTGCTGCATCTGGAGACCAGCCATCCATGCCTCCCTCCTAGCCTGCACGGTGTATCCCACCTGGGTGGCACCCAAAGGGAGAGCTGGAAAGGATAGGAGTGGCCGCGCTATGTCCCAAGGTATGTAAAGTCCCTTCAAACAGAGAAATACTCTGCTCCAAATGGCCATGAGATACAGAAAAAAAAGGTAGCTGAGAGATTAGTAAAGGGAAAATGAAGTACAAATGAGGTTAGATACTAGATTAGATACTAGGAATATTTTCTGACAATAGGGACTGAGAAGCATTGCAGCAGATTACATGGAAAAAGTTTGTGATAGCCATCGTTAGAAACAATTAAGACAAGTACAGCAGATCTTGTCTTAGGACCAAAGGTTAGGCTACATTACTTCCCAAGGTCACATCCAGCACTCTTTCTTTCTTTCTGGTTTTCCCAGAGGAAAAATGGTGGAAACTTTCCATATCAGAATTAGAAAAAATGTAAAAATTCAAACATCCAGGAACAAGAAGAGAGATGGCCAGGTGCCTTGTATATGAAAAATAAAACTGAAAAATTGAACAGAACAACTTTTAAAAAGTTTGTCCTCCAGTTTTGCTTAATCTTGATCTTGAGCAGATGGACAATTATTTTTGCTTGCTTTCTCCATAAGAATATCTAGAGATTAACTACATAGCACTATTTTCATTCAGAAGGTTAAACCCCCAGATACCAAATATGAAAAGAATTAATAATTTGCAGTGAACAGTATTTTTAACAAGTTCATCTGTTTCTACATTTTGTGGGCTAGCTGTGAGCTGACAGCTGTCTCCTCAAATGACTTTTCTATTTATCTTATCAGCTGTTGGATTGGGTGGGAAGATCCTGGAGTTACATGTCAAAATATTTGCATTTTGATTTATTATTTAGTTTTATTTGATTTGGTAATCCCTTGACATTTTTTTTTTCTTGTTGACCCATCAAATGAGTGTTCACAAATATAAAATTTAACATACACTCTGCTTGCCAGATACCCAACTAGTATAACACAGGTACTAACTTTCCACCTGCATGTGATCTCACCAGATCTCAGAGCAAATTTTAAAATGGAAAAGCTACAATACTGTTGACTTTCCTAACTTCAACGCCAGTTCTGTGGATAGGAGACAGCCATTCGAATGTGAAATGGTTGCATCAAATCCCTCAAAACCAGCCAGCAGCTGATCCAGGAATAGACCAAGAAGTGGGGATGGACTGTAGCCATGAAGCCAACTGAGAAATGTTGAGTTTTACAGTAGGAAAGAGCAGCTATTTCCTTTTTATAGCAGAAGCCTTCTTTCTTGAAATGCTTTTGTCCTTGAAGCCAGACACCAGGCTTATTTGGGTTAGAGCAGGAGCTGAATATAATTGATAATCCACAAGAAAAATATAAAAGCATCTCAGACAGATGAAACAAATGATCCTGAACAGGAAAGGTAAAAGAAAACAGAGTTCTGGAGTAAATAGCAATGGATAAGGTTTGAAGTTGTGTTGAAGGGCAGTCCCCAGCAGCTGCCCTCACTTTACAGCAGCTTGATCTCCCCTCAGGAATGCCACCCCATCTCCTGCTCAACTCAGTGCCCACCTAGCTCCTGCCAGCTGGCGATGCTTTCCTGGCTTGAGGATTTTATCACTTTGATCACTATATTCCTCAGAGGAGTTCAACAGGGTCTTGGGCTTTTACTTAGTTACTGAGGCATAGAAATGCAGGTTTCCCAGACTGTTCAGGATTTTAAGATTTCCTGGATTTTCATTAACAAAGCATGATAAGAAATGTCACAAAAATAAACTTTTCATTCAATTTGGTTCAACCAAATTATTGTGATTTGTTAAATATCTGCTTCTTCCATTTGATTCCAGAAGAGTAAAATTTTTATCCAGTTCTATTTATAACCTATCCATCTCCAAAATGAGAACATCATCAGAAGAATAAGTTGAGACATATTTTTTTGCCTTTGAGTCAATAATAGCTGAGATACTGAACTTGTCAGGAGAAGAAATCCAGCCTGGAGAACAGTCACACAATCCACCAGACACTACAGGAACCCAGGAGTACTTTAAGTGCCTTCAGGGCAAGGCACAATGCAGTGAAACAATAACTTCAGTCAAATCACCACCCAGCCTTCTCTTGTTTAACTAACTACCCAAAGCTTGAAAAAGTGCAGCAATACACAACACACTGTGTAAATACTCTTGTAGCTATAGTCAAGCTATGGCAGACACACATAAAAGAGCATTTAGATGTTCTGACCTCTTCCCAGCAGGTGTGTGTCTTTAAAAGCTATTGATGCAAGCATGGACAATTGTGTCACTGTATCTCTTGTGATTTATGTTTGTGGGAGCTGGAGGAGCATAAGATTTCCTTTGAAACAGATTGGGTGCTGCTTGACTTCTGGAAAGTTATTTCCTGTCTGCAGCTCTGTTTCTTTCAGAAACGGTACTCTGTACTCTAGGACATAATGGTCAGAGAATAGTTTTTTACTTCTTTAGTGTCTTCTATCATGGTCTGCGTCAGAGACTTTGAAAACCTGGCTTAATATGAAGTTAATGGGGTTTCTGCATCCATTACTTGTGTCCTTTTTAAGAGGTATACTTCCATTTTTTGGAACATTCACAGGAGATCCATGATCACTCCATGTAAGGTGAAATATGTCAGCTGGACCACTCATATTTGTTGGATTACATATCCAATGTAATGTTAGTACAGATGAGGAATAGAATTTGATCAACCTAGGGATAAGTGGCATTTCCACTGAGTTTCACTATGGTGGTGTCAGCAGAGCTGGTGACTATTCCTAGCATTGCTAGCTCTCATAGCTCTGCTCTTTGTATGACTTGAAATCAAACTCCCAAGGAAGCTGAGAGGAGGAGAGAAGTGTGAAGATATGTATTCTTACTGGAATGGTTAATACTAAAGAAGCCCACACAGAAAGGGAAAGACAGTATTTCCTCTGCAGGCACAAGAGGCAAATACACCCTTTTCCAGGCTGCAGTTAGATGTGCTGTGAGTGTGGAGAGCAGAGGTCAGGGGCTACTGGCCAGAGTAGGGCAGAGAAAATGTCCAAACAGGAAGATTTTAGTTTTCAGTGTTAAAGATCGTTATATGATTTGGCATAAGCGTGCACCAGGCTGGGAATCACCTCACTTTACACTGGCCAAGGTTTTCACCACAAATAGCCTTTGCACTTTGTTATCACATTTGGTTTTATGCACCTGCTCCACTCTGGTGTCTCTTGCACCCCTTGCTTACAACACCACATCAGAGCAGGTTCATATGCTTTTTGTGGCAAACCCTGGAACTTCTCCAAACAGTGATGAGGACATTGATGGACCTCAAGACATCATAAACACTAACAAATAATTGGATTTCCATGCAACTTGAATGGCAAGGAGGAGCAAGTGCCCATGAACCCATGACCCCAAGCCTTCTTATCACGGAATAAAAATCAGATAGACAAGGCAGTGTACATGGGCCTCTAAGCTGCTATAAATCCCTAAATGGATTGTATACTGCATGAAAGAAAAGGGAAATAGGCCAAGCCCGCACTGAGCAGAAACCTGAATGGCTACAGCAAACAATGTGCCTGAGTGAATTGCACTGCCTGGGGACTGATGCGCTGAGCTGCTGTTCCGCACTGCCGAAAGGAGTAACAATGCCACGACACCCCAAAGAGGCGCGTCTTCAATACCACTCTCCTTTCATTCGAGCTCTTCCCCCAGGGATGTCTTTCTTCACCAAATGTGTCTGCTCCCCACATGATGTGTCTCTGTGCCCATGGAGGCATATTTGAGTTTGCAAGTGCCTCTCTGTGGGCCTGCACTCTGTCTGAGAGATTACGCGCGTTGCGTGCTGAGCTGTGTCCTTTTGTTTCAGCCCCTTCTGCAATTCCCTGGAGCTGCCTTAGCTGGATTAGGCAGCTTTGTGTGTATTTGGCTGTGGGGCACCTGACCTTTTGCGAGGAGGTTCTGCTACTAAAACTGCAGAAAAGATACAAAAAAAGAGTAAAATATAAATGAGAGCTAAAAGGACGCTTTTAGAAGTATACTTTGCTGTTAGCAGTTTAACAGGCTTGAATTAAAATATTGAAACTGCATACCAGTGCCTAGTGCAGCCTGGTGGAAAGGATTTTTGTCTGCTACTAGCAGATATAGTAGGCGAGGCAGACTTGGGATACTACGGATGTCAAGGATTCCACTGATGCTCCCCAGTATGTCCTAATCCCCACAGTACACAGCATTCATTTACTAGGAGGGACTGCTTCCTTAAAGGGAGTTCTATTGGAAGGTCCAGAATTAAAAGATTTGAAGGCATTCAGACTGGATTGAATTTATACCCTGGACATTGTAGACAAGGACTAATTTCACTCCATTTTACTAGACTCTGGTCCTTAGTCCCTCTGTCCAGCCCATGCCATTCTGCTTTTCTCGCAATAAGTACACTTCTTAGAATACAACCCTAGTTTACAAAGGGTTTCCTAGTTTCCTCTACTCTTCTCACAGTTCACCTGCAGCACCCCATGGGGAATTTCATCAGCAGTATGCTACGGGCCTCTGTCTATTGATCAAGAAATTGTTCCAATTGTTCTTCAAAAAACAGCAACAAAATGGAAGAAAAAAGAAAGGTGATGAGTCTGAAATTCTTGCACACAAACACTGAGATTCCAGCAGGGCCATCTCAAGGCAAAAGCTGACACGTGTATGAGTAACATCTACAGAACTGTCAATAGCAATTCAGCGAAGGCAGTAGTGCTTATTAAGAGAGTTGCTCTGCCAATATTCAGAGGGGATTAAAGGAACAACTGGACTAATTACAGCCCTCAGCCTGACAAAATATTGGAAAGGCTGATATGGCACTCAATAAATGAAGAGTTAGTGAGTAATTTGATTAATGTCAATTAGCACGGCTTTAAAGAAAAATAGATCTTTCCAAGTTAATCCTTTTTTGATTAATTTAAAATGTGTTTGGCAGAGGAAATGGAGCTATGTGACGTGCTTCTGTAAGGCATTTAATGTTGCACCACATGGCATTTTTATTAAGGAATTGCTACAATATAGTACCAAAATAAAATAAGGAAAATATTAAAATATTTGAAAACTGGATAAACTCCCCCATATTGAATACAACTGAAAATGGCAAATCTTCATCACATAATGCAATTATCTCCCCAAAGATGCTTGTTCTTTATCCTGTGTTGTTCTTGACAAAGAGCAGGAATAAAACATAGACTGCTTCCTGAATAAGCATGCAATGGCATGAAGCGGACCAGAATAACTGAAGGATCACTGACAAGGAGCAAATGGAATATCATAGGGAAAGGCCCAGAAAATACTGGTGTCATTCGACCACAGCTTACTACAAAATTGTCCTCTTTGTAGATAATTAGACTGTATCTATCAGTCAGGAATGTGGCTCATAATTTTAAGGTAAGGAGGAGAAAATCTGGACACCAATGGAGAGTTAAAAAAGAAAAAAAAAAGCAGAGGCAAAATTTGCTAGCTTTTGTGCTTAAAAAAGGAATATTGAAAGAGTATGAAGCATGAAGGTTATATTTCCTCTTTATGTGTGGATGCAAACTGGGCAAGTCTTGAAAGTGAGTTCTCCTCTATCAATCAAGTTAAAGATTTATTAAAATAGCTTTATTAATAGCTTTATTAATTTTGTTGTAAGATCCAGTGCCTAGAAGACCACAAACCACAGATTTGAAATACAAGTTTTTTGGTTTTTTTTTACAATAGTAATGAAGTTTGTTTCACTACGCATGTATTTATTGACTGAAGATAGTATGATTTCCTGAAGGATTTGGACTAGTTCTCAGACAGGGATGAATTTGGAGAAGTCTAATACTACAGCCATAACAAAGAGATGATTAGATGATCAAATATTCAGTGGGCCAGGCTGAGAACCATCAGCTATTGGCACCAGATAAGTGATAAATCTGAACAGCACTTTTGAAAGTCAAATTTGTTTGGATGCGACAACCTTTGCTGAATTTGGCAGTGAATTAACTTCAGAGGGCAGGATGTTAGTTAAGTTTTACAAAATGATTGGCCAAAAGGAGTTTCCTGAACAAATAATAGGCTATAACAGTTTGTATTTTTTAAAATTAAAACAAAAGAAGTCAAACATTCTCTCTTGATAGATGTACTCTGAAGCACATGTTGGCTGTCTTTCAGATCCTTCTTGGAGTCATCCCCTTGCATGGGTATCCATCTGGTGGACCCACCTGCCAGTCCCAAATGGTGTCTGGCCATTGCACACAGGACTGCAGAGTCAATGACGTGATCAATGTCAGCAGACTTTTCAGTCTTGTTTCGTGCTGCTGGAGCCTTGTATGTGGAATGCCCACAGGCAACCATCCCAATGGCTTCTTACATATTTCCCCTCACTGGAGTCACTGCAACCTTTTAGTTCAGGCACAAAGAAATCCAGTAGCTTTTGTTTCCCTCTGTGAATATGCTGCAGAATCTCCAGCTCTGTCAATCCAGCAATATTTCTGTTTTGCACTAACATTGGATCATGACTGCAGATTGGGGCAACTCTAGCAAGAACATTCCTTAAATTTCTATGTGGAAAAATTATTAACTGGCATTTGGATATACCGAAGCTCTGTGAATTATTCATGGTCATTTGGAAAATTACTGGGTGGGTCCTTTTCTGCTGCTACTGGTCTTCATCACTGTAACAATGATGCCCCAAAGCAGCAGTAAAAACTAAACTGAAGAGGTACTATGAGCTCTACTGAAACACACTAGGAAGGGAACAACAAACGGGAGCCACAAATCTGTCACATGAAATTCTTGCTTCAGCAGCAACCTCTAAAAGGTAACAGGTGGTTGTCACAAATAAACCTGCCTGACACAGCTTCACCAGCATGGCTGGTGCTGTTCGCTGCCTCTGGATCTCAAACTCCTGAAGTCCTTCCAGGCCTTCAGATCTGTGATGAAACAGAAATGCCTCAGCAGACATTTCTCACCGTGTCTCTTTTTAGCCTGTTACCCAGAAGCATAACCCCACTTAGTTGGGACAGTTGCTCTGTCCTCCAGATTTGCAGAGATGAACTGGAGTTGTTTTAGACCATTTTCTCAACCAGTGAATTCCCCGTCAAAAATTTTAGCACACGATACTAGTGTACAAATACGGCTACTATTTGCACATGTTTTTAAAATTTTATCATAATTGAAGCAATTGACTTTTTTATTGTTTCCCAGGATCTTAATTTAGCAAAATATTGATTTGCTCAGTTTGTCTTACTGCTGTTGTCAGTGTCTTTCTGGAAGTAGTGGGCTGAATACAGTGAAATGCTTTGTGTTTCCCCACCAGATTAGCTTCTGCCTCTTGTTTGCAGATACCATATGGTGTAATATGGGAAGAGGCAAGACTATAATTAGTAGACCATTAGTCTGATTGCAATATTTAACTGAAATAAAATGCTAATAGAGGGTCTTGTTCTGCAGACATTGGCTGCCAGTGTACAGGAATCGGCAGATGATCACATAGCATAGAAATCACTGCCATTGGCAAATGACCGAGCTTAGTATGTAAAGATTCTTAAGTGTCAGAGCATCCTGCTTGTCCCTCTGCAGAATGAAGGAGTTCATGATTTTTAATCCTGTCATTTCTCAGACTGCATGGTCAATAACAACAATTATTTGTCAAGTATTAGTGGCATAAGAGATTTGTGTTTGGAATGGAGCTTTTATGGTCTTCAGATAATTTGAAATCTTTTATCATTTTGATAAAATGCATCATTTAGATGTTCCTTTTGCAGCACAAATTATCATTGATATCTTGAAATGTAATTGAAGGTTTTGATAGGTTCTTTTCACATCAAAGTCATGAAGCAATTTTGGTTCATTGGATGTGAGACCATCAGCCTTGCTTTCTGGTTTCTTGCTATAGCAAGAAATTGTCTGGGATCTAGACTTATTATTAACACAACCATCTCCATGTCTGGAGATGATGTATTTGTCCCATGCCATGGGTTTAATTTTTCGAAGATTATTTTAATTTAGTGTTTATTGTTCAGTATGAACTGAGCCTTAAGAGGAAGTCCTGATGTTAGTGTTTATTTTCTGGTGACCATACACTAGTGAACAGACCTATTTTCCTATACCTAATCTATTGAAAAGTTTTCATGTTACTTTCTAGTCTTCAGCTTTAGAGATCCAATTAGACCAGGCTTCTCAGGACCCTGTACAGTTGAATTTTTCATACCTCCAAGGCTGAAGTTTCCACAGCCTCTTTAAACAGCATTCTGCTTGTATCTTGCTGCAGCTTGTCACTATTGCCACTTGCCTTCTGCCGAGCACCACTGAGTACAGGTCTACACCTCACAGAAAGCAGATCAGCCAGACCAGCCCCCAGCATGTACCTGTGCTCAGGGTCATCCTTCCCTAGGTGCAGGACCCTGCATTTACCTTTGATGAATTTCAGAAGGTTCCTCTCTGCTTATCTCTCCCTAAAAACCCAAAGGTCCTTCTGAAGGACTGCATAGCCCTTTGGGGTTTTGGCCACTCCTCCACCTTGTGTCATCAGTGAACTTGCTAAGGAGGCATCTACACCTCCGTCCAAATCACTGACAAACAAGCTAACTCAGCAGGATCAGAGATGCCTCGACCTGCTGTGAAGCAGAACTTGCATAGGAAAAACAGAGTGCCAGATATTGAAAATGAAGATGTGCAGTGTTGGGTTTGTAACATGCTAGGTGAGACATGAAAAAGCCAGACCTTTTAATTTTTAACATTTTCCATGTAATTTCGTGGGTTTTTTTTTTTTTTCCCTTCCAAACCAGGTCAATGCCAATTATATGAATCCATGCATGTACCTCTAAAGCCATCATGTATGGAGACCATTGAAAAGAGTCACTGAAGTATATGAGCAAGCACAAGGCACTTCACTAGGGGGGGCTAAGGCACAAAAGATCTATCAGAAAGGTCTTAGCAGCTTTCTGAGGTGGAATAGATAGAAGAGTCTTTACCTTACATAGTTTTATTTCCAGATAAAATAGAGAAACTGGATGTACAGTTTGTTGCAAGCACACTAGCAGATGGCAGACTTTAAAAAGTATTTGATAGACCATAGAAGAGGAAAGCCTTGTAAAAAAACACAAACATAATTAATACCGTTTTTGCTGTAACCATTTTGGTTTATCACATCTTTGATTTCTGCACATATTTCTTCTTCCACACATTTATCTTCTTTAGCCTCTCACAGCCCGCACATTCCCTTTCTCGTTCAACCTCTTGCTCTCATTCCATGGCACATCCAAGCCGGGGTAAGCAGAAATGAACACGCTGCCTCAGCAGCAGGACAGCACGGCCCTGAGCAGCTGCCTGTCCCCAGGACTTGTGTCCACATCAGGACTGCCCCACTTCTGCCATCAGTGCCATTTGCTTGTGTCCCACCTGGGGACTGACCCTGGGGATGAGATAGGATGGGGGTGGGCTTTACACCCGTGGCACTGCTTAGTCAGATCAAGTCCTGTAATGGCAGTCAGGGGAACAGAATCACCTTCAAATTTCATTTCCATTGGAGTACAGAGACATGGAGGTTAAAGAAAAGAAAGGAGGAAATTTTGCTGTCTGTTTTTTCACGTGCTTTTCTATCTGGAATACCAGTGTGGTATTTTTTCTTCGCCAGAGTCTCAAACACTGCAATAGCCAGCTGCGTTAGGAAGCAACACCGCCCAAGGCTGGGTCTCTGCCTCTTGGAGCATAACGTGGGCAGTGGGACTGGCAGGGACCTGGGAGGCAGTGGGGACAGAGTGACAGGCAGTGGGGACAGGGTGACAGCCAGGCAGGCAGTGCTTGAGGCTGTGGTGCGGAGTGCTGGAGGCAGCCCCCCAGGCAGGCAGCAGTACAAAAACAGGCAGCAGCATCGGTGCAGGCAGGCTTCCACCTGCTGGCCACAAGCAGTTCCACGGCTACATTTCCGAGCTGCCTGATCCCATCCCAGAATGGCCACACTGTGAAGCCCCAGCATCACGGCCCAGGGGGTGGGTCAGCGAGGAGGTCTTTGTCATGCAGTTTGGTGTATCAGGGGAGTTAGCCCAGCACGAAAGAGGCTATAAACGGATGCGTATTTGTATCTGGAAGGAAATGACATCTTCCTGATAGCCTCTGGGGAAGGCAGAGGATTGGAAAGGATGCTCACTGCCCAGGGTGGAGGAAGTGTGAAAAAAGATCCAGATTGCCATAGTCCACGCTCCAATGTGTGGGTAACTGGAGGCTTCAGGAGAGCCAGCTGAGAGGTTCCCATGGGTGGTAAAACTCACTCAAAGATGCAAAAAAACCCCAAAATAAAATACATATATCTACCCCTCCTTCCTCACTTCCTCTTCAAAAGGCATCAGTCTCTAGCTATGGAAAACTGCCTAGCTTTAGTAGGTTTGTTTATGGCTTTGGTTTGAATGACAGTTTATCTTTTCTACATTGAACTCTCAGGCACCAGAAAATGGGCTCTGATTTCTTAGGCTAAATCCTTCCCACTCCCTCTCTGGCAACAGTGAATTTGTTGTCAGAGGTTTGATACTAATAGCATTTGAATGGTTTCTGTTTAAAGGAAAATAATGTCATTATTTCAGAGAGAAATCCAGAGCTAATAGAAGGGGAGATAGTGGTTTGAGATGCCCTGGGCAAGGACCCAAGAAGCAGACTATTAGCATGTGTAGCTGCAAGTTTATGTCTTTGCAGCACAGCATGCTGATGTCAGCCCAGAAACAGTCCAGGAAAATCAGAAATCTTCTCCAGAAATTCGGTCTGTGGTGTGTAAGAACACAATGGATGAGGTTTGTGCTGAACATATACAAGCATAACAAGCATGGGAACACATCATGCCTTTTCCATGATTGTCATCAGTGGCAGAGTGTCCTATGCTACCACCCAGAGCTGAGCTCTGGGAATGCTGCTTCTCCAACATTAAAAAAAAAAAGAAAAAAAGAAAAGAAAAAAATAAACAAAAAACCACAAAAAAACAGTCTTCCCTTCTAGTCAAACTTTTTCCTTGAAAGCTTTTCAAACCTTTTCCTTCTGTTGAATTCCTTCATTTCCCAATCTTCTGAGCAAAGGCTGAACAAAGAAACTAAACAAACCCCAAAAAATACAGAGCAGACATATCTAAAGCAGCATGTTTCAAGACAGAAAATGTTGGTGAACTTTTCTTCTTTTAAAATTGCAAAACTAAAGATTATAGTGAGATTTCTAAAAATGGTTGTCTTGGGTTTTTTTGTCTTTTTCTAGTGCTGAAAGTTGATATTAATCTGTACATGCTTTTTGCACATGGTTTCTGTAGCTCCTTATGAGAGCTTATCTTTCCATTTGACATTAAAGACATTGTCCAGTGTGCTAGAGCCAAAAAAGCCATTAACAATCTTCAGACTGGCATTCCTTTAACAGTAACCTCTTTCATAGCCCAGACAAAGTATTTGAAAACATTCAGCATTTTTGAGAGATGATTAAGATGATCTAATGGGGCTGTTTCATCTCTGATGTCAATAATTGGATGTTTTCATCTCGTTGCTCACTTTGTATTGTGTCACAAATTTTCTCTTGGCTATGAATGTGGCCTGTAATTTCCATTACAGCATATGCAGAGTTGCCCATGAGTAAAAACGTAGTTGGATTTTTGCTTTGTGCTGAGAAGCACAGACCTTTGGTTGTTAAGGATTTCTGGATATGTATTTCCTGGTCTGGAGCCCTATGATGTTTCTTTCCACCCCTCTCATCTACCACAGTGTATGGTTTAAGCTGCAGAGCAGTTTTGGGGTGCTGCTGGCCGGGCTGTTGCATTGGAAGTACAGTCCCTGAGTGGTGGTGCCCCTGTCCTCCCATCCTCAGGAGCTGAAGAATTGACCTCAGGGGTAACATCAGGCTCCCAGACATGAGAGCAGGGCTCTTACAGGTCCCCTTAAAACAAGTGTACATAAATGGCATAAACTCAAAGGAGCCATTTAAATAGAAATCTGCAAAGTTCAGCCTCACTCATGTGTTCTTTGCTCTGGCTGCGCTGAACAGCTGCAAATTCAGTCACCTGCTGCGCTTCTTTTGAAGTCTTTGCCTATGACTTGGTATCTCTGCCACCAGCCTTTCTCCTTGTTTGAAGTCCTTTGCCTGCACAGAACTTACTTTGTTCTCACACTTCTTACAGATTTAATCTGCTTTCCGCAGCTTGGCATCACTGCAGAAATGCAAGGTGAAACGGAAAAGAGATGAAAGAAAACCCCAGGATCTGAAAGATCCCATTTTACCTGCTGAGCATCTGTGCTGCTCAGGAGATTCAGGTCTCCTTTGCCTTCTGTGCACATGTCACAAGCAGTGGAGCTTTATGTATGTTTATTTTGTGTAAGTCAGTGCTCTGTAAAAGATTAGATGTTCAAGTAAAATGGAATAATTCTTGCTTTAAGACGTTCTTGTAAAATTCCTCAAATCATCAGTAGGAAGATTCTGATCAGATAATGAATAAAACTAGATGTAGTAAAAAAACAGAGCTCACAAGTACAAATTACCTTCCTGCATGTGAAGCAGTTTTATTGTATCCATGTCCTTAAGTCACAGGGTAAACAATAGTGATTTTGTTTTTTAGCTGGTAATTATTATTATTATTATACCACTATTTATTGGTATTCCAGGGGATTTAGCTTTTCAGTGGGTTTAGCTTTTGGTCCCATGACTTTGGCAAAATATCTCAGACCCTCTGCTGGGGTGGGTGCAAGCATCTCTGCAAGTTCCCTCTGCAAGGGCGACTCTGGCACAGCCTGGAGAGAAGGCGACGCAAGGGGAGTAGCCCAGGAGCCAGCAGCGAAGGCCTCATCTCAAGGAATGTCTTAAAGGAGGGAGAGGAAAATCAGTGAGTCAGTGGAATGCCTTGCTTCCTTGCAAGTGGAAATAAAGGTCCTGGGAACTTCCTGATGGCTGGAAGGGTGAAAGTCTCTGTGTGTGCATCCACCACAGCATTGGCTTCCTGGATCTGGGCAGCTGCACAGTCCTCTGCCAAAAGCCCTGCTGCTTAAGCTGCCTTTGACCTCCTGGTTTTCACAGCCCATCTCACAGCCTGGTACAGCTGCACCCCTGCTCCTTGCACCTTCCCAGGAATATTCCTCTGACACCCATTGGACAGCCCCAAACCCCCGTGAATGAGGTCAGGGAGTTGGCACCATCCCTCCAGCTGTGAGAGCCCTGGTGTGCCCCCATAGGGTCATCTTCTGTATTCCTGGGGCACAGGGTCCACACAGTGCCCTCCTCCTACCTCACACCACCTCCTCTGCCACATCTGCATCACCAGGCCATGGTGTAACATATTGTACTCTTTAGGAAACAAGCTCAGCGCTCCTGGAATTATAATCTGAGTGACGCTGGCTGAATCATAACCTTTAAAAAATAGCAGGGTTTGGGTTTTTTGTCTATTTTTCCCACAGAGGAACAAAGCCGGATTTAAAGGTCTGCTGTGGGTGGATGATTGCAACCCTTGATCCCCAGCCAGAAGCATTACATTACATAAAGAGTTTTTTTCTTCATTAGGAATTAATCTGTGCTAACCAACTGTCAGCTGCTAGTAACAACCGTTTATTAACATGCTGCCCTGCCCGGACTAGGGGCATTTAACTGACTTATTACATTAGATGTAATATGAAAATGCACTTATCCATATCCCAGGCATTCACGCGGCCCAGCTTTCCTCCCGTCTGCCCCATGTGCATGCTGGTGCAGGGCAGGGCCTCAGCCATCCTCCTGCCTCCCACTGCCTGGCTGCAGGGTGTAACCTCAGTTCACCAGCAGTCCAGCTGATAGAAGACACCTGCCTGTAGAAAGTCCTGCTTTGGATTATACTAGGAGGCATTATTTGCCTCCATGGCAGGAACCAAAGTTTGCAGCAGTGCTGAAGGCATGGAAAAGCCCTTCTATGCATTCATGGAATGCACTGATGATTAAGTCATCAGTGCATGGTGGGAGTTTTTTAGATGTGCAAAATGAGTCATTTCTGGGCTAAACTTAACAGGTGCTGTGGAAATACCTGTGCTGTTCAAGTAAGAGTTACTACCTCTCTGTAGTATAAAGGAACATTTAATGAAATAGATGAAAAACATATACACAAAAACCCCAACCAACTAAAGAAAACAAACAAACAAACAAAAAAAAACAAAACCCACAAAAACAACAAAAACAAGAAAAAAACAATCAAATTCCAATCTCAAATCATGCCTCTTCTTCTGCAGAAGGAAACAGTGGATGCAAGCTGGGCTAGTACAGCTTGACAGCAATAGGACAAGGGGAAACTGTTTTAAATGGAGAGATGGTAGCTTTAGAGTAGACATTAGGAAGAAATTCTTTACTATGAGGGTGGTGAGGTACTGGAGCAGGTTGTCCAGAGAAATTGTGGATGCCCCATCCCTGTAGATGTTCAAGGCCAGGTTGGATGGGGCTTTGAGTGAGCTGGTCTAGTGGAAGCTGTCCCTGCCTATGGCAGGGGAGTTGGAACTAGATGATCTTTAAGGTCCCTTCCGACCCAAACCATTCTGTGACTGAAGTAAGGCTGTTACGAGATTTTTCTGTAAAAAAACTGGGGAACTCTGAGGAGGATCTCAGACAAAGTGGAGGTCACTTAGTCCGGGAAAGCGAAGAGCAGAGGAAACATGAGATATATCTGCACAAATTTAGGTACATAAACTGTACATAAGCTTTACTTCATAACCGTAGGGCTTAACAGACCCAGCAAGGGAGATTCAGCTGGGCTACTGGTGAACACTTCCTAATTTTGAGGCTGGTTAATCACTGGTAGAAGCTCCCTGGGGAGACTGTGGCATTGCAGGTGTTTAAGGGCAGTCTGCACAAACATCTGCCAGAAATGGTTTAAATGTGGCCAATGGTGCCTTGAGGCACAGGAGCCTTCGCTGCCTGGTCTGCCCCCAGCCCTGTTTGGCCTGACTGTTGTGGCAGTGCATGGCATGGCAGCCTTGTCCTGGTGGTGAGGACATGCCCCAAGACTATAATTCCTTGGCCAAAAAAGTGTCAGTGCTGGAGCTGTGTTGAGCCTTGCTGTGCTCAGACCTGGCACACCCTGAGCCCTAATGCCAAGTGTGTGTGTTCCACCCAAGCTCTCAGGGAACCCAGCTCAGCAGCTTCACCCTCCTTATTCTTCCTGATCATTGACAAACATTTTTCAGCCTCTTTCTCTCTTCAGCTTATTTCTGGGTGAATCCTGATCTCGCAGCCTGTCATAGCCTTATGGGGAGCAGGAACAAGGATCAGGGTAGGCACCAGGAGACAGCTGGAGGGGTGTCTGTTTAGCAGCAAGTGCATGTGAAGACTTCGACTCCATGAGCTGCTCTACTGACAACAGAAGGTGGGGAGGCTGGGATGGGAGATGGGTGAGGTGCTTGAGGTGCTGAGGGACCTCCAGGTTCAGGGAGGCAGCTGGGAAGTGACACCAGGGGCAGTTTAACACCACAGTACTGAGCCTGGACAGGCAGCTGAGCCTGGAGGCTCACGAGATGTTAACATCGAGCTCCATCTGCTCCATACAGGGCCCAGATATATGCCTTGGAGTGGCCATGAAGCTTTGGGGCAGCCTCCGTACTGGAAATGGATGTACCTGGAAGCAACTGTGAGCATTTTATAGTTTAGGTGGCAGCTTAGCAGCGTGGGATACAGTGATTGAGGAATGAAACTCTGGGTCTAAGGTTCATCCTGGGTGGCTTCTTCAGTCCTGGGTGCACTGTGGTCCTCCTGTGGGCTGCCTCCTGGACCTGCACCCACCATCCTGCCAGGTCATGACTCCTGTCAACGTTGTCTGCTGTGCATCCACACAGCCTTGACTGAGACCTGAAGTGAGGGTAAACGTAGGACTTCTTTCTGAGGCTGCTTCTTCCTCTGTGAAATCAAAAATTTTAATTTTTTATTATTTTACAAGGCTGTTTTACCTCTTCCCGATTAAATCGCTTCAACTAATTGGATTCACACAGTAAGGAAACCTTACAGAGTTTGTGTTTGTGAAGCAGCCTCAATGGTCCCTTCCCTTGGCAGAGCACCAGCACAAAGGTTTTGCATTGGAGCTGTTAGTCACTTATTTTCATGGCTTTTGTCACCAGCTGAGATGTGGGAAGAATACTGACATTCTGTAATATTTACGTCAGCTGCCAGAGAACTGAGGAAGAGAAAGCACAAACATTGCAGGTGTGATTAAAGAAAAGCTGGAGAACCAAGGAGCAGATAATGGCTTGCCAAAATACTGCCTTTAGCACAGCCACAAAAATACTCACTTTCATTTTGGGGGGGGAGGGCTTTTTTCCTCTTCTTGCCTCTTTCCTTACTTTTTCCTCTTTTTAAAGGAAGCCATGTTCTGTTAAGCACTGCACAGCTGCATCTGCAGGAGGGTGGGTAAGAGATGGGGAGAATCCTTCCATGAGAAGCTGAGCAAGGGGAAGGGGAAGCTGGTGGGCAGCATTGTTCCTGGGCAGCATCACTGCTGGGTACCATCACCACCAGACAGCTCCAGGCATTCCAGTACAGGTTAATGAGGTACAGAACCACACACACAGAGCTCCTGCCACAGCCTTACTCTGTGTGAGTGGCGGTGAAGGCTTATGGCAGCTCAACAAGTGCCATTTCAATTTAGCAGCTCAGTTAAAAATTGAATTGCATCTCCTCTGTCATTTAGGGCATCGAGTGCCCAAGAGCCTGGGACAGATCATTTGACTCCAAGTAATCAACAGGGACTCCCATTTAAATCCTTTCGTTTGCTTTCTGTGTCATACATCTGCTCTTCTCCAGACAAAGGAGCCCTTCAAAGCAAGAGCTCCTCCTCCTCCTCCTCTCCTAGGTCACCACTGGGATGAAAGGAAGGTCTGATGCAGCAGGAATCTGACAGGAAGATCCTGCAAACAGACACCACCTTTTCAGACTGAGCACCAACCTCCCTCATGGATGGAACACACAGGGAGAGCCCCCACCTCAGCCTCAGAGTAAGAGAAACACTTCTTTCAGTGTGCCACCCTGGGAGTACCTTAGAGGCCTTTGGGACAAGGGGACACTGACCCCATAAAGAAAGTATCTCACAGAGGCACGGGACATGTACCTAGCCTGAGGAAATCTTTGTCACCTTCCCCAGAGTGGCAATTTGCATCTGTGGTGCCATCACGGATGGGGGCTGTGGTTAGGGGGATCACCACCTCTGTGGTTAGTGTCCCCTGGTCTGGCCAAGCAGGAGTTTCCTTTCCTTTCCTCTTAAGAGAGCCTTACTATGTACCCCCCACAGCACCACACCTGAGCACCCAACAATATGTGTCAGATGTCAAGGCCACTATCTGGTGCAAATGGTAGGAACTTCCTCCTGTGCAGCTCCTTGAAGAGCAACTTGTGTCCCTACCCAACAGGTGAATAACTCTACTTTTCCTTTTTCATGGAAAGGCAGCTCTCCTGAAACTCTAGATGCAAAATGAGCAGTATTTTTACTTGGAGGCTGCTGCAATTACAATCTGCAGGGCACTGAAGGTCTCCTCCCATCTGTACCAATAAAAATGTGGTCATTATGCACCTTAATAAGAAAGGTTTAAAATTTCATGGTTGTGTTATAAATGCAAAGGCAGATTTGGGTTAAATAAAAACAATTTATTATAAAACAATTTCTATAAAAAAATAAACAATGAGGGAAAACCACAATAAAACAAACAGCGCAGCGCTGGGTGGACAGGGGTCTATACTCAAAGGTATAGGTGTTCCCAAATCCACGCAGGAGGGTAAACTGTCCGGGGTTTTTATAGGGATTTTTAGCCTTGAGGCCAAATTCCAGGCAGGCACCATTCATCAACAGTCCTTGATTGTCGTATGAATTGATTTCCTGGCATTGGAGAATAGAGTCGAATGGACGTCCGGACCGAGTCTCCTCATATGTAAAGAAATTCTGAGTGGCTCTTGTGGTTCAGAGGCCATCCGGATGGGATGGCTGGATCCGGGTTGGAGCCGATGGATATTTCGGCTGGATTTTTTCCTTTTGTTTACTTGATGGCTTCCCCCAACGGTAGCCCGCAAGGCGAGGTGTTCGGGTCCGGTGATGAATATCTCGTCGGTGCCTCTCCGTTTTGGCTTGATGTTTCGTGTCCTGCCTATTCTTCCCCGTTGATGGTCACCGAGCCTGTCCTTGTCAGTTTGAGGAGTTTTTTTTTTCCTGTCAGCTTGATGGGCCGCGTCCTGTCTATTCTTTTGTTGATGGGCGCCGGCTAGGATCGTTATCCTTTGAGTGGGAATTCGTGGCTAGATCTGGGAAGGGCTTGTGTGTCATACTGTACTTTATATTTTATATCATTATTGTTATATACATTTATTTAGATTTTTACGAATTTTTACAAGTTCATTTCTCACAGTCCCCCGCCTAATAATCCATTACATTAAAAATTCGTGTTATTTCATCCAATTCTGCAGGGGAGGACTATAATTTTTTTTTTTTTTTTTTTTACTCACATTCATCTTCTTCCCAGTCTGTTAACGAATTCTCACTATATGCTTGTGCCAGGTTATATTTATTTTTAAAAATTCTTTAAGGCTTTAATCACATTTTCGTTTTCTTTTTCTTCCTCTAATTTCATTAGTTTAGAGAGAGAAGTAGGTCTCCCTTGCGCTTTCTCAGGATCAATTGGAAGTGTGGCAATCTGCATTCCTTGCACAACAGAGTGAATTAGTCTGATGAAGCAAGGAATTAAGCAGGGAAGGAAAATGATTCCGGCAACTGAACAAGTGATGAAAAATACTAGCTTCTTCTACTAAGCTCTTTGCCCGAATATCTGGTCTCACCAGGAGGCTTGTAGGATTGAATTCCATTTTTGGACTGGCACATGAGCTACCTTTTTAACTTCAGCAGCCAATCCTTTTATTGTTTCTCCGTAATCGTCTATTTCCATACAACACTCGGATTCGTTGTATCTGCCACACACTCCTCCCTCTTCGGCTAGCAAATAATCGAGAGCTAGTCTGTTTTGGTACACAAAAGCTCTCATTTGAGAATGTTGTTTGGCTAGGAGTTCTAGGGCTTCTGAAGTGTGGTTGGAAAACTACCTCTACCACCGCTTGCAACTTGATAAGTCTGTTGAGGAGATAAATGGGGGTTCTGTAACCCCCAGCTGCCATCGTTTTGCCCAAGTAGTGGGCCCGTAATATTGAATGATTCTTTTGGCAGGTCATTCTTCCTCGTTCCACTTCTGGTTGCCTCCCGCTATTGGTAGTTTCCGTTTTAATTCCCTCCTTTGTCTGTTTAATGTCTCAAAGAGAGGGGCTCAATGATTTTACTCTCTGTTTTAGGTAGAGTAAAGAAAAAGGGCCGAATTATTCCAAGTGTGCAGGATCCTTTCCATTTTCTGGGTAGCTCGCTGTATGCCTTTTTTTCACATATCCAATATATACTATTAGGAGCTTCCCAACCCTTGTTCAACTTTGCCGGATCATCTCAATATTCCTTCAATCCTATTAGTTCATGGAAGGGATTGGCCTCAGGGTTTTTTTGTACTAGTAAAGTTCAATTATTTCCATCTATTCACAGTTATTCCCCCGGGAGCGACTCCAATAGCCGCGGGTGGTTCAGGTTGCCAGGTTTTTGTTTTGTTTTCCGAATTCACCGTGAGTGTGCTTACACACGGGTATAGCCTACTAAATCAGTGAATTCTTTTCTCTCTGGTCTTTGTTTTGTTTTTGATATTTTAGAGCCTTCTCATTTTTAGAAGTTACTCTGGGGTTAGTTTTCCTCTCCCTTCCAAGGCTATCTTTCAGCTGATTTTAAACCGCTACAGATCTAACAGTTAGATAGACCTAATTCTGTGGCTATTTCTTGCATTAGATCTATGAAAAGATTCTGGTTGGGGTTTGGCAACCCCCAATTGCTGTATTGTTTCTCTAATTGCTCATAATGTTCACTAAGAGAGTTAAGCTTCTCCTGTTCTAGTTTCTTTTTCTGAGCTTCTGCTTCTTGCCTCTTTAACTCTATAGGGTTAGTTGTTTTATATTTTGTTTTCAGGGTCCACCCCCTTCCTCATCCCTGGAGAAGCAGAATACTTGGTTGAATTGCAAACATACCCGGTCATCACTACTTTTTAACAAATCAAGGATTATCGGTTCATTATTAAAAAAAAGCATTTTTTTTCATGTTTTAAATTTTTACTTTTCCAATATACTTTCCATCCCATGGTAACACATTTTTCAAATTCGCTTTATTGTAACATAAAGGGTTAACCGCATAATATGTCAAAAAGGTGGATTGTCTTTTCCCCCCTATCTAGACCGTTTTGTTACATTGACTGCAGATTGGAATTGGGGGAATCATTTCCACTTCTCTCTTATACCTGAAATGGGAATTTTTAGTCTTTCTTTTCATAGGAGTTTTAGACTGCCCGTTCTTAAGCCTTGCCCCTGAGTGGTAACACTGGACCTTCCCCTTTAATTCACAAAGATTATACTGAGTGCTGTTAGACAAACAACGTTCCGGAGGACAGTAGTTAACTATTCGTCTGGTATCTGTGGCAGTCTGACACTGCTCACACTTCCCCAGGAGACGCTCCTCCGGAGGTACTTCGGGGATCATTCTCTCGGCTAAGCACACGGCTAGACTCAGGACAGTCAGGATTCCCCACCGGTGTATCCCTCTGCCTTGCCCTTCGCCCGTATAGAAATATACGGCGGGGATTACCATCTTCTCGGCAGCAAGGATATTCTTCAGGGGCCCTTGTAGTCCTAATGGCGTACCTTCTCTTGAAAGCAGCCCACCGAGACGACTTAATTGTGTCTGTCCTGCACGGTACTTTTACTGTCTTTCGGACACTCATTTCCAAAGCCTCTGCCTTGGAGTCTAGTTTCCCTCTTATCCCCTTTTGAAAAAGTAGGAACCACTCAGGAGAGTCGAGTTTCCAACAATCCCGCCCTGGTGGCAAGTATTAAGAGACGGCTAGTCAGCTCCTGTTCTATTAGTCAGACAATTGGTACACAGTCTTTTAGGTTTGTACTCTCCCCAACAGTGGGTTACTCAACTTTGTTTACAACAATCATATTTAATATGTATAAATGGAAAACAATCACAGTTCGCGTCGATGCAACTCATCTGGTCTGCAGCTCTACGATTTTAGAACAATCATGTACTTAATTTTTCTGAATAGAAACTGAGCAGGATTTTTTGTGCAGTGGTTTTCAATTCTAAACCGGGTGAGCTGATTAAGATGGCTTCATATTTTAGAAGCCTGGAATCAGTCAGCCACTTCTCTGCTTTTTGCTGCAATATGTTTTTCACATCGTGGGGAGTGTAAACTACCAGGGGAGGAAAAGTTATTTTCCTTGCTTCTCTTATTAACAGAGCCACTGTTACAATTGCTGGTAAACACGTAGGCTAACCCCGACTGATTGGATCTAAGATCTTTGAAGCCTATAGGCTTCCCTTTGTCTGCCCATTCCTGAGTCAGGACTTCCTGTGTTGTTTGTTTACTCACATTCACAACAACTGGAATTCTTTATTCGTATCTGGTAGAGTTAGTACTGGGGCAGTCATAAGAACAGTTTTTAATTTCTGGAAATTAGACTCATTCTGTTCAGTCTACTTCAGCTTGTCAGTGTTTAATCTTTCATACAAAAACTTCACTTTTTCACTGAAACCCTCAATTCACTGCCTGCAATATCTTAAGAGCCCTAGAATTTGTCTAATTTGCCTTTTTGTCTTTGGTGCAGGCAATGCAAGGATGCCTGCTACCCTCTCCGGGTCTAATTTTTTCTTTGAGATATCTAATGTCTGAGGTATTTTATTTTTTATTTCAGGCTCTGTGAATTGCAGCTTGGATTTTGATACTTTCAAACTTTTCTTTCTTAGAAAGTTTAACAAGGCAATCGTGCTTTTCTTCACACTCTCTTCAGTCGGTCCAGCTATTAGCAAGTCATCTACATACTGTGAAAGCTTTGTCCTGTCTTCAAGAGCAAATTGGGTTAACATTTGTTCTAAAGCTTGTCCGAAAAGGTTCGGAGACTCCACAAACCCCTGGGGGAGGACCGTTCACCTTAGCTGTTGCTTACGGTTTGTATCTGGGTCCTCCCACTGAAATGCAAAATAATCTCTACTCTTTTCATCTAGAGGGCAAGTCTAAAAAGCATCTTTTAAATTAATCACACTATACCACACATCTTCTGGTGTGAGTCTATTTAGTAAAGTATAGGGGTTGGCCACCACCGGGAATCTAGTCCGGGTCCTAGCGTTTACCGCTCGTAGGTCCTGGACTAATCGGACGCTATCATCCGTCTTTTTACAGCCAGGATGGGGGTGTTGTGTTGAGACATGCAAGGCTCTAAAGTATCCCCGTTTAGGAGGTCATCAATTATTTGTTTCAACTTCCTTCTCCCTTTGAATGCTATACTTCAGGGTTTATTTTCTCTTCATTTTTAGGAGTCAACTTAAATATTTTCACCACTAATTCAGAATTTTTAATCAAGATATTAATTCTTAAAGCAACAATCATGTCCCTTCCCAGTAAATTGTAATTTGCTTCTTCTACTAATAGCAAATTCCCTAAGCAAATTTTATTTTCAGATTCTATTTCCACATCTTTTATTATAGGTACTTCAAAGGGGTCTCCCTTTGCACTGATTACAAAAACTTTTTCTCTGCTAGCTACACATCCGTATGGCAATTTCTGCAGGGTACTTTTCTCTGCCCCAGTATCTACAAGAAAACTTACTTCTTGTCGTTAGGGGCCCACTTTTAATTTTATCAAGGGCTTCTTGGATGTTCTGGTCCCCAAATTAAGGAGCCCCTGACACTCTTAATCCTCTTGAAAAATTTTCTCATTTTTTATTCTTTGTTTACAATTCTGCTGAACGTGTCCTACCTTTTTACAGTAGTAGCATTCCGGGGGCTCTCTCTCCGTGGGGCCGGGGCTGCCCAGTGAGAACCTCGACTTTTTCCGGGTAGTGTTTTTAAACTTACCCTGCATCTGTTCTTGTTTCTGGATTTCTTTTACTGCAGTTACTAAAACCTTAGCCTGCAATTTCTGCTTCTCATCTTCTCTCCTCATGTATACTTTTTTTGAGCTTCCCTTAGGAGCTCCTGGAGGCTTTTATCTTGCCACTCCTCGATCTTTTTTAATTTTCTCCTAATGTCCTCCCAAGATTTAGCAACGAATTGTGTTTTTTTTAACAGAACCTCCCCCACAGGAGAGTTCGGGTCAGTCTCAGAGTAAATCTGTAAACTTCGCCGTAATCTCTCGATCTATTCAGTGGGTGGTTCCTTTTTTTCCTTGACACTCTCTAAAAACTTTGCTAATATTCTGGCCCCTAGGGACCCGCTTTCTCTTATACCTTGTATAATCATGCTCCTTAAATCCATCATGTTTTTATCTGCTTTCCTCTGTTTGTGCATTCCAGCTCGGGCTTGCGCTAGGCCATTTCTGTTACCTGGCATCCCCTGTGGATTGCGTCTGTCCCAGTCTCTGATCCCGGCTTGTTTAATCATTTCCCTTTCCTCCGGATTAAACAGTGATCTCAGGATTGCCATAAGATCGTCAAAGATATAAATACTGCTCCCTAAAAATTCATCTAACCTCTCAGCCACTCCGAGAGGGTCATCTAACAACCCCAGCCCCATCTCTTTTTTAAATGTCTTACATTTCCAGAGTTAAGGGGACATTCACAAAACTGATCACTCCAGGGGGCCGTCGGTACTTCCCTAAGAGGGAACAACCGGTGCCCCTCTTCACTCTCTCCCCATTCATTATCTATCATTCTCGCTCTTAAAAACGGGTTCTACTTGCGGGAGGGGAATTGTGATTGTGTGTTGCCTCCCTGTTATTAATGGTGGGAATTCTGCCGTCACCCGGTTGAAGGAGGAGTCCCCTCCGTTGTATGGGAGGGTCCCGGTTGTGGCGGCTGGACCGGCAGGGATGGATAGGGTGTTCCCCAGCCTTGCGCAGAAAAAACCTCCGAGGAGGTTGCTGTGGTTACGGTGTTTACAGGCGGGGAAAGGGGAAGGGCTGCCGGCATCGCTGCTGGCCCCGAGTCTCCCGCTTGAGATACACGTATCTCAGTGGGTTGGTCTCGGGGGCCCAAGGGTGCTGTGGGCATTACTTGATCTGCAGAGGAAGGTCCCGCTGGTCCTCGATACGGGGGTTGGTAAGTGATCGAGGGGTTCCCAGGACTCAGTTTTCGACTCACGTTTTTCTTTTTGCTTTATTGGGAATAGCCCTACTCTGACATTTACCCAGAGCTTAGCGTATTCCCTCTCCTCAGGATCTGAGGGGACTTTGTTCTCCACATAGGAGAACAACTTGTTACACGTCCATTTTTCAAATGTGCCTAACACTGGCCAAGTGAGGTGACTTCTCAACTCCTGTCCTCCCCAAACCTCCATAACAATAATGTATTAATTTCTCCTTTGATTTCCCCTTCCTCTGGGGACAATCTTCCTAGTGTTTTTAGCATCCACCCCAAGGGACTTTCCAGTGGATGTCTGGTGATTCCTCCCCCTAATCGGAGGAATCTTTTCCTGTGCTTCTTCCTTGAAGCTTACTCTTTTTCTGCCCTATACTTCGCAAATATATTCTTACCTTTCTTTCTTCGACTTCTCCGTGAGTCGATATCAGTTTCTGCGTTGTGTACTTAGGAATCAAAATTTGCCGATACTCACCTTTCAGCGAGCTGAGCTGAGGTCTCTTGTAATCGGAACTTTTGATTCTTCCCTGGACCTCTCCCCGGGGCCGTTACTAAGAGGGGTTACCAGCCCCGGGCTCGACAAGACGGCCCCTCCCCCCTTAGTACCTTGCGATCAAGTTCCCGAGACACCCTTTGGTCTCAGGTTTTACCAGTTGTGTGTCGAGGGAAAAAAAAACTTTCACTCTGTATCGCTTCCTTCGCGGCCGGCCAATTCCCTCGCGGGAGGATGGAAACGCGACCTTGAAGTCCGCACTCGCTTCGTGATCAGATCACGTCTCCACACACTCGCCCGACCCCCCGCCCACCCAGCAGTACTTACAGCTTTTTTCGTGGGGGGGTGCCCTTTGTGCGCACTAGACGTTTTACGAGCAAAGTAAGCCGCGGCTTCCGAAGGCTCCGTGCCTTCCGAGCTCTCCGATCCGGATTTATCCTTTTTTATTGTGGTTTTTTACCTCCGCCTAAATTTGGTTCGGATATCGGAATGAACTACGGGGGTTTCTCAACTCACCCAGGCCGCCAAAATCAGCGAGGGTACCCGTCCTGGGCAGCGAGATTCCCCGCAGTTTCTCCGATCCGAGTCACGGCACCAATCTGTTATAAATGCAAAGGCAGATTTGGGTTAAATAAAAACAATTTATTATAAAACAATTTCTATAAAAAAATAAACAATGAGGGAAAACCACAATAAAACAAACAGCGCAGCGCTGGGTGGACAGGGGTCTATACTCCAAAGGTATAGGTGTTCCCAAAATCCACGCAGGAGGGTAAACTGTCCGGGGTTTTTTATAGGGATTTTTAGCCTTGAGGCCAAATTCCAGGCAGGCACCATTCATCAACAGTCCTTGATTGTCGTATGAATTGATTTCCTGGCATTGGAGAATAGAGTCGAATGGACGTCCGGGACCGAGTCTCCTCATATGTAAAGAAATTCTGAGTGGCTCTTGTGGTTCATGCCATCCGGATGGGATGGCTGGATCCGGGTTGGAGCCGATGGATATTTCGGCTGGATTTTTCCTTTTGTTTACTTGATGGCTTCCCCCAACGGTAGCCCGCAAGGCGAGGTGTTCGGGTCCGGTGATGAATATCTCGTCGGTGCCTCTCCGTTTTGGCTTGATGTTTCGTGTCCTGCCTATTCTTCCCCGTTGATGGTCACCGAGCCTGTCCTTGTCAGTTTGAGGAGTTTTTTTTCCTGTCAGCTTGATGGGCCGCGTCCTGTCTATTCTTTTGTTGATGGGCGCCGGCTAGGATCGTTATCCTTTGAGTGGGAATTCGTGGCTAGATCTGGGAAGGGCTTGTGTGTCATACTGTACTTTATATTTTATATCATTATTGTTATATACATTTATTTAGATTTTTACGAATTTTTACAAGTTCATTTCTCACAGTTGGAATGAGTTTGGACCCTAATAAAAATCCAGATAAAATGGAAAGAGACAGGAGGCTAGATAGTTTTACAGCTCCAATGTTCTGTCCCATTTCCCAAAATATATTTGTTCAAGTAATTCTAACTGTCGTTGCAATTAACATGTCCTTTCATTTCCCGCTCTGAATTCCCTCTAAGCTAAACACACAATTTTCTTCTATAAATCTGCATGACAAGAAGAGCAGCAAAATCTTTCCTTCTTTTTTTCCACATCATTTATATGCATTTTGCACGGGTTCAGTTGCCAGGCATTTCTCCTAAGCTAATTTCTATGGTTGCAAGTGCACGTATATACACTTGGAGACCCCTGAACGACTTGTGGAAGAAGCCCAATTTGGACAACTGGCCAAAAGGAGTCTTCAGCATTTTCTTAAAGCGAGGAAATATTAAAAAATCAGGTGTCAAATTATCTGCTAAGGGTTTTGCTGCTTGCTCTGGGGAGTGGGCAATGCAGGACTGTCCTGATTCCTGGGTGCCTTACAAGGGGGGGGCTGAGGAACACATTCCATGCCATGCCCATGACACAGTCCCCATCTCTTCAGTGCTGCAGGATGAGCTGAGAGTGGGGGTACACCTGGGAGTTGGGCATGACTCTGTGTTGGTATGGAGGGGACTCTGCCCATGGCTACCACGGGCACGTGGCTCCTGTGTGAAACCCTGACCAAGGACCAGCTAATGACACATGGCCAGAAATGAGCCCAAACCCAAAATGGCCACACCACCTTTTATGCCTACCCTATGGCTGGTGGGGATCCCACCCCTCCTGGCAAAGGAGAACCTTTCTGTGCCCAAATCAAGGAGTGCCCCATGATGATGTGTGATTCCCAGGCACTGAGTACCTTGGGAAAGCTGGTTGTCCTCACCTTTGTCTCCACAGCAGGCCCTGCTCTGCCTGGCAGTAGCTCCTGTCTTTCCACAAGAGCTGAATGCCAGGGCGGCACCTTTTCCATGCTTGTGCGCAATTTGCCTTCTCTCTTCATCTGAAATGATAGCTCCTCTGACCAGGAAAGTAATGACCCTGATACATTATTTCAAATGTCATTTGTGCAAAGTAATTAATCAGCTTAATGTGAGACTGGATTACGTTTTAATTTTAATAGTGCTACATTCTTGCTGTTTTTTAAATAAATTTTCCTGGTCTTTACATTTCAGCAGGGCATCAACTCAGTTAGTTAGGCTGTACCTTGCTGTAATCCCTCCACTGTGGAAATCTGACAGACAATAACCATTATTCAGTGGTTCAGGCATCAGCCTGCATCTACCATGCACATTTATTTTAGTTCCATAAGTCTGCATTAGGGATAATAGCTGAGATCTAGCAGCTGGGACCCTCGGAGCAGTTTTATCTTCCACTGGGAAGTGTGGAGACAATGTTTTCAAAGGCACAAAGCAGGCATTAAATGACAAGTTCTCATTTGTAGTCAGATGGAGATTGAGATATGTACCTGCCACTTGATCTTTTGAAAATGTGCCATTAACTGTAAAGCAATTACTAAACTTTCTTCAGTTGTGGGTTGCAGTTTTCACAAAAGGTCTCCATAGCTTGTAACTGTAATTAACAGCTCCCTTTTCCTAAAGAGCTTTGCATACTTCAAAGTGCTCCCATGCTTCCACTACATTTCTTCCACCTTTTGAAATGTTGGGTTTTTTTTTTACTTGAAATCAATTACAAATGAGGTGTTTATTCAAATCCTTTGCCCCTGGGTATCAGCTTATAGGTAACAGATTTCCAAACAGAATTAAAATCACATTTTAAAGTTCACACCATGAAATTGACTCTTTTCCACCCTTTCCATCTGCTATTTTATTACCAGGTTTGATTACAGTAATCAGCACAGTGGATTGTACCCACTGCACAAACCTTTTTCAGAAAAAAAAACTGTAAGAGAACCCATATTTTTGCCAATGCCTCATTTCTTGGTCCTTGACTGACAGTAAGAGCCTTTTTTTCCCGTCCAACGTAGTAAGTTTTCAGGGCATAATAAATGGTCATTTATATACAATATATTAAAATTTCACATATGGACACTTTAACATAGGTACACATCCCAGTGTCTTCCTTTGTTATACATTATGCTTGCATACACATTATACATATGTGCACATATATGTATATAGTTACTTTTTCTCAAAGACATGATTTGGTTAGAAGTAAAATTACAATAAGCCAGAACTTGAATGAGCAGAGCTGACATTTTTCCTCTTTGCAGTTGGACCAGGTTGTCCAGAGAAGGCATTTTCATCAGCGACCTGAATTTTCCCAGATCTCCTGTGCACTTCTGAAAATCATCTCCTTTGGTAGGTTCATTGTCCATCTGCTCAGTGCTTCACAGAATTGGGTTGTATCCATCAAACACCATTCAGAGTCCAGCTTCAGGCACTCTCTCTCAAAACATTGGTTTTGGGATCTGGCAACTGGAAGTTAGACAGTGCTCATGGAGTCTCTTGTAATCCAGGGGAAATCAAAGGTGAAATACATTGTCAATACCACACTTCAAATATTTGTTCTAACTTCATGCCTAGCCACTCTCCTCCAAATAAACAGAAAAATATAATTTATAATGCTGACTGAGGGAGAAGGCTTTATTTTTATCTATACTTTTAATATACTGTTTCAATTAATAATGAGCTCAAGTAATGCTTAAGATAGGGGAGGGATTTTTTTTTTTCTTTTGCAGAAAAATACCCTCTTGATGGTTTTATAAGCTGATGAAAGCAGAAATCAATTTCTATCAGTTATGTACACATGCAAATAAAATAATGGTAAGGTATACTCTCCAAAAGATGCCTATTAGACATTAAAATTACCTGGAATGCCAGTACAAAAATGATAGGACCTAAAGAACATCTTTTCCATCACATAACTTCTAAAGGAACAGGAGGTGTAATAAAAAGAAATGGCAAAGTAAAGCACAAGGACTTCCTGGGTTTTGTATGCCAGGAGGTATTATTCCTCGACAGCGCTCACTTTTTGGCTGTTTGTCTACATTTATCCCTGGTTTAATATCACTGTAATGCAGAGGAGTTGAAAAAGCATGATAAGGCAGGAGAGATACCTGCTTTCTTCCAACTGGACTGGTTCAGAGGATGCATTTGAAGAACTCAGTGGTAACTAATACAAAATTGAATTCCCACTGGGTGACCTGCTCAGAAATCATAGGCTTGCCCCACACACGTGCTATCTAAGCCTGTTGAGCCCCTCAGGCACCTAATGAGGTAGGCAAATCCTAGTGCTCCTCACTTTCTTGATGGAGGAGCTGAGGCACTGCAAGGTTAAATGGCATGTGCCGTGGGTAATGCTGAAAGACTGACAAAACAGGGGGGCACAGGAACCGAGTTTCTCACTCCCTGAACTCTCTGGTGGCTTCATGGTGTAGTTCTTCTGCCTTTCCCTAGCAAAGGTCCCTTTGCTGCAACTGTCCTGCTGCTAGCTGGGACACTGGCTCCTTTTTTACACTCAAAACTGCTAATAACTGAAGAATGCACTGTTATGCCCAGGCTTTAACCTCTCAAAAGATGAGTGGTCTATTTCTTCAATATTTTTTGTGTCTTTCTTGTAGTGATCTCCACATGTCAATGTGAGAAGTATCCAGGTTTCAGGTCCATGAGCAATGAGGGTTAATGCACTGACCTGGTGGCTTAGGAGACAAGTGGCAGGCTGGGAAATCCTGCCCCTCACTGTCCTTCCCCTTCTTGTCAGTAATGTCAGAGCTGTGGTTTCCTACTTTTATGACCAGACAGAGCTCCATTCATGTCAGTAATTAACATGGCTGATTAAAGGGGAACATAGTTGTTAATTTTAGCTTCTCCCATCAATTTTGTTTCCACTAAATCGGTGCCATCATCAGCTTGACCTAGGCAGTAATATTTGAGGCCCAAGGGAAAACCTGGGTATTGCTGACAGCCAAGAGTTGCCATTTTTCTGCTCCTTTCTGCATCCTCTGAGATTTAGGATGTAAGAATTCCTGCTATGGTAAGCAGAAAATTTCATGTTCTGACAAATAATTACAGTTACATCAGTATTTTTGTTTGCTTTTTCTTTATTCTAACCTCAGTCCTGGCTGTTTATACTTCAAGCTCTGCCCCCACTGCTCAGCTTCAGCTTGGTAAACAAGTGTTTTGATGTTGATAATCTCCACGACAGCCAAAAAGTCATGGTGTTTTCTTAAAATAAGGAGCACACAAACCTGAGCATCGCTGTCTTGTTGCTATCATGTTTCTACATTTGGGTTTTTCTGTCAGTGGTGTTATCAAAGGAAAAGGAAATATCATGGGATAGGAAAAACTGCCAAGCACATAAGCTTGTTACAATGCTGTGCAGCAGCTTCAAAGGACTTACATTGACCTTGGACCCACAGTATTATTCTTGGCCATTTAATCTCTGACATGCCTCTGTTTCTGCAGAGAGGTGCTGGCAGACATGTATCCCTTTTGATCCCAAATGCCTGAACAGAAGGGCATTGTGTTGATTGGGAGAGGCACATTGGGATACACAGTTTGTCTGTGGGCTGCACTTTGTAATCTAGAAAAAGACCCCGCTAACTCAAACATACCACCTGTGCTCTGTAACCAGCCCAGCTGATCCTGGCCAGCCAGCTGTCCTAATGGAACTGATGAAGGTCCTATCCAGACAGAAAGCAGAATCTGTACCCTTAAAGGAGGTGTTCGTCACAAAACAATGGAAAAAGGTTATGTTTATATGCCGAAGAAAAAACAATTTTCTCAAAAGTAAAGGGAAGTGCTCATTCAGTTTCCTTACAAGAAAAGCACTGTCCAGACCTCCCCACACAAGCTGCATTGATTTAATTCCTTACAGCTCACATGAGCACTGCCTTTGGTTGTCCATTGCACAGCAGGCACCACCAGTGTGGCCAGCCCCAAATGAGCATCCAGCACCTTTTGGGTGTATGGTGGACACGTATTTTCAAGTATGAGAAATGGCATGTGTCATAAAGCAAATGGAAGCAAGAAGTTGGGCTGGAAACCAACCAGTACAGCAAGTTCCTCCATGAGGCCTGCACATGGAATTGCCTCCTGGAGGATGTGTCCTCCCATTTATCCTTCAAAGAAGCAATAAAATAATCAGGTTTCTAGCTTTGTGTTCAGATTAAGACAAAAAAAGTACCAACAAAAGAGTGTTTTGTAGACATCTGATTCAGTCACTGCTGTGCCAGCATGCTTAGCTAAAGACAGACCAATATATCAAGTTAAAAAATATATAGGTGCCTGGGAATATTAATCTTGAATATTTATCAATTGCATGAGTGTTCTGGATGATGCGCAAGCCCACGTGGCCCTTCAGGCCTCTCTTCCTTGATGAATTAGATTCATTGCTCATAGCTAAATGTACAACCATCTTTTCTGGTTTTTCTTCTTCTGGTACCATCTGGTTTCTTGTATATCCTGCCAGGCTGTTGGCATCAGATTCACTGTAGTTTCCATCCAGCATCATAGTTTTTGAGTGAGGTATTCCACATGAACATGAAAACTAGAGACATAAACAAGAAATAAGCTGAATATTGGAAAAACATGTAAGCAATGGAAATTATGCCTTTCTATTATCGACAGCTTGTAAACAGTTGAGTTCAAAATTTTGATTGATTTTGAGATATTTAAGTTTCTCTTTGAACAAAAGTCACATTTTTTGGGCTTGTTTTCAAAAATAAGAAACAGGGTTTATCTCCACTGCTCGGACAAGCAGCTTCAGAAAAGATTAGAAAAATGCTTTAGCAGACATATAGTCTAAACAAAAGGTTTTCTTAGCTAGCTGTTGCTCAGCCTCACTGTCTTGAGATTCCTTATTATTCATTCTTTGTGATGATAAATATTCATGGACAAGATGCAGTTTAATCTGTGGAAATGGCTTATGCAATACATGTTACAGGAAGAAAAGGGCCAAGTTCTGGTTTTACAGATACATGTTTTCTTCATAAATCTGATTTTAAACCAAGCAGAGGACCAGCTAAAAGCATAATGTAAAATTCCAGCTTTGTTGGAGCTAATAGCAAAACTTGTACTGACTTCAGCAGCACCAGCATGCATCCCACAAGTCTAAAAATCCAATGCATACAGATAGAATTTTGAATAGGAAATGCAGTCTTCGACCATTCAAAACCTTCAGTGTTCCTGTCCCAGCAATATGGATTATGTATTAGAATGCAGTGAAAATGGACTCCAAAACTTCCTTTCTGCTAGAAGCTCCTGTCTCTGATTTCCCACAGACCAATTTCCTTACCCAATAATATTCCACCAGCTTTGATGTGTGGGTTTTCCAATAACTTGTTTTCAAGGATATGTTCAGCTAAAACAAATGTATATATCTGAATGCATATCTATGTAAAAATGTGTATAACATCAATATGTAATATTCAGGATGCCATTGGAAAACCCTGCAGTCAAGGCTTTTCCTTCAGATTATTTAAATGACAGATCACATTGCTGATTGCATTATTGAAAACCTTAAAATCAACTTAAGGATTGTTTCTGTGTTCTTGGCGTAACCAAAAGATTTGGTATTGGCAAGTTATGTGCAGAAAAGCATGAGAAGTTAGTAGCCTGCTTACTTTACTTTTTTTTTGAGCACTCCATTAGTACAACTGAATCAATTGGGTTTTAAGAGATATTTTATTCTAAGCAGGCACACTTTGAAAAACCCACACCCCAAAACTAACAAAACCAAACCAAACCAAAACAAAACCAGAGTGCAGCTCCCCAAAAAAGGACTGCTGTGATTTAACCCCAGCTGATAAATAAGCATTATGCAGTCACTCTATCTACCTTTCCCACTGAACTCCGGAGGGTAGTGGAGAAGAATCAAATGTAAAACTTGTAGATAGAGATAAGAGAAGTTTAATAACTGAAATGTATTCTATGGTGTGGAATATCCATTTGGCTCATTTGGCTCACTTGTCCACAGGTAAATGTCACCAAAATCAACTGTTTTTTGTTTACCTCCTCACTGATAGAGCATGAGACACAAAAACAAACTTGACTCAGGATAAACACAATTTAGCAAAAACATCAGTGTGTTACAATATTACTCTCCCGATGAATTCAAAACACAGCACTGTACCAGCTACTGAAAAGAAACTAGCTCTATGCCAGCCAAAACCAGAATGATAGCAAACAACAAAGAAAACACAGGGAAGAATTACTCATGAGGCTCTTTATCATGAACTGACAGGTCCAGGAGATGGTGGCTGGGTGTGAGGGACAGCAGCTGCAATAATAAGCTAATTGCTGCAGGACTCAGCAGAGAAAGCAATTCTTCAGATTTATTGTCAGCCCCAGGTCAAATTACAGTTCCCATGGCTTCATGCACGTATGATGACAGCCACCTCAATGGACAAGAGAGCCTGACGTGCTAGGAACCCACCTCCGCAGAACCTAAAATTACACTCATCCTCACAAAGGCATGAACACGTAGAGGTGCACTACATAATTTCACCCTGCGGGACTTTTAGCCTATGTCTACAATAATAATTCAAAGACTGCCAAAAAGCCTCTTTGGACATGGGAATGCAGCTGACAATACCATTAAAGTGTCAGAAAGATCTCTGGCCTCTCTCAGCCCATGAAGCACTGAAAAGTTCCCAGGAATGGGCTGGGAATAAGCATGGGGCCACAGACCTTTTGCCACAGGTATTTCACAGCAGCTCCTGGAACCTTGAGGGTGAGAAGGTTTCGTTTTAGATACTGCACGTCTTTGTCCCTGGCATATTCAATTCCATAATGTGGACATAACATAGAGCTCTTTTCTGGGCAGCCTTATATGTTCATACTAGAACTTTTGGGGTCCTTCATAGGGGAGCAGCACCGGCTGACAAGATCTACATTTACTGTGAGAAATGTCTCTTATGCTGCTTCAAGAGCTTCTTTCTCAAATAATGCTATTTATTACCTCTGTTCCCATTTCCCCTACTGAAACATAATATTGTCACATATTAAAGACTGGGTACAATATTTTCCCTGGTGTAGTAAAAAGGCATTTGCTGAATATAGAATTCAATGTACAAGACTCAATAAAGGGCAGATTTGTGATATAAATAACAAGCTACACCATAACTGGATGTGGCAAAACATTCCAGAACACTTAGCAGAAAATTAACACATCCTCTTAAGTTCATTTCATCAGTTAAAATAAAGGAGAAGAATTTTCTGGCTAAAATGCCACAGACCACTGCTCACATGCAGCAAGTCAGACACACTGGAGTCACTGTGCTTGAACAGAGCATCTCTACCCTGTGTTGCAGAAAACTGCTGGGCTCCACATGGGGACTAGGAGGGGCAAAGATAAATTAAGATATTCAGGACTTGTTTCAGACAGCTTTCCAGAGTCATAATGTTGTTGAGAAGGCCTTGAAGAGAGGTAAAATTTCATCACAGAAGTCTGATAAATTTATCCTATTTTTTAAAAAAATATATCTAATTACATTTTTTTATGGTATGCCAACTGAGAAAGGTGCTGGGTTGTAATGGGATTTGTGCTGCTCTTCAAGAAAGTCATAGGGAGAAAAGGAAGAGAAAGAGAGGGACATACAAAACCAGCAGAGTAGTTCATAGAGGGAAATAGCATGCTTAAATTGCATGAAAGATGATGTCTGCATTGGCATTTCCAACAAGCTTATACAAATTTCTCCAGGAGTCAAAGACAGTAGGTTACCAGTATCACCAGTAGACTAATGTGGTGAGTCCTACTGGGAAGAAAGAAACTGTAAAACATGGTGATGTCCTGGGTGTATGGGGACTGAAAAATATTTGGTCCCAAGACTTAGTGTTCAAAAGGCAACGGTGCTTTGTTTAATCACAAAAGGCCTAGAGGTCTGTAAGATACCTTAGGCTGGAAAGAACTTCAGGGCATCTCTAGTCCTATGTCCTGCTCACGGCAAGATGCTCAGAATGTATCTGGTCTTGAAATACTCCAGGGATTACTGGATAAGAACTTTCATAGCACATTAAGAAGTACAAGCATAAATTTCACTGACTGACTGTGCTTGGTGATGGGGAACACCTCCTCTGTTACATCCATTAAATCCAGTTTCCAGAGTAAAGTTGCCTATAGAGGAAGGAAACTGACTTGCACCAAATAACTCCTTTAGCTTACTAAACAAGAATTGTGGCAGCTGCAGCAAAGTATCAGATTTTATACTTTCCCCTCTTGCTATTCCCTCACATTTCCAGGTTGCACTCTTTCCCAGTTCAGATCACGCTCTCTTCTCTGATGTTTCTATGAAGATCCATAAGATCAAATCCTGTTTTTCTGTGTTACCAATTCAGCCTGAGGTGGAGCAGTCTAAACAGACCCAATTACACACATGGTTGTCAACGTTTTCCCATTAACAGACAGTCAATATAAAGACCAGATCAGCTGTAAGGGGTGGAAAAAAGGAATAAGTGGATGACAAAGGTGTTTCTCACCCTCTCCCGCAGTTTCCTCTCCTTCCGCTCTTGCACTGTTGTCAGGTAATTCACAGCCGCGTATTCCAACACCGAGAGGAAGACAAACACAAAACTGACCCACAGGTAAATGTCCACTGCTTTGATGTAGGAAACACGAGGCATGGAGGCATTCACCCCAGTGATGATCGTGGACATGGTCAGCACAGTGGTTATCCCTGGAAAGAACCAAGAGACAGAGCTGTTTTTGACAAATACAGTCTATAAGGGCTTTTGTCTCTAGAAAAACAGAAGTTACATTCTACATGATGCTCTAAAAGATGTTCAGTATGAAATAAGTGTGTGTAAAGTATCTCTTCTGCTAATGTAGAATTGTTCCCTTGTCTATATTTTTGTGCTCATGATGGGTTGAGTTTTGAGGAGCAATGGAGCAATCAACATTTTGCATTTAACAAACGGCATTTAACTCCCTCCTTTAACTCCAGGGTTTAAACACAATGCTGTTAAAACATATTTTTACACATCTAATCCTAAGACCAGGCTTACTAAGATCAGTGGTGACAAGGAGTCCCGTTTCCTAGCTGTACCATTCTGTGTTACAGCTTCATTTTTAAGACCACAGCACTTCCTGTCCTGAGCTACATATAAGTGAGGAAGGGTGCTAAATGATGAAGGACTTAAGACCGTGCAAGTTATACATTATATTAATCATCAGATAAAACCACCATTTGCTTGCAAAATATCTTTAACCATCAAAATGAACAGTTCCCTCTCCTGCCAAAACCTTCACATTCAAAGCTTTTCACGCAGCCATGGCTTGTTGCAGTTGTTCTCACCCAAAGAGACTCTGGCAGGAACTGCTCGTCGGTCAATCCAGAAGGACACCCAGGACAACATGACCATGAGAGTGGCAGGGAAGTAGGTTTGGAGCAAGAAGAAAAAGATGTGTCGGCGTAAAGTGAAATTTATATAGAGTCGATTGTACCAACCTTTGAGAGAGGAGGAAAGCCAGAATCAGTGAGAACAGCCTGGACAGCAGGTACAGAAAGACAAGACCTTTCTTTGGTTCTTTTATTTCTAAGACTAGTAAAACAAGAAACTGAGCTTTTAAACAGACTGTGGAAACTGCACTTTGTGACATAATACTACGAGCCCCCTCAAAAGCAGTTAATACGGTATTAGGTTTAGCATTATGTCATCAGAAAAGGCAATACCTGTGCTACTGTAGAAAGCCAGTCTTGAAGTTGTGTGGAATTTTTGTATCAAAAACTGAGACAAAGAAATTTTTTCATCAGTTTTAAGAGATTCATTCCCATTTTTCCAATACAGCATCAGATCTTCATCAGTGTAAGCATCTAAGGGAAAGAAGAAATACAATGTGATGTGACTTTAGCTTAGAGGTTCAACAAGAGTTAATACATCCAATCTTTGGCATGAACTAATGCCACAAGTAAGTTTGCCAACAGCAAGGTAGTTCAAAAGATCTTATCATATAATATACTGTGATAACAACAAAAATCCAGATTCAAGATAACAAATCCTCATTTTACTTCACATTGAAACGACAGAATGGCACTCTTCTGAACATCACAGACAAAAATAGATAATAGCTCAGGAAATAATCATGGCTAAAATACCTTAATTTAGAGGAAGGATTAAGCATGGACACTTCAAACTATCTTAGAATGATTAAAGCAAAAGAGACAGGTGAGAAACAAAAGCCCAGAAATATGTTAAAAGTGTAAGGGAAAAATGGCAGAACCTGTGCACTAAGTAACAGGAATGGGGAAGAGAAGAGGGTTATCAAGATCATCAGTGACAGGAGCACATGCCATAGGGAGAAGAGGCTGGGGGAACAGGGCTTGTTCAGCTGGGAGAAGAGCAGTCTGTGGGGTGGGGTCCAGCTGCTGCCCTGCTCATGGGGAAGGTGGCAGCAGCCTTTTCCCAGATGCTTTGACAAAATGGAGAATGAAAGGAGAAGACACAAGGGATGTAAGCCTCAGCAAAGGATTGTTCCCAAGCAGGCAAAAGGAAACATTTTCAGGATCAGGGCTGTCAAATATTTGAGCATGTTGCAGAGAAAAGTTGTGGTACCTGAATTACCTTGCTCAAAAGCCCCAAGCAACCCATCATGAACTCCCTGCTCTTAGCAGGCTATTGGAGAAGCTGACCTCAAGGTCAATGAAAAGTATCATCTGATTCTGATTCTGTTTTTTGCAGGGGAACATTCAGTTAAATAGCTGAGAGGACCTCAAAAAAAACAGATGTTACTCTTGCCATACACTGGAGAAAGTCTACAAAAAAAATCCTACTGCTCACATTACTTTCTCCACCAAAGAAGCTGAGCCCAGATCACAGTGTTTGCAGGATCAGGATTGTGTAATAGGATGTTTTCCTTGCAAATTCTGGTCTTGCAGCACAAGGACTAGATGCACAATACTGCTGAGTCATAGGACTCCTAGTAACTCTGATGAACTATTTTTTCAGGCTCTAACAAAGACAGTATTCTGAGACCTGTCCAGTGAAATGTTTGCGCAGCCAGCCATGGAGCACATCTAGCTAGAAACACGGATACAACGTACAGCTTTCCAGTTCCAGAGAACACGTCTGAGAGTCCAGGGGGAAGTGGCTGAAGTCCATGTTGCACATTGCTGTCACTGTGACCCTAGAATTCGAAAATCAGAAAAGCTGGTTTCTATGAGAAGCCATCAAGAGAGAATGTTATCACAGATAATTATTCTGCAGCTTTTAAGCCAGAAATATTGCATGATGTTAGGAAAAAATCCACAGGAAAATACTTACCATTTCTCCACATTCAAGCTAGATGGATTTTACACAGAAACTCCAAAGAAAAATGTAATTTTAATATCTATCAAGGAACTGAAGTACTATCTGGGACATTACTGTTACACTAATGTCAGTACAGATATTTCCACCATGTTTTATATCCAACTATTCACCTACAAGACTACGATGTAAAGTAACTTCACCATTTACATTTGTATATTCCCTTATGTGCAGTTTAATTAAGATTTATACATTTTCCCCATTACTCAGTTCCCTCCATAGTCACCCCCAGTATGACCCAAGCCTGAGGAATATGACTATTCTTATTGCAAGCCACAAAATTCCTTCAGTACATATATTATTAAGGCAAAAGCAGTTTCTTACAGCTCTCAATAAACCCTTTTAATCTGAGGGGTGTATTTCTTGGGCAGGGGCTGTAAAATGGGTGCAGCTGGTTTTCAGCAAGTGAGATTTGCTTCTGTTAGGTTTTTGTCTAAGCTAAAAAGCTGCAGCAATCACAGCTCCAGTTTTTAAACTAGTCCAGTTGTGCACAATGTTACATAAGAAATTTTCCAGTGGGTCAGTGAGCTTTCTCTTGCAGATGGATTTGCAGTGGAGCTCCCGATTTAGGAGGGGAAAATCAGCTGTGACTCATCGTTTCAGAGGCCAACTTACGTTGGCTGTGACCATTTTCTAGATTCATTGCAGATGTCTATAAAGAACATTTCCTCTGTTCCAGGGATTGCAATCCAAATCCTACCCTGACCTACGCACTCATCACCCCTGAAAGGCACATGTTGTTCATTTTGATTATAAACTAGAGCAAAATTTTGCTATTTGAGCGAAATTTAAAGAATGTTTTTGGGGACATGCTCCAGAAGGTATCCTGAAACAATGACCTCCCCTAACTATGTGTAGCATTTCAGCATTGTATAACTTGGTGTCATTTAAGTTTCCTTGGTGTCACCTGAGCTGTAGCACAACCTGTGGTCAATAACAGTTAGTCAGAGGCAGAACAGAACAGAAACTCGGCTCATCAATATGATATTCCTCAGTTAGAGTGCAGTGTCCAGGTGGCTTTGAAGGCCCAAGGCCCAAAACAGGAATGAAATATTCCCCAGTCCAGCGTCAATCCCATGCAAACATCTCAAGATATCTGAGGGCATACCCAGAACCACTGGACACCCATGCTTTTTCAGCTGGATATTATTCTGAGAGTTCTAATCACCATCAGGCCCAACTGCCATGGAAATTTTCTTTCTCCTTGGATTTTAAATATGAAATTATCAATTTAAGTCTTGTGAAATCAGCTGTGGTTAACTCATAGACTTCTCTCTTGTGGGTAACATCACCTCCTCAAGAGATCACAGAAGTAAACTTAATAGAAAACCTTTCCAAGTTTTTGAAAATAATTTTACCATGGCTGAAGTGAATAAGTTCCAGAAAGACCCTAGAACAGAAATCCTTGGGTACAAAATATTCAAAGGTCACTGTACACTGAGACCATGTTTTCTGTCCTGGGGAAATGCCCACTTTTTGGGGGCACTTTTCTCCTCTGGCAGTGTATTTTTCTCCAGTTCTCTTTTTTCATTCCTCTGAACAAAATTAAATCTGCTGGGATGCTGATGTGAACAGTCATAAAGGTGGCCTGGTTAGAAGGGGAAACTACTGAGCAAAAAAACCTGTCTGATGAAAAATATGGACAGAGAAAGGCTTGCCAGCCTGAGAACAAGACGAATCCTTGAGAAGCACAGCTGGCCTCTGTCATGCAGATAGGGCACCTAGAAACTGGAGACATCCTGAAATAAAATCAATAACTGCCAAAAAAAAGTGTTTTAACAGGCATTTTATTGTCAATAAAGGTAGGAAATTATCTTGAAAATAAAAAAAAAAGTCTGAGAGAACAGAAAACATCATTATCTATTGTCTGTCACAGGTGAAAAATAAAAATTACCAGCATCTATTGCCTGTTTGAAGTGGTGGCATCCTACACCCTCTTATCTCTCTGGATATAAGGAGGCCATAAATTTTTATCCAAAATGAAGCCTTCCTCTGAGACCTTTCATGCTGCACATACTTTTCTGTTCCTTAGAAGGTTGAATTCAGTGCATGAACTTTCTACCAGCTCTTGGACACCTGGCTGACTCCACACCCTATGACTCAGAGCATCTCTGAAATGAGATTCTGCTGTCTCACTGGTCCCCTCTGAGCCCACTTTGGAGGCTGTTTCCATTTGCCCTTCCCTCTGTTGGATGATTTGGATCGCTTGATAGTGGTATCACCTGATACCAGTACTGTGTACCCACGCAAGCAATCTCTCCTAAGTGTACCTGAGGGTATATTGTGGATGAGTTGCTCCACCAATGTAAAGTGACCTGTAACAATAAATACCCTGGTTAGTTATTGGCTGTTGCCACATGATTGATTGATGGATGTTAAATTACTGATTGCTGACTGTAATTTGCAACAGCATGATATATAGTCATAGTATATATACTTTATTAATCATGGGTACAGTTGCCAGTGGTGATTTTGTGGCAGTTTACTTGCTAGTGGTGATTTTTGTGGTATTTTTGATAATCTGTAATAAGGTAGAGAAGTTTAGAGGATTAAGCCTCCATGTCCTTGTGTATTACAGAATCCTGCAAACCCACAGTCATGATCCGTGTACACCCACAGGATGGATAACCCTCCAGGTCATGACAGGCACCCCTCAGGATTCTTCCAGCCAACAAATCTACTAGAAAACCAGGATGTCTTTACTACTGCCATTGCAGCTTCAATAAACTTAAACATTTACATCAATAGGAAAGCACTGCAACTTAAAAAAAATATTCTAGACAAACAAGAAGGAAAATAGGATAATTATAGAGGTCACCATCTGGTATATCAGCAGCTTCCAGTTTAATCACACACTGACCCTGGGATGAACATTCCTGCTTGACTAAGCTCTCCACTGACTGCAAAGAGTTGGGGGCATGCTTCCCCCAGGAGGAGATTATCCTGTTACTGCCCACAGCATGGTTTCTCAGAGTTTCCTGCAAAGTATTTTGTACTGGACATTCTGGAAACAGGGTTCTGCATCAGCAGCGGGAGTAGCAGGATTGGCAGTAGCAATCCTGGTGATCACCAAAGTCAAGCCTGGATCGAAACTGGCACCAAAGCCCCATGGGATGCTCAGGGGAAGCAGGGCTGCTCCATTACCTCATGCTATAGAGGACGTGCCCATCGGGGAACACTCGCAGCATGATGTTGTCCGTGGTGGTATCATGAATGAAGGATCTCTTGGAATGCACAAAGAAGACATCAGGGACCCAGATCTTCTTCACCAGCCTGCCATCAAAGGTCATGCTCTTGTTGTTGGTGCTGGGAAATGAGAGACGCTCATCCTTCCAGTAGTGCCTTAAGTACAAGGTCATAGTGAAATCCTGCAAAAAAGGAAAGAGAATCGAAAATGGAAGAGAGGTCTGTCAGTGCTGCACTCTACAGCTAGGACACAACAGAAAGAAAACTCACTCCCACCAGATAGATAAGATCTCTCCACTCTCAACTCCTGAATTATTTCCTAGGTCAATGCTCTCTGTCAGTAGATTTTCCTGACAAAATAATTTCAGCCAAAACAAAGCATAGCCAACTAATGAATTTATTGCAGTACCCAGTAATGTTCAGTCCCAAAGGGAATATAAATTTGTCCCAAGAGAAGCAATGCCCTGCAGAAATGATTCTTCAGTTCTGGCAAAGTTTTCTTACAGGACTATGGTAGCAATAGGATGATCAAGAGGAAAAACTGAAAGTTAGCTTAATGGTCAGGCTATACACTAAACAATTTATACCCAAAAGGACTAAATTGTTGCAAACAGCAACCAAGCGAGGGAACTGTGTCAGGTGAGGGGGAGATTTATACTACCATGTAAGTGTGTAAATAAAGTTCCCTTTTAGGCTTATTGATGGGATAGGAGCTTCAATACATAAAGGAAAACATCTGATTGTTGATCCCAACTTGGCAGCTGCTGCTTTTAGAGCTGAATCCACTCTCATGCTGAGAGATCAATCAAATACACTTATTTTCTTTATATTCCCAATTAAGCAAGTGATTATGGGAGCTGCAGCTGCCAAGCCTGTGCAGGCAGCAACAAAGGCCCAGGTCTCTCTCTAACCATGTGGCAGCCATTTTCTCAAACCACAACTAGTCAGTTTGGTGACGGTGACAATCAGTTACCCTGACTCTCTGCTTCAAAGGGCTGTCTCGGAACAGCTTCACATTGCCAGTAGGTTTTGCATTAATTTGTCAAAGAAAGCTCTAGTGCCAGTCCTCACCTTGCTGCCTGGCACAGTACAGAGCTGGCAAGACAGCTGTCTCTCTGACCATGGCAGAGACTGGCCAGGGGGACACTTCTCTTCACTAACCTGCAGGTCCCCACATTATCAGACTGGTCCCAGCCTCCCTCACTGCTCATCCCAGGAATGCTGCCAGCTCCTGCTCCCTACTGGCCACTGGCCACCTTCTCCTTACACCTGTAGTCCCAAAGAAACACTTCCAGCAACTACTGCCGCTGGCAGAGCTTAGGTTACAACCTAGTAGAAGAGTCAGCCTCAGGGGCCAGACATCAAGCTCATCAGTTTGATTAGAGCTGGGAAAAAGGAAACTAAGAAAGAGGCACAATTGCTGCTTTCTTAGGAGTCAGTGCACGTTATGGTAGAAGTCAGAAAAAGGAGTAAAGAAGAGCCTGGCTGTTCAGGGTTACCAGTTGCCTGGCCATGACATGAGATAGAGGGACATAGGGCTCCAGGAGAGGAGGACCATTCTCGTGGTTTAACTCCAGCCAGCAGCTCAGTACAACACGGACACTTGCTCATTCTTCTCTCCCACCACCTCCAGCCAATGGGATAGGGAGTAGACTCAGAAGAAGTTGGGTTGAGATAAAAACAGTTTAATAATTGAAATAAATAGTAGTAAGAAGAGTAATGGAAAGGAAGATGAAAAGTGAGAGGGAGTAAAACGTCAGAAAAACAAGTGATGAACAATACAGCTGCTGACAGATGCCCAGCCTGTCCCCCAGCCCTTCCCAGCCTACTCCCCCCAGTTCATACACTGGGCATGATGTTCTGTAGTGTGGAATATCCCTTTGGCCAGTTCAGGTCAGCTGTCCTGGCCATGCTCCCTCCTGGCTTCTTGTGTCCCTCCTCACTGGCAGAGCACGAGACACTGAAAGTCCTTGATCAGGGTAAGCACTGCTGAGCCACAAACAAAACACTGTGTTATCAGTATCATTCTCATACTAAATCCAAAAGCAGCACTGTACCAGCTACTAAGAAGAAAATTAGCTCTATCCCAGCCAAAACCAGGACAGCCAGGCAGCCTGAGGCTGTGGCTGCAAATTGCCTCTGGGTACAGGGATACGGGGACCATCAGCCATTGCTTACAGCCACCATTGAGGAGGGGGAAAAGACTGTCTGAAGGCACAGCACAGGAAGGATCTCACTGCTTTCCAGGCCACCCCTTTCCCTGTCCTAACAGACAGGAGCTTCTCATCTTTCACCTTCAGCCCCTTTCTTTCTTCAAACAGCCAACACGGTGAACCAAATGCTGCAAACACAAAGTGGCAGCAGACAACAGCTTCTAAGTATAAAATCCAACCTAAGGAGGCTTTTTCATGGCATGATTCAAAAGAGGCAGTATGCTGACTGCTTGTTCCTTTCTGACCATCACACACTTTCTTCACAAGCAAGAAAAGGGGTTTATTTCAGCACTCACAAATAGGAAAGTCCCTTGGAAAACAATGTTTCCAAATAAGAAAATTGGGAAAATGATGGTACCTGCCAGAGGCACAGCCAATGAGTCTACACAAGTACCTCAATTTTGGCAGCATATTTTGTGTTTGTTCCATGCTCCAGACAGCCTCAAGACAGTGTCCTGCCACTGCACACAGCAGCAGCCCTTCCATGTCAACCAGACAGGCATCAGTTTTGAACCTCCATGCTTTAAACAGCCCCTGGCTGCTCTCACTGTCATGCACAGTTTTGCAGATACAGTGGGTTGTGGCTGGTGATGCTTCAGTCCGGTCCTTCTTTGGGGCACCAGGTGCCTGCTCAAGCAGTGATAGGTAAGGACTGCCCTTACCTAGTGATTTTCAGGGCCACTTCAGAGCAGTTTGAAACAAGTCCTGCCTGCAATGGGGAGACAAGGAGGGAACCCTGCTGTAGACACAGCCAGCCCTGGTCCCCTGGCCATGCAGAGAGCTTACTGCCCAGTCCCTCCCCTGCAAACCCATACTGGGACAGTCTATTGGAAAAACACACCAACATAACTCAGACTGACCTGGAGAGAATGTTCTTCCACCCAAATATATTCCAGCAACTGCTGTAGAAGGTACTTGTCATGAGCTGGGAAAATAGGAACTATCAACAACCGAGGGAGAGAACTGACCTCAAAGGCTTTTGACAGGCAAGATTTTTGTTGAATCCTGACAGAAAGCACTGTGAGTTATTTACTCGCACTAATTAGGGCTCTTTGCTGCTCTGGCATTATCTTGATATATTAGAGCCTCAGTTCTCCCCCTGGCTGACAGCTCCCTCCCACACACCTCACTGCATGCATACCCCAAACCCTCTCTTTCAATATCCAGGCAGGAAAGCCACCTGGTTTTAATCATAGAACATACAATAGTTTGGCTTGGAAAGGACCTTTAAAGGTCATCTAAACCGACCCCTCCAAAATGGGATGAAGATATAATTGCACCATATTAAAAACCACTCAACCTAAAGCTCTTCCTTTGTCTTTATGTTTTGTCTAGACCACAAAAGGTGAACAAGAATAGGGAGGAAAAGGCAGAAAGAGGAAGGAGCCCAGAAGCTTCCTCTTTTCCTCTGTGTTCCCCTTTCCTTCTTCTGTTTCCACTTCTCTTTCAAGTGTTTTTATTCCATTTCTTACAATTAAAAAAAAAATCATCATGAAACAGCCCAAAACCAAACAGTGAAGTGTGTGTGAGCACTCGTGTGAATTGAATGGTTCCCTAAGGAGGAAAACTCCTGCAGCAAGCACAGCTTATGTGAATTTTACCATATAGCTTCAAACCTTCCTATGCAGCTGCTTATATTTTCAGTTTTGATAGATCTTTCACGGTACTGATTATTCTCCCATTCAAGGTTCCTTTTCTCTTCAGGCTTTTAATCTTTATCTGGAGGTAGAGAGGTAAGGCTTTGATCACCTGGTTTTATCAAGTCTTTGGTTCTGATTATCAGCCTCTTTGAATTTCAGAGATGCTGCTATTACTTTCATCTGACCAATAATTACAAGCCCACAGGTTTCAAGTCAGAAGGTCTTTTTATGATCAGAAGTAACTGAGGCTTAGAAGAGGATTACATACCATGTCAACCTCAGAAATACTGTCCAAGCTTTCAACTTGCACATCCACCCCAACAGGAATTGCAGGGCCTGGAAGAGAATGAGATTTAGATATGTAAATAAATGTTCTTTCGTATCATCTGCATTTAATTTGCACTTCTAAGGTGACATGCAAACATTTCTGAATTTATGTTGTACATTTTAGTCAATGGTTCTTCAGGAGGTGGCTGAGGAAAGAGTTAGTGAATAACCATGTAAGGGCCATTTTGAAACATTGAATTATCTTCTCCTTGGCATATCCTGAAATGTTGAGCCCTTGCCAGTTAATCCAGAGTTTGGATGAAACATTTGCCTATGTTTTTAAAAACTGAGCCATCCCATCTTAAATTTTAGGCCTTTATGAACAAATTTAGCCCCAAGGACTTGGGACCAAGATGAAGACATGGCAAGAAATGATCTCTTCTTTGGATGTTTCTCATTTTTTACCAACAAGGCAAGCCACATTAATCTCTCAAGAGCCCATCACCATTTTGACTCATGTCACTCACTGATGATATTGCTAGTTTTCCACAGTAGTTTTAAAATTAGCAACCAGAGAGTTCACAAAGAGTAAATAAGCAGAGAACATCCCATAATGAATGCACACTCCTCTGTTACTAGAAACCCTGCACCAAAATGTCACTTTACATTATTTACAAAAATTCACATTAATGACCAGCACCTGCTCAGATGACTTAAGATCCCCACTGTCACTAAAGGCTACAAAATGATTCACACTAGCACATCTCAGTGGTATGACAGGACAAAGAAGTAACTTTATTCTCTGACTCCAGTATTTATAGATTTTTTGACAAATACCAGGGACTGAACAATCAAGTTACCACTTTCCCAATCACACTGGTCATGTGAAACATCCATCAAAAGACGTTTCTTAGAAGGAAGGTGTAAATACCTTATGTTATAGTTACTTTCCTGGGAAAGTAACTAAAACTATGAAAACAAGATCAGAAGGTTTAGTTTTCAGGGCGACACCCCGCAGTGTGCCCTCACGCAGCTTTTCCCAAATTCTGGTGCTAAGTGCCTACTGAGACAAGCGCACCAAGCTGCCAGCAGGGTAGCTCAGCAGGAGCTGCTGAGAAGCAGTCCAGGTGGATCCAGTGCTGCCTGGTGCTCTCAGTGCGTCTGGCAGTGGGACTCACAGAGTTCATGCTGACAACCCCAGCCAGGGGTGCCTCTAGCCCAAGCACTGAGACAGACCATGCCAAGGGAAGCAGAAGCTCTGCAGACATGTCTGAGACTTCTCCAGCAGAAATTAATTTTCCAAAGACCATAGTTGCCTCCATGAAGATTTGTAAAGACTTTTAGCACCTAGATTTTGAGCCTGGTTAGCAGTCAGACAACACATAAGATGCACCTCTGTCGTTAGAGGACATGAAGTATAGAGTGAAGGTTCTGAGAAATTGCAACATCCAGAGAGGTTTTTCATGAGGCAGATAAGCTTTTATTTTGGGGTTTTACAACCTTAATATAAGGTGTTCCCATCCAGGGTACCCTGTGGTACAAGGAATACTGTGAATATAGTCAGGTTACCCTGATAGCTAGAAGGAACAACACTTCTTTCATCCCACTGATGGGACAAGAGAGAAAACACTTTTAGAATATCTGTGTCTTGTTTTGGGAAGGTAAAACCTGATTTACACAAACAATCCTTGAGAGCAAACAGTTCCCAAAAGACTTTCTCCTGGGAACAATCAGCTCGTGAGAGCTTGAAATTCTCTCAGGTTCAGAAATCATGTCCACACACCTCAGTTCCTTTGTGGACTCAGACCCCTATCTGCAGCACCACAAGCAGCAGAGCCTGCTGCATGCATACATTTAGCTAGAGTAGAATCTTCCTCGAGACCACACTGAAGTTTGGAATACACTACAAGTCTAACCAGAGAGCAGAAATGTTGCTGAGAGAGTAGCACACTTTTGCAAGCTGCTCTCCATCCCACTCCTGTACCTACAGCAGCACGTACAGGCTCCCACACATGCTCAGGGCTTTTGAACACAGCCTTCTATTTGCCTCTGCTGGAGGAGAAAGGAGCACCAACTCTGCCTCAGTAGGGAAAGGCTGATCCTCATGCCCACAAGACAAGCTGTGAGCAGCCCCAGTGCAGGTTTGTCAGGGCTTTGATAAACCAGCCTCACCTGATTACAGCAGAGCACACTGATGGTGACACTGTCCCCTTCCCACATGCACAGCTCCAGCCTGTTATGCCCACGGTGTCTGTCAGCAGCTGTGCTGGGAACAGGCACCTTGAACAAGCCCTGCAGAGCGGGACCAGGCTCCTCAGAACCACCAATTCCAGTTTAAGTGACTGCTGCCCCTAGCAATGAAGCTCAAACTTGGCTAACCCAGCACTTTGAGATGACTCCCAGATGCTTACAAATTCCTACATGTCACATTCAGATACACAGCTCTGAACTGCATACTTTAAAAAAATTGCCAGCAATCATTTGCAGCCAAGAGAAAGAGTTTTTCTATGACATTACTCTTGCTCAGTAAAATATGTTTTGGTTTGGTTTTGATTTTTTTTAAACAAGGTAGCAAAAAACACTGCATCTGTGGTGACAAGAGACATTTTGATGTGCAGTACAATCAACAGAGAAACAGCACAAGCCAAGGGCTCTGTGCCCAACCCATGCTGGGCAGCCCCCCACAACTGCAAGAGAGACTCTCTGTGTACTAATCCTTAATTTAGCTTTGGTTCAGGATATCAACACCTGCTCAAAGTCTATTTACTGCTGCAATTTCTATGCTTCTCTGAACACTAATCACAGATCCAAGAAAAACCAAAAAACAACAACAAACAACTAAAAACCAAACCCATAAACATAAGAACACTGCCAAGTGGTATCTGTCCTGCTCTACTATTCCTTCCCTAGCTGCTCTTGAAGATAAAATACTATGTCCATGTTCTTTACTTTGTTCATGTTCCAGCATCCAATGCTCAATAACCAGCAGTTATCTCATTGCAAGAACAAAGTCTAAGGTTCACTCTGGAGCTGACATGAAGCTTTATTAAACCCAGAATAAAGGGTGTTGCATGTTAACCTGGATGGTCTGGAAAGCCCTTGAGAGAAGAGGTCCAAGGCTGGATTAGGTGTCTTTTCTGCAGTTAATCACAAATCTGGGAGATGATCACAAAAAAGTGATTGTAATAGAGAGAGGGAGAAATTATTTGAACACTGGACTCGAATGTTTAGTGATTAATACAGAAATGTAAAAATGAGTCTGTAAAGCCAATTTATCGGCAGAAATATTTACTCTGCCTTTTTTGAGCAAACTCCTACTACAGTCAGCAGGATTAATCACTGCTTTTTCCCTCTCCCTGCTCCTCATTCAGCACCTGGGGCTGAGGCAATGGGAGAGCACACAAATGGGAATGAGGATACACTGAGACACCAAGACCCTTTGGAGGTTTACACAAGAAGCTGGACTGAGCAGGGAAAGGTGAATGAAGGGCCAGTGGGGGCATTGCAAGTGTTGCTGCCTGTGAGGTAGTGACAGAAATCAAAAGGTCACCAAGTCCTGCTCTCAGCAATAAACATAAGTGATAGTTGCATAGTCACTCAGCCCATCACTCTACAAAACTTCCAGTAAGATGCAGTTTTGCAGAGGTACTTGATGCAGGCAACACTGCAAGTGCATGCAGCTTCTGAAGCAAAGCAGAAGCCCTGTCTAGAGACAACCTCTTTAAACCACAGAAACAAACCCTGGGTTTCCTTGAAGGTCATGTTGGCTACAGGACATACCATTGAATTAAATGGCTGTTGGTCACTCAGAGAGAAATGTCAGGAGATCTTTGATCTCAAAAACCCATGGAGTCAATTAGGAACTACTAGCCTTTTAATCCTGTCCCTCTGGCAACTGAACAGTTGAACCACAGAGGCTCAGGGTGTTTTGCCAAATTCCTCATCAAATGCCACTAGGGATGAGCAAAAAGAAAAAAAACCCTCTGTATTGAGAGGGAGCAGAGTATGATGAGAGTGTGAATGTAAAGGAACAAGGACAGCTCAGACAGTATATGACAAACTGAACTGGTAGACAGAACAATTAACTTTGATTACAGCATTAGATGCAAAAAAGCCCTCATCAACCAGTTTTTCTTTGTCATAAACAGTATTTTATCAATATTCACCTTTTCCTCAGAAAGAGGAAATATAGAAGGATTGTCCTGGAGAATTATAAGCAACAAAAGACTTGACCACTTTAACACTGGAGAGATCTCGAAGCTTGGGCTCCTCTCTAGGATGTTCACTGCTGGAGAAGAGGCTAAATGGATCCATGTGAAAGCTGGGGATATAGCTGATAAAAGGAAGCAGTGCTGCTTTTCTCAGAGCCTGGAGTCCAGCAGAGTTTTTCAGATCACACTTCAGAGTCTCTGAAAAGTATCAGCCAAATTAATGGAATTTTGGGTTGGTTCTGATGCAAAGAAGACTTTGTGGCTTCTTTCATATTGCAAAAACTCCAGTTTGAGTATCAAACTTCCCTAGATTGAATGGGATGTCTTGCCTCGGGCTAACCTCTGCAGGGAACCCAGGAGGTTTCCACAAGTCCCATGCAGGAATGACTTCAGAAGGAGCCCAACATTAAAGCCTGTTACATCCCAGTGTGTCTCCACACCTAAAAACACTAACTAATGAGCAGCATGAAAGCTTCAAAGTGTGAGTCAGTTCCCAGTCAGAACTGGGCACAAACATGGCTTTTATTTCTGAACACTGGATCAGGCTTTAGAAGATAGGGAACAGTGTGCTACCATGAAGATGCCTGGAGTCAATTTTCCACTCCAGCTTGGAGAGTAGAACTTTGTGACGTCTCTTTAATTTTTCTCTTTGGCAGTGCTTTCAAAGGCTTGTTGTTTCTCTCTGAGACAGTGTCCACTCATACATCTCTGAAGGGGGGAGGCAGATGAAGGCCCTGAGATAAAAATATTGACATGGGAAACGAGTAGGTTTGAGATTTCTTTACTGACAGGTATCTTGTACACACCCAGAGAGACTGCAAATGTCTGTAAGAGATCCCATGTCTGCAAGATGCAAAACAGCTTATTTGTGTGTGTGTGTTTATTTACTTTGTAATGAATGTATTTAAAAATTACTGGGACCTCTTAGGTATGGACAGCTCCCAGGCAGCCAGCGTCAGGACATGCTCATCACCTGCCCCATGACTGCAGGGCTTCATCCCTCTGCATCTCACGGACGGTTGCTCATCAGCAGAGAAGCAAGTTCTGTTCCAGCCCTTGTCACTGACACTCAGTGAACTACTCGTGCTTTATTCTCCCACTCTTCATCCATCCTGGCAGAAGCACTGCCAGGATGCCAGAAAGGGCAGCAAGGACCAGCTGATGTTAGGCTACTCGGCTATGAGCAAATATAATAAAAATAAAGCATTAGGCTGGTCCTCAATAAAGAAGATACAGCTATTTTAAGTATCAACTAAAGCTGCTTATTCACAGGCTCCCTGTAAAATATGAGATGTCATAAATGAAATGCTTAAAATGGGTGTTTAAGGAAGGCAGCAAAACATTTACATAATCTTTAAATATTAATAATAGTAAATAATACCTGAACATCTGCTAGCTAGAACAAGGTCACTGACATGGAGATAACTCCCTAAGGGTCAAAAACCCTGCAGTCTCTTTTAGCTTATGGAGGCTCTTTGACCATCAGCAGAGCAAAAAAAAATTGTCATTGCCTCTGTACCCAATTGCCTGTCTCTAATGGGCTGAGGACAGGCAAGACAGCCATGCTTACTGGGCTGTTAATAACAGAACTTATACAACATTTGTTTGCTCACTTGCTCTTTACAAAGATACTTTTTCTTGCAAAACCCTTCACCTTTCTCTAATATTGCTGGTTGTTTTTTTCATTTCACCTTGCATAACCCCAGCCTGCTCTGCCCACTGGTCACAGCTGTGTTGGGCTGGCAGCTTGCTGACTGTCCTCTGCAGACCAGCAAGAGTCACCGTGGCCACCATAAAACAGCTCATACCCTGTCCCCTTTTTAACTTAAGGTGGAGTTGCAGGCTGGCCCACCAAACTTGGGAACCATCAACAGTACTGGGTTTCTTTAAGTCTTAATGCCACCCACAACTTACTTGTGGTATTATTTTAATTTTGCAGAAGTGAGGTGCCTTTCCCACCTGCAAGGTAACATCACAGGCCTGATGCAATGCCATAGAGCTGGAATCTCAATTAGAGCAGAGGGGGTCGTAGGGCAGCAACCAGTTAGAGTCACATGAATCACACAGGCTCCTCTTCTCCATTTCTGCAGTACAAAAGCCTTTTTATCCTCCACAGGTCAGACCACATCGGTTTGACTGACACTGCCACAGCAAGAAGCTGGAAGGACTCATGGTGCATAGCAAATCACTGTGACTGCCTGACGGATAACATTACAGACAAAACTATGAGGATCACATCTTACCAGACTTTTGTTCCCTTTCCTTTATGTTTTTTTCCATTAGGCTTATCATCTGTCGCTAAAAACACACCGTGCAATTCTGCAGCTGAGCAAGAACCTGTAGCACCCGCTATCTCTGTGCGTCTGAGTCAGGCTTCCCAAGGCTGGAGCCTCAGCAAAGCTGTTTCCATGCTTTGCTCCTCATCACATGCAATTTCAGCACCACTTCGGTAGTTCCACACCTTTGTCCCAAGAATCTCTGCAAGTTAAGGAGGTTTTAAGCAAGAACTTAAAAAATGTTTTTCCTTTATAAAAAAAGGAACCTTCTCAGCAAAGGCTCTTAGGGTATTTCTTTTTTGAATGTTTTATAAACATTATTCCAAATTTTGGCTCTAGAAGAATCATGATGCTGTAATGGGAGGCAGCATGGGAAAAACAAGGCAAAAGAGAGATTGAAATGCAGTTCCATTAACACTAGAAGAGTGTCTGTGTAATTATGTGTGTCTGTTCAGTGGGACCTGTGCTCAAATGTGTTCTTCAAGGACCCTGATGGGAATAGATAAATTCAGATCTGTTACCAGAAATACAGTGTATTTTTCCACTAGGCACAAAACCTCAGCATAACAGAACAAAACCCCTTCCCCCAGATTAGGCATGATGCCCTGAAATACATCCAGTTAGGGGGAAAAAAGTTAAAAAATCACCATGGCTCCCCATCTGTCTCCAGCTGGGGCAAGGTAGGGAGTGAAAATATCCTCCCAGAGATGCCCTATCATCCCACCCATCAGGCCAGTGGGTCTTTTATCCAGAGGACAGATCAGCTGCAGAGATCAGCACCTTTAGTTTGTCTATATCAGGCACTCAGAAGTCAACAGCCAAGCTCCAAAAATTGAGGTTGGCTAAAAGAAGAAAAGAAAAAAGAAAAAAAATCAGAAAGCCTTAGACAGCATCCTCTGACATTATGGTAGGGGAGGGCATACCTGGGATTCAGGGAAGCATGTGAACTTTGTTGAATTCACACTTTTACAGATGATTTATAAAGAAGCCCAGTGCCCCCAGAGCCAGCTCCCAGACCTCATCCCTGAGCCTCAGCTGCACCCAGGGCTCAGTGTGTTCCCACACAGCCCCAGGGAGATCTGCCTATGCTCCACCCAGAGGGCAGTTTAAGGCAAACTCTTCAACCCTAGGAGTAGCATATCAAGTTTATCACTGATTAGCAAAAAAGTTACCTCAAATATTTAGGCTGGACTGCAAGTTGCTGGTAAATAACATTGCGGGGGCAGGAAGCACTGGTGATGACAGGTTTTGAACTCTGGAGTTTGAAAATATGTATATAAATTGTGAGCAGGGGTCAGCACTGTGCTCTCAGATTGGCACATCTGCACTGAGGGGCAAGAAACATCTTTTCAGCCACACCAGGAACAGGCAGGTCTGAGAAGTTTTGTTCTTAGGACCAGGTGCAAAGGGCACAACACTTGTGTGTCCCACTGGGCAGGGAGAGGTAACACTTCACCCTAGATGGCCAGCTGACAAAGGGTGCAGCATTAGTCATTCAGTGGAAACTACAGAAAACTCTGTCCTTAGCTCTGGAAGGATTTGGTTATTGATGCAATCAGAAGAGGGATCGCCATACTGGCATTTCAGCAGTTTTTGTTCAGGTATCCTCTTATCTCTGTAGTAGTGAGTCTAGACAGGTCAGGAAAGCACATTCCTGTATCTGGGTGTGACTGAAGGCACAAGTGAAGTTGGAAGAGGTCTCCCCTCCCACTCTTTTATTTGCTTATGAGAGTTTGAGACAAGTTTTTTTTCTGGACAAAAGTATTCCATTTTTTCCTAGTAATGACAGGCTATTATCCACCCAATGAGTTCTTTACTTTGCAATTTAATCATGTCAGCTGAAAAGCTCATTGCAACTTCACAACCACAAGTGAATATTAAAACCTGCAGCTTGTTCCTCTTCTCAAGAGAGTGAAATACTTACTGGGAGGGCCCATCCTGAGCCCTGGGGAATGCCAGCCAAAATCAGAGCCAACTGCAGCAACAGGAAGGAATGTAGGAAATGCACAGAGGGCAATGGGGATGACCATGAGGCCTCTCTGAACCCACACCAAGTCTTTTTCCTTCACACCTGGACAGAGGTTTGTTTGCTTGGTTTTTAATTAGATTGTTAATTGGATAATTAGAATATTCTTAATTAGATTAGCACAAAATCAGGGGAACCATTTTATTCTCACCTCCAAAGGCCGGCCGCATGGTGAAGTCATGTTCATCGACTCTGAGAAGCTGGTCTGTCTTTCCTTTCCAGGCTTTGGTCAAGTCACGATTTTTCTTAAAGATGTGACTGCAAAAGACAGCAATAGCATTGTTCCGATGTCTCTGTGCCCAAGTGCCACAACTGCCAGCCCGATTTCGGAGCCACAGGAGCAGCAGCTTTGCAGGCACAATCCCAGGGACTGTGGGGAGACTGCCAGCACCAAAACATAGACCCAGTGCTGCCTTTCCACAGCATTAACCCAGACGTTTGTGCCCCACAGGCAGCCCTGCTTCCTCTGCCCCCCTCCAAGGACACGTTGCTCCCTGTGCCCCAGACACCTCGGCTCCCAGGGTGGGGTGCACAGCATCTCCCAGCGGAGCTGGATGCAGCGAGTGCCGCAGCTGAAAGCAGTAGAAGCAGCTGGCTGCCCCACGTTACCTGGCCAGGATTTGGCCAGGTACCAAGGAAACATTGTCATCAAAAAGCTCTTTTCAATGCTGGTCACGCAATGTCATACACTACTTGGAAACTGCCCCATGAACTTCACTGATTCAGTGCCAGCAGTTCGTGTGGACAGAGGGTCTTCTGGCTTTCAGCAGCAACAAAACCACCCATTCCTCCCCACAACAGCAGGAAGAGAGGAGTTTTGTCTAAAGAAGCCTTCAGTCCCTCACTTTTCTGAACATCAAGGTAGGAAAAATTCTAACATTTTGTTTGAGATATTATATGATAACAGTGGAACAAGGATGACAACAACCCTCTGAGAAAAGTGTAGGATAACTAACCAGCAGACAAACAAACTGCATGCACTTCTGGAAGAAAATCCAGATCAGCATCCCTGACTCTTCTCCAGTGGTGCAAATGGAAGACTTGGACCATTAAGGTTCCTCAATCCCTTTGCTCTGGACATAAGAGCTGACAACGTTGCAAGTACTGCTGCAATTAGCCTGTTTCCAGTAACTTACTAAAAATAATTATGATAAATAGAAATAACTTTATACAAAAGGTGCAGGTTCCTTTTCCTGATATGGAAGAAATATTACTGAAAATAAAGAACAGAAAATCTTGGAGGAAAAATAAAGAGACTTAGGCTTAAAGTCTTGGTCAAGAATTCAGAACTTACAAAACAATCACCCCACTTGTAAGTTGGGTTTGGAAAAGGATGTTCTTAGCTCCCTTCAAATATAAAGCATGATAAGTATGAGCCAAAGGGAGCATAAAGCACAAATCAAAAGGAAAGTTTCCCATTGGGGATCTCATTTCAAGAAAGAAATGATGAAGCCTAAATGGTGTTGATAGCTGCTGCTAACATAAATAACCCATTTCTTTACAATAACGAGGTAAAAAGGAAGCAAAGAAATTAAAAATAACTGTATCAAATAGATGTTTTGAAGGAATATAACCCCTTGTACCCCAGGGCACATACTACACAGGAAAAGTTGGATCTCCCTCAGGTTATTTTGGGCTCCTGTTTCACTTGGGATGTCAGAGCTTCTTTCCCTGCCGGCTGTGAGAAAGAGCCAGCCAGAGCAAGTGCCCTCCCACCGAGGCTGCTTTAATGGTTACCTAAAAGCAGGGGTGTAAAACCGAGCACAACCACTAATGGGAATCATTGGAGGCAAAAGTTTAGCTTTTAACTGCTTGCTGCAGGGGGGAAGCTTTGTTGGGCTGCAAAATTAGGGCTGCTGCTGAAGCGCTCCACCTCACTGTCCACTGCACAGCCTCTGTGCCTGAAAAGCTGGAAGCCCAGAAAAAGGATCTTCCTGTGTCTGCTTAACTTTAACTATCAGGGGAAAGCCAAAGAACCAGTGAATGTTCAATCAAGTCTCTGTTCTCAAAGAAGGCAGTAAAATGTCTAATTAAAAATCCAATAAAACGTTGGATTGCACATTGTACAAGGAATTAGTATGGAAAACCCTGGCAGTATTATCTTGTAAATCAATGGCTCAGCCTCGCTGAAATGCTACATTTTGATCAATTCTTTAAAAATCATCAAACAGCAAACAGCACACAGGAGAGCTGCTGAAAACAGTCTGTGGCTGCAGAGGCTTCAGAGGGCTGGCTGGAGACACGGACACTGTCTTAGAAAGAAAAGAGGTTTTCAGGCACATCCTGAGCCAGGGGTTGCATTTAATAACTATCATTTAATCATCAGCTCATGCCCAATCCTTCAGGTATTATGATGGCCAATTCAGATTTTACAGAAAGAGCTCTGACAGTCCCTTTTTAATCAATTTAAATCCATTTACAAAGTTTATTGTATTGACATTTTTGATGACAGGAAGTCTACACAGCTTTTAAAATTTATTGCTACTTTTGTCTATTTAATCCAATTCAAGACCAAGTTTGTTTGAAAAAAAAAAAAAAAATCTTTATAACAGTGTTTGACATCAGTTGTGCTGTATCTTCTGCCCCACTCTGGCAGGTACCCCATGGCAGCCCCACTGCTGTTTGGCATAGGGAGCATTTCATTCCCTGCAGCAAAGGTGACGCCAGCTGCCAGAGCTCTGGCAGAGCTGAGGGGTGCTCTGCTGCCCGCAGGGTGCCTTTACTGACAATCTGATCACCAGTATCTCATAAATCCTCCCTGATGTACTTATGGTCTTTAGCATTTCTGATCATAGATTTGTCAGGGTTTCTTTCAGCTTTATGCACTCTCTGCAAGTCACCACTATTCATTTAAATCCACCCATCTTTTTTGCCACATTTTTCATATAGAATTTTATTACTATTTAGTTTTCATTCAAGGGGCATGAATTTGATAAATCTGACTTCTGTGAAGAATTGTTTCTCTTTAAAGAGGAGAGAAAGCGACAGCTCACTGAGCTTCTGTAAAATCTTCCCTATTATTGCACTAATTTTTTTAATATATTTTCTTTTCCAGTCACTTTTACTCAGAATTGTCTCAATTGCACAAAATAGATGCTTTTTCTATTGCTAAATATATCAAAGAAAATTAATTCTTGATGGCATGAGAAATTACAGATAACAGCTCAGCAGGACTCAAAAAAGAGCAGATGTCTATGCATACATTCAGACCTTTCCAGAGCAAGATAAAGAATTTTCTAATTGGGAACAGTCCTTGTGCTGTTGGACACAAGGCAGTGGCTAAGTGGTCAGCCTGAAACAAAACATGGTCTCCATCCTGATCATGGTGCAGCTGTTGGCAGCCAGAGTCTGGCAGCTTTCTGCACCTTTCCCCAGAGAACTCAGGTTGGATTTTGGTCACAAGATGGTACCTCATGGTCATGGGGCCTTGGTTCCAATTACACACTGGGATGCAGAGAAGCATTTCTACAGTAAAAATCAGTAAAAATCTTACCACTCTTCAGTATATTCTCTGAGGGGAAAAAAAAGAATCCAAAAAATGCATTAGGTGAAGACATCATTTAATTTGTGTAGCAGCCATAGCAAGCTGGAGAAGACACACACTGTGTAAACCCAGCACCAAGGAAGGTACAAGACCTGTTTTTCTAGCCACCAAAGCATGTGACTGCTGCAACACACAGCTGTAGAAGCTAAATTAAAAAGACAAAGTACAAGAACAGTTTATGACTGTCATAACAAATAGCTTGCTCCTAGATAAGAATTCCAAATTTATTATCGTGTTATGAGTGTATATTTAAATTTAATATGCATGGATCATGTGGGCTCAGATATGGTTCAGAAATTTCTGACAATCTGGGAACATCAAGATCCTTGATTTTGGTGAAGTTTCTTTCCAACACCTGTCAGGGCCCCCATTTCAAGTGCTTTAGGAGCCTCAGTTTTCCAGGAGGGCCTGGCATCTTCACAAGATAGGTCTGTCTCAGGTTGGGTGGCCACACCAGTCTCCGTTGTTTCCAGAACCTCAAGGAAGAGGTAGTCTGTTGCCCTGCCTCTGGATGTAACATGCTTCACACTTACTCATCTGTGGGTTTATGCTAGGAGCAGGAAGGAAAGGAAAGTGACTTTCCCTGCCAGATTTCTAGAAAAACTAAATCTGACTCTGGAAAAGGATGGACACAAACTCAAAGGGCGTGTACAATCACTGCTGTCATACACGTTCTCTCCCCGCTTTTGTTTCACATAGCTCTTTCACCCCGGCTGATGCTGCAGTGTTGGGAAAAAAGCCTCGGGAGACATCAAACCCTGCACCAGAGCATCAGCAGTGCCCTGAACTTGAGCTCCAGGCCAGCCTTACACCTGTAAAAATGGCTATCACATTTCAATCACTGAAGCAGTAACAAACTCCAAATTTTTTGAGCAAACACCATAGAGCAAAGGGGATCTGTGAGGGCTGGGAGGTACCATGGGCTAGAGGATGTGTCTGCAGCATCCAGCTGAAAAACAGGAAAAAAATGCAGCTCCACAAGGTAACAGAGGGAAGTTGCTGCCAGCAGCAGCAGTTTCAGCAGGGATCACCAGACTACTTGCTCTGGTAGAATGCTGCTTGGAAAAACAGCTTGTGCTGAGCCTTGTGCTGATGTGTTCTGGTGGTTGCCTTCTGCTTCTGGGTCCCAACCTAAGGCTGGCATGTAGCATGCCCTGAAAATGGTATCTCTGATGAGATTCTCCAAAGGACAGACCACTTCCCAAAACCTTGGCAGCAACAAGCTTTAGTTAAGGACAGCCCAACACCACTTCTATATCAAAGGCAGTTTTTCTGTTTTTGAAGCACGAGGCTTGACATGGCTGGTATGAGAGAGGAACAGGCAGACTCAGAGTCGGGTGGGCACAGGTCACTGGAAACACAGTATTCGCAGGCACAACAGAGATGGTAAATGTCTCCTTAGTTCTCAGTTATGCAGAGCAATAAACATTACCAGAAGCATAATCAGCAATTTTTATAGAGCAGTAAATATTAACAAAACCACCGATTTTCAGAGTTTCTTTTTGTCTTTTGGAAATTCTGTCCAACTGGATAATCTAGCTGGGTTGCCAGCATTTGTTTACCATTTCTGAGAGGCAGCCACTGCTGAGCTACTGAAGAGTACCCAAAACTATTTCAAAAACTCAGTGCTGGACATGCCAGCAGCACGTGCTTGGTACTTGGGATAAGGCTGATACTCTGAGAAAGATCCAAGCACAGCTACACACATTGTACAGCCAGTACTACCCACAGCAAGTCTGACCTGCTCTGGCAGCACAAGCCCAAACTGTGTGCACAGCTCTCTGCAAAATCCCAGCAATCAACATAGCAGCACAGACCATCTGACATACACCCAGACGCACCTGCACCCTTCCACATTTACACTGTTTCCTTCGGCACCAGGCTCCTCTTCCTCTGTGTAAATTTATTCTCTGGTGTGCAGGTAAGGCTGGGGCAAACAAGCCCTGCCCAGCAGTTACCCAGGCTCCTCCAACAAAAGGTTTTACTTCGTGATTAATTAATCACTTGAATTCTCCAAATTAAATGAAATGCAAAGTTTTTTAACCAACAATGTTGTTACAGTTCTAGAGCCCTTGGTTTCATGCACCCTTTGTACATCTTGCACATCAGCAAGAACACCCTCAACTTCATACAAACAAGTATCACTGATATCCTTTAAACAGTTTCTTAATGTAAGTGGCAGGGACTGTACACCATGGAAAATGTGAAAAACTACTGTCAAAGTATAAAGCCAGGAGCTGCTACTCGATGAGCACACACACCAATTTCCTACGCGGAGCCTGGGCTCTCCAGAGCATAACATGAAGCAGACTCGGACAACAGCCAGGGCAGTGATGCACACGGGCAGTTGTTTCTTTATGTTATACCTCAATCTGTAGGAGGAGAGATGTGTTATCAGTGAGGGGGGGATGCCAGAGTAAGAGAAAATTAAATGCAAGGCAGTTTCTAATCAAGCAAGGATTATCCATTCAGCATGCTGAGCGAGGCATCGGTCATAGAAAAAATAACATGTTACAATGTATTAACATGAACAACTGGGAGTAATTAAAGATGCACAGGCAACCCTTAACCTGGCAATTCTTAATTTGGCTTCCTAATCTGACTTTCCCCATGTTCCATTCCCACTTAGGCACAGGCTCAACAACTTCTCCACAGAATGGTGGCAGAGAGCTGTCCCAGAACCCACAGGACCAGCCCAAGCAGCCAGAGCTCCGTGGGGAGGGACCTCTGCACCACGGGAACCTCTGTGCAATGTCCAAGTAAGAAACTACAGCACTGAAGGTGTTCTGAACCTGCACAACCCAAGATATATTCTTGCAAGTCAATATAAAGATCTTTAAATCAGGCTGATTTATCACCTAAGTGGACACAAAATATCAAACTTACCAACTGCAGATTCCCAAATATAGGAAAAAAATTTCTTGAATAAGCAAAGTTTACTGTAACATTTACTCTGTTTCTTATGGTAAGTCAGCAAGAGATACACTAAGCAGAAAATGTGATGAAATTATTTAAAAGATCATTCTTTTAATTTCTCTTACACGATTAGTAAACCAAATTAGGAATTAGTTTTAGTTTCCTTATACTAGAATAGTCCACTATTCATTCTTGTTTAAGAGACAACTAAATTTTGTATATGTAATTGATAATGAATAGAAAATTTAAAATAAATATAATTGAATACTGAAATATAAAAATTGAAATATAATTGAGTATGAAAATAAAAATATTAACAACACTGCTCCATACACTTCTTTTTGTTGCAACATTGCAGAATTCTCTGCATTTAAAATGTCATTCTCATTTGGTAATCCCTGAAACCTGATTTTATAAAATTTTAAATAACTACATTTCATAGGTATTATATGTGTGTGTATATATACACACACATATATATACATACATATACATATATAGGGCATATAGTTCCTCAGATCCTACCTAGATGGAAAATTGTTCATTTAAATTATTACACTACAGAATATGATATAATATTGCTATTCTTTATAGTGTATTTATAAAAATAATTTTAGCAGTGCTTTGACTTCCACTCTGTTACAACTCATGAAAATATCAGCACTGTAGAAATTTTAATTTCTTTTCTCCAAGTTCAAATAAAGTACAAAACTTTTAAAGCAGGGAATAGCTCTACTTCAGGGCAAATTGATATTTAAAGTGGGATTTACACTATTTTATTACTTCAAAGCACACCATCTTTACTACACAGAAAGGTTTGTAAGGAAATGCTACTGTTCAATTCCCCACTACTCCTCCTTGGAATATAGACTCGGAGTTCAGTGAAAGATCTCATTCAATAATTGAGATTCTGTGAACAGCAGTGGTAAAACTTCAGTTGACTTTAGGATTTCAGGATCAGGCCCCGGCTGCTTCAGCTTTTTAACATTTACGTCACCAAAAGCATATGCCACTGTATTTTTTCAATAAGTAGTGTAAAGCTGGTAACATATTATGTTTTCTTTGCTTCCAATTACATCACATTTCTTTTCAAAACATTCAAGTAACAACACTCCCTATAAAAATACTGAGTGATAAACCAAGAAGTCCACAAAAATATATGAAAATTTGAGGGTTTACAGCCATAGTGAAACCATTTAATAAGATGGATTAACCCAATTTTATTTTTGAGCCCTTCAAACAATGAATAGTCTTGAAAGATATAATTGCCACTGGATGACATAACCACAAAAAAGGATAACATACTTTGGACTGTCTGGCAGGTTTGGAAGATTATCTTTTCTAATGTAAACCTCTAGACAAATCTCAGCAGCAGTAAATCTAATAAACTTTACTAAGACCTTTAACTCATTCTTGTGCTTTCACTTAACTTTAAAATACATTTTTTAAAGCTTCCATGTATTTCTTAAAAAAAAGTAAGTTTTACAATCCCTGGCTAAATTCCAGGGTTTGTTATCTATTACCACACTGTGTGCTAACCAACATCCCCATCTCAAATTGTCAGACCATAATGGGAAATTCCAAGTGAACGTAAGTAACACAGACATTCCAGCAAGCAGGTGAATAACCTGCCCCAAAACAGTGCTGAAACATTAAGCAGTATGCACATTTGAACATCTCTGTTAACTGAAACTCCTCTGAATACCCTCAGAAATTTGCATGTATGGCTAAGAATAACTTTACCATAATCCATGCTGAAGTAGTCAACTTCTCTGCAAAACCTGCCTCAGTCACAGTTAGTCAAGGTTAGCAACAGAAGTGTCCACTTACACGTAAAACTGATTATACTACCAGAGGCTGTTGTAAAAACATTATCTGTAAAGCTGTTTGCACACACAATATACACAAAAACATTGACGGAGTGTGTTTTTATATCCCTGCAGTAATGTATTTGTAACACTGCAGGAAAAGATACATACATGGTTTAGTAACCCTTACCTTGCCCTCTGCACATCCAGATGGCTCGTCCACCTCCTCCTCCTGTGCTTTCTGCTTTCCACAAGAAGAACTAAGCAGAAGATTAATAAAAGGAGTTTTGCAAAGTAAGGCATCTTGCTGGAAATGGGAGCTGGGCACTCTGCACTCCAGTGACCTCGTGTAGTACAAGTCCCCCTGGGCTTAAACATTGAATCAACTCTACTGGCATGTGGCGTTGGTCAGCGATCAGCAGCAGAAATGCTGCGTTCCCGGAGTGATGCATTCGACAAGCTCTCAGGGGCTTCGCGTTCAGAGCTTTTCCCTCATCACCACTTAATGATTGGCCATTACTCACCAAGTTTGCCTCACTGAACATTTCCACTGGGTCCTAAAGGATACTTACTAAAGCCATTATATAAAATCCCGCAATTCTGCACGCCGGCTTTTTGCTCAATCCCCTAATCTCAGTGCTATCCTCCTGCCAGACTGTAAAACCAGGCTGTCCCTTTTCATTAGGCTTTCTACATTTTTTGATCCTCTGTACGGCATCTTTTTCAACTGGTAACTGCCTGTGCCGCGTTTCAGACATGTATCTCATTGTAAAATGTATGTATTTTAACAGATTTAGGGCAGCTGAGGTTTTATTTTCTGTCTGGCTCTTCATGTTGTTGAAGACAGAATATGAGCTACTTCCTCTTAAAAAGCTGATTTTATTTACTGCTAACTTAAAAGGAAAATTAAAACAGTAGCTCCCAATCTATACATGCAATTGCCTTTACATAAACCAAGTCACCAATAATTTTTTTTTTCCCAAAAGGAATTTGCATAATCAGGCATTTTAACTTTTTATCAAAGATCAAAACTAAAAATAAAAGCAGCTATTTCTTCAATCACAACAAAGAGGCTGTCTCCAAAACCCATTCAAGGCGCATTTCCTCAGAGCCCAGTCACAGGGCAATGCTGATTTGGCCTCCCTGTGCAACACCGGGCTGTGCTAACAACAGCCGGTGTGTGCTACTCGTACGGGGGCAGAAGTCTGCTTGGCACAGCAGGGATTCTGCAGGACAAGAAAACCACATTCAGAGCAATGACTCCAGAGGAGCAAGCGACTCAAAACCCAGCAGAACAGTCTTGTGGGTCAGACCTCTTCCAGAACTCTCCTCTGTGAGCCCACGTTTGCAGGACTTGAATGTACAGAGATTCAAGCACCAAACCAACGAGGAAACAGTGCTTCTATTTTAGAGGCTACAAGATCTGAACAGGCTTTTTAGGGTTTTGGTGTGGGTTTTTTGTGTATTGGTTTTTGCTTGTTTTTATTTAATTTCTAATGAAATAGACAAATTAGGTAAAAATATGTTAATATATTGACATCAAATTGGTCTGCAGCAGAAAATCTAACTACTGAACAAATACATACTACTTTTGTCTGAATTTCTTACAAAAGTTTTTTCACCTTTTTTCCCTTATACCTGCAAACAAGAATATATCCGCAACAATACAGAGAAATGCTAGAAGACTCAGATTTAGGGTTTTTTCTAAATTTACACATCTCCCTAATACACAAAATAGGTTTTCCTTATTTTATAAGTTGTGATAGCTACTTTAATGTTGCAAAACAGTAACGTATACTATAGCTGACAAAATTTAGGAAAGCTCTAGGCAGCTTCATAAATACTTGCTGAAAAACAGGATGAGAATCTCACTTAAGTCAGTGCTATTATGTTTGACAGCAACAAAATGAAAGGTAGCTAAAATTTCTTGTCTTTGAAATAAACATGCTGAACAATAATTTGAACAACAATACAAGGGGAATATTATCCCACTTTCTTCTACTTCAGGATTTAAACAAAGAGGAAACTTCTCAAAACCCTGGCAATTGTAGGTCTACTGCTTGTATATGCCTTTTCATAGTATTAATAAATATTACCAGGGACTTATATTAAGTAGATCACTGGGTCCAAAATATTAATTTTAGGTTAAAAACAAAAAAGAAGAAAAAAGAACACCTTGAAACGCCCCCCCCCAAAAAAAAACAAAGAAGAAAATCAACCAACCAAAAGAAACTCCATAACAAAAACATTACCAACCAGAAAAATGCTCAGACAAACAAGAAACAAACTGCCATCTGATACTTGAAACATATCCAAAGACTGGCTTGAAACTTTATTACTAGCAGGACTGTAATAAATACTTCTCTTAAGCATGTTCATATATATGAGAATTTATGTATAATAAGGTTTAAATTTTCTTTAGTAAATAAAACCACATATGAAACATTCAGTTCAACACATTATGTATATTTCTGGTATAATTAAAAGACAACAGCTCTGGGTAAATAATTATATTACATATTTATAACTATTGCAAGAATAGACATGTTTTGCATAATCTTCAAATTTTAAAAACAAGATATACAATTGAAAGTACTAGGAGAGGACATTCATATCTTTCAAAAGATTATTCAATCTTTCTTCCAAAAAATAAAAATCAAAATAATGCAAATAGTTTTCTGGCACCTACTTTCCTCACACAATCCTTTCCCCCTTCCACACACACAAAGCAGCATCACAACCAGTTTGTGTGTGTTTCACCTCTGGAAATGTGTCATAGCAAATAAAAGTGGTTACAAAATTGTACTCCTTCTAAATTAAAGAGTTCACCAGACACAAACACATAGTAGTGTTTCATTTTCCAATGTCAAATCTTATACTAACTTAGATGGGGTACTTATATGGGCATTTATGCCCCATAAAAAAATTTAATCAACCATTTTTTAAAAATCATCTTTTTCTAGTTTATAAATTACCCAAATTTAGTCCCATCCCAAATGCCTTAATTCCTAATATTCCACTGCACTGTTTCTCCAAGTATCTAGTGGGCACTCAATTAAAACTCACACCTTACATGTCCAGCTTCAGTTTTCTTACAAGTAATGTATCTGTAGGTAAATTAACATTCATAAGGATTTAAGCGTAAATACAAAAAGTAACCTTTGTAAACAGTTCTCATGTCATAGCCAATACAGAATGTTCACTGAAGCAGTCAAGTCACTGCTGTTAGGACAAACAGCCTTATAACTCAAATACATACTCGTTAGCCAAACATATTCTACGAAATATGAGAGCTGCCAGGGCAAAGGTCAGCAGGACAATGAGCACAGTCGACCCCGTGTGGTTGGTGTTGACTCTCGGCTGCTGTGCCCGGTTAAAGTCGGTTGAAGTTGGGGCCCGTCTCTGGCTCTGCTGCTGCGCACGGCGCTGCCGAGGACTCATCGAGGTGGTGGTGCTGGACACAGCTGGCGTACGCTCCTGGCCAGCTGCAGCACCGCTATTCTGAGTTTCAGACTAAAAAAGAAATGTTGAGAGCCGTCAGACAATACAGTATGTAAGATTAGCAAGAGATAAAATCGTAAGGACTAAAATGTGCCATTCAGATAGCAGTTCATAGACGTCACTAACAGTTGCAAGACTGTTACAGCTGGTTGTTTCTATCCATACGCTATCCTGAGTAGAAGTATATTTCAAGCTGAAGATCAGCAGTTCTATAGACAAGAGAAGGCTGAAGGAAGTCTGTCAAACCATATCTGTGTTAGAGATTGTAAGTATCTTTGTCTAGGATTTGTTTTAACTCCTTACTGTTCAAGAAATCCTTAAAAATCCTCTGGATAGTTAAATCTCTGAGGATTTGCAATGTCACCTATACTGAAGGGGAAACAAGATGGGGAAGCCAAAAGAAGGATGGAGAGAAGTCCAAGAGCTGCAATTAAGCAATGCTGGAGTGTTTCCTGTGGACAGCTGGGTCCAGAAGTCTGTTCTGATCATCACCCCTGAAAACACAAAACAAAAATCCTAACCACAAACCACCGACCTACCGGTCCCAGCAGGAGTTCCCCAGCACAGTGCGTGTGCAGGCACTTACCTATTGCCCTCTACTGGTCAAACTCGGTCTGACATTACAAGTACTCAAAAATAAGCTTGGGCAAATGATGTTCTGCTCATGAGAATTTTATGCTGAAGAAAACAGGTCTCAATCTCATGAACTAGAAAATATGACATAGTATCTTCCACCAGACTAATCCTGCCTGCAATACTAAAAAGTTCAAACTTCCAACATTTAATATTAAAAACAGTGATACAGCAGAGTCATTAGAAATAAGCATTTTGACAAGGTTCAAAAAAGCTCTGAAAAAAACCTGCAGGTTTTTAAATTTTTAAGTCTTATTTTCAGCCCTTAGAAAATAAGGGGTTTTTTTTAAGAAAATTGCTTTACTTAAAGCAATTTGAAGCCATTTTCCAGAGTTAGCTTTCTCCCCCTTTCCTTATAAAAGATTATTATTACAGCAGGTAAAACTAGAATTCTGGACGTTTTAGATTTGTTTCCAAAGCCTTTTAATGGACACAATATCCATAACCTTAAGCATCGCTTCAGCCATCTACTACATCCATTAAAGATTACCTTTCCACATGACCAAATAGGGAATGCCCTCAACTGCATATCAGGTTTGACAATCCACAAGACAGTCAATAATACTTGGTCTTGTGACTCTGTGTGTGGACAAATAATTCAAAATTTTCACCTAGTCGATGATTTGTTTTGCCCAGGGAAGAGGCCTTCCATTCCTACCTCCTCATCATTAGTACTTCCCACTGTTTATCACTGGCAAGGAAGTACTGATGCAATTACTTGCCACATTTGACAGCTAGCCTGCTTACACAGGCGTCTTGCCTAAATACGCGAAGCACCTTGGGTAGCTTCAAAGAAAAATGTTTTTAAAATATACATTTTATCAGCAGAGACAGCCAAGAATACCACAAGCAGCCTGTCATGATTTCCAGTACACTGCAGAAGTAATTCTGCTTCTCACTTGAAAGCTCCTTATGCCAAGGAAAATAAAGTCTTGGGGAAGCCAAGTCTTTGAAGAATGAAGTTCCTAGATTTGTCTACATTGCCATCATCCAGAAGGTGAGAGGGAGAGAAGTGAATTCAGGACACAAGAACTACCTAATCAATAAGCAGTATTTCTCTTCTTCAGCTTTTAAAGATACAAAGAAGTCTAGAAATATTCCTAATCCTTCATCCTACTAACAAAATTAACTAGCACTGACTGTCACACACATCTTCTCAATACTGCAAAACTTAAATTTAAAAATAAAACAGAAAGGCCCTGTTCTGAACAGAACAAGGTGTCATACACTGACATGAACATATCTGCGATTCAAGAGAAATCTCACTTAGAATTTCAAGGCTTTTAAGGTATTTTTCTGAGGAAATTACAGATGGATTGGGACAGTAGCAGACCAACGCTTCACCCAAAGCTCAGCTAATGCACCACCTTGGGATTCCCAACATTATCAATGGCCAACTATTACCAGACATGCAGAAGAAAGCAGTGATCATGACCCAGTATAAATTTGGGTCCAGGTGCTACAGTATCTTAAATAATAGATATAAATAAGATATAGGTAAGAGAGATAATTTTGTTTGTTTGAAGATTTAATCATTAAGAATCCCAAAAGTGGCAGATGGTTGCGCTATAAAAAAACACAAAAAACAAACACAATCATCTAGTCTTCAACTTAATGGCAAGCCTTTGAACTCTTCGTAAGAAAATATTACAAGATTTTTAGACTAACACAACACCTCACAGGACACAATTTCCACTGTTTCTGCCAAACCATACTGGAAATGTGGATGAGACTAAAAATGGAAATATTCAATAATAATTACATTATAGGCATATTTAGCATCTGACCTTTACAGACATGTAATACACATGTCACATTATTACATACTATTTATATTACAATGTGTCATATTTCTGAAGCTTCTGAAGCTGTTAGGACTGATAGAAAGCTTTGCTCCAAGGACATCTGAACAATTATTTGATGAATAAGCTATTTCAGTAAAATATATTTATATCAGAACTAACAAAAACTTATATCATCTTACAAAATGCAAGTTAGGAAATTTATATCATGTTCAGTCTACTGAAGAATGGTAGAATTCATTGCATCCTTTATATCTCCAGGCCATTATTTTAAAATTTTTTATCAGAATACTAGAAGGATTAAATCATCATCTTAGAAATGATGTTTAAAAAATACAGTGAACTCAGAAACTTAGAATCATATAAATCCTCTGGGTTGCTGAAACCTCTTTCACTTATACTAACAGTCTGTGGAGAGATGCAGAAATCAGGATAGGTGAAATACTTGTCTATACAACTTTCAACTGAAGAAATGCTGCAGTTTGACACAGCATGGCTTAATGGCTAATGAAAAATGTCTATTTCTAATGAATCAAAGTTGGGCCAAGGACTCTCAGCTGTCAAGACATTTAAAATGGTTGCTGTAGTATTACAAATTTAAGGCATTACTTAACAGAGATAAAGGGAAACACTTTTTACCAATATATCATTCAGAATTTATGATTAAAGGTAAGGGCTTTTATATAACTTACACATTAGAAGACAGCCTCATTTTCTGACAGATGCCTCCATCAGCTTAAGAGTAGTGGCTTCAGTTACACTGTTTATTCTATCACCTCTCAGTGCTTCATCCAGCCACTATTATCAGTGCAGATCACTACTATAGGATATTGTTTAATAACAGGTGTTAATAACTGAGGCTTAATGTATTCCCAAGTTATCAGAAAACAGCCTAACTACAGTTTTATCTTGTTATTTAATAAAGCTCATCAAGCATCAACTTTATTCATTAGCTATAAACCCCAAGGTGGGACATCATTCCTTATCAGTACACCAGATGTATTGCTACAGGTTTGTTGGGAGTTCAGACACCTATAATCCACAGATTTAGCCAGCCTCTGCTGCTGAGTAAATTGCAGCACTCTCCAGCCTCTAGCAACGAGTCCCACAGACTGTGATCAGTTTTGGTAGGCAACCACTGGACCACAGTCCAAACCGAGCATCTATAATATATTCTTTCAAAAACATTGTTTTGCTCAGATGTGGAAGGATTTCACCTTAATACTATGGGCAATTACTTTTATCAAGCCAACTTTCAGCAGCAGTACCTTGCTTGCACTTTGAATACTCAAACAAGAATAATGTACCATTACTCTGCCTTGAATAGACATCAACAGCTACTACAAATAATAATATTTTTTAAAAATAGTATTGTCAGAAGTAGTCTAGTCAGAGGTATTGTCTGCACTGGGTTCAGACCCCTCAGAAGTACTATGCTGCATAATTCCTTAGGTAGCCTATTGTTTTCGTTTTATTAATGCTAAAGACTGCTCTCTGTAGCTCTGTATCCTTTCATACAAGTTGATGTGGCAGCATTTTCCAGAGCAGCACTGCTCGTTTCCTTGTTCTTATGCTGTTGTTCTCTTTGCCTGGCAAACCTTGATAACGTTGTGACAAGTTCTCTTGGGAAGCAGCTCTCACTGGCATGAGAACCAATCTCCTCCCCTCCTTCAAAGATCAGTCATTTAAAGGCTGGATAAATGTTCTCTAATAATACAGGCACATAAAACTTAACAGCCAATGTGCAATATCTGCATCAGTGTTGCACACTCCAGTCAGTACTAACAGGACTGTGAATGGGAACAACCACTGCTGGTCTAGCAAAAAGACAACAGAAGGTGGGGAGGAAGGGAAGTGACTTGGAAGATGTGGTCATGCAGGGAAAGCCTGGAAGTCAAGAGCTCTGAGTGCACCTCTCCCACAGCACAAACACATCCAGGCAGCAATTATACAGTAAGTATTTTCAAAGGGCAACAATCTGTAAGACTGAAGTACTGAGTAACACAATGACAGCCAAAACATAAACAACAGTTTCAAACTGGGTTTTGAAATCTGAAAAACATGTACTTAATGGAAATACTGTAAGACTCGGTCCTTCTTTAGTCAGTGAGGCTATAATCCTCTCCCTAGGTAAAAACTGACAGAAAGGAGAGCTAACAGAACTTAATAAGGCAGAATTAGGTCTTTACACAACAAGAACTCAATAAATGGATTTTACACATGCATGAAACCCAGCTGAGTAGAAAGGATCTGAGGTTTACATGGGTACTCTTTCACACCTCTAAGCAGATCAAGGCCTAGATTGCCCTACTTGAAAATACTTCTATTACCTTTCACATGAATAAGAACACAAAAATAGCAAGCTCAAATTCCTTAAAATAGTCTTTCCTGTTACACATTTCTTTCTTCCACTGTGTGGCTATTTTCCACTACTTAATGGCTCCAGATAATTCCTAAGACTCAAAATGTGACAGCTCAGAAACACAGGTGTTGGCTCAAACTAAAACTAACAATCCTGAATATTAGTTCAATTCCTTAAAACATGAACTCACTTATCATTTACAGTTAATCACATATATGAGTATTTTTACATTTTACATTTACATACATTTATATGCTTATATGTTTAAAGGTCTCATTTCCCATGGGAATTTTCTGAAAATTAAATTAATCATTAATTATTAAATCAGTATAACTGATAAAAACAGTTTACTTAAAAATATGATTAATTTTAAAGTGCCTCTCCTCAAGAAAATGCCAGCAATGCCTTGGTGTATCAGCTCTTTCTACTATATTAGCCAGGATTTGTAGTAAGAAGAATATAATAAAATGGTTTATTAAATCCTGAACAATCTAGAAAAATCCTTATTGTGGGGGAAAAAATTATGCTATTAGCATGTTTGTATTTCTACATAGCTTGAAAATATATTACAAACACACAACAGATGTTATTGGGCATGTTGTAGGTTTTTTAAGCAGTCTGCAGCCCCATCCTCTCTAAAAAAGGCAGCTTAGCTGGGATTTGCCTGCAATTTATCAGTGAATTTAGACTGCATTTGCAACAGTCATAACAGCAGCTGCCTTGGCCCATCACCAGACCTCAGTAATTTCTGAAACCTTTATGTAAGCCCTACACCTAGCAGTATTAAAACATAAGTGTCATATTTCAAATGGTAAGAATATTTTAGACTTACTTAAGAGGTTATAAAACCCAAGAACATAGTACTGATTAATATTTAAATGTTACAGGTTATCACTGAAACATTTTTTGCCTCTGGCTAAGAATTCTGTAGAAAAAAACTTGTGCTACATTATGCAGATGATAACTTTTCAGATACCATAAAGTTTTAATGAACACTTAATGTAATTAAAGGAAACACTGGGAAGAACTGCTAAAAGAACATTATTTACTGTTTTAAGAGAAGGAAGTGGTTGCTCTTTCTAAAAATAATTCAGCATACTATTTGCTAATAGATTTTATAAAAAAGTATGCAGGAATTTCAGAATAAATATGTGAACCACATCAGCTTAAGAGGACCAATTTCATGTTCAGACTATGCCCAATAAAGCTCAAAGGTGGACCATACCATTGCAGTTGGTGGATCTGGGAAGGCTCTAGCTGCGCTATCCTGCTGGGGCTCACGTGAGGCAGCAGAGTGGTTCAGTCCTGATGTGTTTGAGGGTCCAGCATCAGACCTCCTAGATGAATTGACCTCTGCCTATAAGAAGCACATATATATACTTCACATACAAGATCAAAATCGCTCCAAAACAATTTGGCTTATTTTGAAATGTGTATTTTATTGTAGAGAATGAGGCTTACCAAAATGTAATATTCAGGTGTGCCAGCTGCATTTCAATCACACAGTAACAAGTATACAAAATTTTCATTCTTTAAAAATAAGGCTGCAAATGTGCAAACAAAGGTTTAAAAAACTATTTTGTTTGCACATAACAGATATAATGTTCAAAAAAAGCACAGATGTAGAGAGCAAAAAATAAAATCCTTTAGAAATCCAGGACGTTATGCCAGAATAACACAATTTTTTTTTGCATGTCTTTAAGACAATTCTTACCTCCTGTTGATAAAAGTGAAGTAGCATAGCCTGCTCCCCCACAGGACTAAGGAACTTCTCATGAGTGCCAATGTAATGTGGTTCCAGTACCAAAGTTGCCTCATAGACAGAGTGCGTATATACGCATGACACAACACTGGGCTGTATATCCATACCAGTGTCCAGTATTTAAATTTCAGCACAGAGTAACAGAAAAAATACAAGTCTTGTAATACTGCTTTCATACACATTTACATAATGTCTATGCATTATTTCCCAGAATTTAGGTTTCATGTTTAGGAAATCTGAGACAAGAGATCAGTAGGGACACATAGAAGAACACAAACTCCAGTATATATGCCAGCAATAATCTCTTGGGAATGGAAAAGGATATACCATCATAGTGCTGAACTGAAATACTTTTAAAATTTACACATGTCAAAAAAAAAGATGTCATGACCAGATCAATTTTTATCAGTAAGCAAGTCACCTCCTAAATCATGTGTCTAGATCCCAATTTATTACAAAGATAACAGTTTCAAGTCTAGTGACTGTCTTCAAATGCAGACTTAAGTAGTGGTGGCAATATTAGCAAGAAATACAAACAGTGAATTAGAAAACAACCTGTTACGGTGATAACAAACTGGTAAGATCACAGTATAGTAGTCTTTCATGATACTATTTAGTGTGAGAAAATTAAGTTCACTGTCTCTTTATGTGTATCACCTCAAGAGAATCCAAAAAATATGGCACCAAAACAAGCTGGAGATGGATTTAACACTTGAAAACTTAGAATCTGGAAACACTGCTTTCCCTTTGCACTTGGCTATATGAACTATAATATTAGACAGGAAAAGTTACTATTCAAATATGGATCAACACAGAATTATGAAACATTTAGAGTGGAATGGACCTCTAGATGTCCCTGGTCCAACTCTCTCCAGAGTCATGTCCAGACTAATTCTGAGCATCTCCAAAGCTGGGGGTTCCAGAGTCCCTCTGGGTAGTCTGCTGAAGCAATTGACAATGCTTGGGGTGAATCTTTGTTTCCTATATCCAATTGTAAGTTCCCCAGAACCTGTGAGTACTGATTTTCATACTCCTGCTTCTTCCAAGATGAGCTCATCTTTAATCTCTATAAAGCAGTAATAAACATGCATTTGATTTACTTCAGTTTATGAAAATACTAAGTCTATTATCTAGACTGAAGTCAGACTAACATTCAAAAAATGGCCAGCATATTTAAACATAATGAGGATGAGCAGAGAATTAATTTTACTGAAAAATACACCTTGTGATGGCAAGATGAAGGTAAACCATGCTGTTTTACAGTGATACATATGCTATTAGTAATTTATTTTTCTTTTCTCCTTTTTCCTTTTCTAAGCAAAATGGAATTTCTGTTATAACATCTTAAATGCAGAAAAGTATTTGTAAGCCAATATAAAACTGCTACAAAATATAATTTACTATTAAAACAGACAGGAACAAATGTGGATGCTCACAGAAGCAGGAAAATCGTAATGAGGTGTGTTGGGGTCCCCGCCCCGAATTTCATATTCCTATCTCAATACCACACAGAGTTTTTAAAAAAGTTACCATCTTGTTATAAAGCTGGTAAGGAACACAGTAACCATGGGATCATCTACACATAGTTAGGAGAACTCTTATTTAAGGAGGACGCTAATGCAGAGATTGCTAGTATGTTTCCTAGTAGAGAGACTCTCAAAATACACATTCAATCAGCAATCTGATATTAAATCTTACCCCATAAATTGACATGAAATGTATCCAAAAGATTAAAAACGTCTTTATTTTCTGCTAGTAATTCATACTATTAGTTTATTACAAACACATCAATTGAACACCTCATCTTAACACCAAACAGATAAGAAAGTCAAGCAAAGCAGAGAAGCAGGAAGCTTAAACTCCAACCCCTAAAATGTGATTTGAGAAGGGAAGAAAAATGCAACCAGAGGACAGAACTGATTTACCTTATTAAAAAAAAAACAACGAAACAATAAAAACCCACAATGGATGGTAAAAGGCTGTAGAAACCTAAGACTTTTGTACATTTTTTCCCCTGACAAGTGCTTGCTCTTAGGGGGTGGTGTCAAGTATACAGATACATAGAAAGCATCAATATTCTTTAAAGACTGATGTCTCTAAGTCTTTAATTTTAAAACTGAAAAAGGTATGAAATGTAAGTTATGAGTTCTTTCTCTCTAAAGAAATTCAAAACCAAACTCTGGTATTTCTAGAATTTCTTTGATCAAGATTAGCAGTTCTTACATAATAATCAATCCTACAAATTTAAACTCTTATATATTGGAAAAAAAGCAAGGAAAAGGCAATCCATTGTTTCTTCAAGTAGCTCAGCTTTAAAACTCTGTCCCTGTTTTTCTCATCTTTGTAAGATATTTGGAAATGTTTTTATCGTAAGTGTTATGGCATAGGAATATGGATGTCCTGCAAAACTGGCAGGAATTCTCAAAGAAGACAATCTTTACCTTCATGCTGCACACAAAGAAAGTAAGAGTAGCCTTTGGGACACTACTAGAAGAACATGGGTGACAAAAGGGGACATAATGGCAGCCCTGACCTTAGTGAGGATGCCTTCTGCACTAATGCCACACTGTCATAATATAATAGTAGCTCCCTGCCCTCATGCACAGTAGTCTTCCTTAGTGGCTGATTTAAGAGTTTAGTGGAAAACCCAGTGAAAAACAACACTGTGCATGCAAGACATGCAATTCTCTAAGGAATGTATTTGTCTAAACAAACCTTGCTTTCACTGAAACACAAGCTAGAGAACACATTTTTCCGTCACAGCAACTTCCACACCCGAGTTCAACTTTCAGTATCTTCAGATAGTAGCAGAGTAGTTCAAAAGAATTTGCAACCATTTTTCAGTAGTAATATGTTTTATTCCTTCCATAAACCAAAAGGAAAAAAAAATCACAAAGGTAAAAAATTTAGGTTAGCTTTGCCCAAACTTTCCTCACACTCTTATGGTAAGACTAATTCTGGAAAATTTAATCAAGTTATTAGTGTCTGAAAATGTGGAAGTAAAAGTAACATAGGCAGTTTTTACCACAGTGGTCACCACTAAAATTAAAACTAATCAATCAATGCTTGAAATACACAACTTATTAACTGGCAAATTTCAAGACATCCATTCTTATTTTTCTCTTTCAGACTGTACTGAGAAAACAGGCTTCCACATAGCAATTTATGAAGGTTTTCGGACATGACGAATGTTTCTGTGATTTACAAATTTTTCCTCAGTATTTTTTTTTCTAATTCTATACAAGAGAGATAAAAGCTTAAACAGTGACTTTACCTTGAAGCTAATTTGTCTGGCAAGCTCTTTAGCCTCCTTGTCCGCCTGGCTTGACACACTTCCAGATGTCAGTGGTAAGAGGGCTGTCTTCATAGATGTGCCACACATTTCACAACAGAAGTCTTGTGACCTGCCCACAAATTACATAGCTCAGAATAGCATGTTCTCAGTGTTCCTGTGTGCTTGTTTAAATAAACTATTTGCAGAACAATCCACAGAAAGACAAGTGGTGGCAAGGCCAGTAGCTTGGAAACACTGCCTCAAATCACACTATCTTGAAAAAATATGTTGAGAATTATCTCTATTACTAACACAAATTCTCTCATGTCATTTAGGAAAGTATTTACAACTGACCAAAATATCACTATTATTTATACTTTATTATTAATTTCTTACAATTAGAATACTTATATCAGCAGCAAATAAAAATTATAAATGATAAAGATTTAACTATCATTACAAATGTTATACTGGACCCAGGAGCTTGCACCTCCAATCCAGGAATTTCAGCTTCTTCAGAACATTACCTTCCCACATCATCTCTCTATAGAGCACACTGCAGGCGGTTCTCCAGGCCGGTGAGGAACCACACAGACTTGACAGCACAGTATCAAGATCAACCCATCCCACTGACCCACTCCTGTTACTGAATGCCACTGAAAAGAGCCTGGCTCTACCTTTTTTACAACTTCCTTTCATATAAGCATATACATGGATATGATCCCCTTTTCTTCTCCAGGAGGAACACTCCCAGCTCTTTTACTATTTCCATGTACAAAACATTTCCAGCCCCTCAATCACCTTTGTGGCACTGCACTGAATTTGCTCCAGGATGTCCTTATCTTTCTTGTACTCTAATCTGATCACAGCCCCACCTGAACCCAGCATTCCTGATGTCTCACCAGTGCTGAGTACTGAAGAAGGATCACTTCCCTTGACCTGCTGGCAATGCTCCTCCTCATTCTACCCAGCACACCATCAGCCTTCTTTGCTGCAAGGGCACACTGCTGCCTCGTGATCAGCTTAGTGACCACCAGAATCTTCCCTTCCCTTCCAAGCTCCCTTCTAGTCAGCTGGTGTTATTCATCTCCAGGGGCAGGACTTTTCTCTGACGCTCCTCCAGCCCACTGAGGCTCCGCTGGATGGCAGCACAACTTTCTGGTGTATCACGCACTGCTCCCAGTTTTGTATTACCAGCAAACTTGCTGAGAGTGCATCCTGTCCCAGTATCCAGGTCATTAATGACACTGACTGAATATCACTGGCACCAGGAATACACCAACAGTGACCAGCCTGCAACTGGATTTTGCAGAACAGGCAGCTTAGCCAGTTCTTAATCCACCTTACTGTACCCACCTACCTAGACTGTACTTCATGACTGAGGATAAGGGAAAGGATACCAAAAGCCTTGCTGTAGTCCCTATAAACAACAACCACTGTCTTCCCTTTGTCCACTAAGCTAATAATTTCATCACAGTCACAAACCTAATCTTAAATTAATTTCCTAAAGATCATTTAGAAGAAGTTGCTTCAGAATTTTGAAATAATTTCATTATTACTATTTCCTTAAAGACAATTATGCATCATTATTTTGGTTCTTTTCTCCCCCACTTAGTATCAAACTCCATCATACCCACTTCCTCTCCATGCTGCAATTAGTACTCTATCACAATGTTACTTGAATTTCAGACAAACCTCTAATATGACCACACAATGCTGGAGGGAACGGAGTGCTCTCAAAATATTTTGTTTGACTGCAAGTTCCAAATTTGCACAATATTCAGAGAAAAAAGTGACTACATACAAAAGATATCAAACTTGTTTTATTTGGAATAAATGCAAGAGAACAGACTGAAGTAGCTTATTTTCTACTCAATGCATTACCCTAGAAGTGAGTGAATGTAAATGTACCTACAATAGCAAACTTAGCACTTACTTCTTTGCAAGAGCTCTTCTTTCTTCTGGTGTGTAATCTAGAGATCCAATTGCTCCTTCACCTTTGGTTGGCATGAATCCAATGATGGCTAGTAAAGCTGTTCTTACTAAAATGGGAAAACAGAGATATAAACGAAGTGGCAGAAATAACAGTTACATAATCTCATTCCACACTCAAGAAAGTTGCATTTCTGACTGCAAAACTTCTTTCTGCCAAGTCTGAATTTCCTACAAACAGCACTGGTTTGGAGTTAGGTTTTTTTTGGTACACTGCAAGGCTTTCTGAATTTTAACATCACACTGTAAACAAAGAAAAGGCCACCAGCCGACAGAGAAGAAAAAATCAATTGTCACAAAAATGTTGCATTAAGGTGAGTGTTCCAGACTCTAAAAACAATTTAAAAAGGTAAAGCAGAACTAACATATAAAAAGGCAGGGGTGGGGGGGAAGGGGAGAAGGGGAGCAGGACAAGAGGAAGAAGATAAGGTTCACAGGGAATTCTTCTTTTTGCATCTGTTATATATTAGACATTAATTTTGCAATTTATTGTACACATGCTCAGAGCTTTTCTTTTTTGCAAAGTATTGCAGAATTTGTTCCTTTTATGTCATCATAATAGGGGAAGGAGCTCACTTAAAATATTAATAACTGCTTTTAACAGAATTGTCATCTGAAGCATCTCTTTTGACAACATCTGTACTTGGAATTTGTTTTACAGAAGTAATGAAATTCAAGAATTCAGGACACTTTGCTAATAGATTTGGTAAATAAATACCACATCAAAGTAAGTACCACAGGAAAGAGACAGGATATTTGCAACTACTTAGAAACATAGTATTTTCTACTCCTTAAAAAAACATAAGAGATTTAACAAAAGTTGAAGAGAGGCCCACTAAAAAACTCCTAATATCTTACCAACAGATTTGAAAAGTGAAACTGATATAGAAATAATTGATGTACTGTACTCAGTAAAACTAAAATTACTTGAACATAAGCATATTGCCTTGGATGAACTGTGCCAGCTCTCAATTTCTGTGATAACAGTATTTTTAAAAATAAAGATAGAGAAGATTCATTTATTCTGAACTCAGACCACATTATCTTTCCTCTCAGCTCAGAACCACAGCATTAGAACTGAAAACTCCCCTCTATTAATATTCAAGCTGGCTTAGTGATCATGCAAAAACAGGGTAAAGTAATAGGCTTTATTTTGATAAGAACAATTTTAAACAAAACACACAAATAATATTCTAAGCAGTCTGAAAATTCTTAACGCTTATGTATCCAAGTAAAGAAGAGCTTACCATCACCCCTCAGTTTCTAAGCCCTGGCATTTACTTAGTATCACTTCCAAATCATTCAATTTCACTCTTTTTATAACCTTACATTTGACAGATTCTCCTACAATTTTACACCCTCAAAATCTATCTCCTTTTCCACTACAAACATTCTTCATGAGATTTTTTTTTTTTTTAGTTTAAAGAATAAGTTGTTTGTCAGGGGTAACATTTTTCAAGGAATTGTTACTTACTACTCCACGAAGGCTGCCATGTTTCAGGATGATGCCCTGAGATGCTTAAACAAATTTTCTTCCCCACTTCAAACCTGCCATTTGCCTTCAAAGGAAAAGAGAGGATACAATAAAACATACTAGAAGTTAACTCCTGAGTTTTGGTAAAAGTCGCAAAAATCATGATCAAAAGAATTCCATATGCAAACAATATGTGACATTTATAAAGTTATACTGCCAACCTCACAAAATTGGCATTCAGCTTGCTGAACACAGAACACTGTCATCTTATTCTATTAATGCATGAAGAAAATCTTCTGTAAAACTATGCACAAAGGAAGGCCTTTGCCCCAAACTACAGGTCTGCTTTCTTATATCTGAGCAATGTTTTCAACAGAAAGAGGACCCATGGAAGGGAACAGAAGGTTAGACAATCACATCAGCAACGTGATTTCTCCCAGAGGAAAGAACTTCCATTTATTAGGCATAAAGCTTCATACAATTAGAGATTAGCAAAATCATCTTACAAAACTTTGAATCTTCAATTATACTATACTGTGCCACCGTTCTTACAAAGTAACATTATGTTAAATGCCAAGAATCTCTCTCTCTCTCTACCTGTGATAAAATTGATAACATAAAAAGGAACAACTAGTAAGCATGCCTACTTACCGTCAGCAAAATAATGCTGGGTGGTTTCATGGGGTATTCAGGTGGTAGCACTATTCGCCCATGATAAATCCCTCCATCAAAATCTGAATCTGGAGGGCCTCTAACAGTGAAGTGCCATTCAAAAAGATTATCCTAAAATGGCCCCATCAATGGAAGAAGGGACAGGGGGAAGAAAACAAAAGAAGAAAGAAAAAAAGAGTGATCATCACAGAAATGGACAACTCAATGCCATTTTCTTGAATAAGAACAGGCTGAAGAAAAAGTACACAGGCAGAAGTTTTAAGAAGCCAAAATCAAATTGAGAGTTAAGAAAACACAGCACTAAGGATAAAGCTCTGTAGGTTTCTGGTCATTTACTTATGCAATAATTTGCCAAAACCCTCAAATTCATTATCCAAATTCCTTATACTAGCTGTATAAACTATGACCAGGGTTTTATTACCCAACGGATGGAAAACTGAGTCAATTAAGAGAAAACTGGATCTTTGCCTCAGTGAGCAATAATTTCTGGAGAACCAAGGGGAGACCTACACCAAGAAAGAACAGCCTCCCCAAAGCTCCTTCTGTGCCCAGTACAACACAGGGATTTGACTCAAACCCTAGAGAATTCCTATTCTCCCTCCACCACCACCAACTTTGAAAGCGCTCCTGTGCCTTATTGCACAACTTTGAAAGGTACAATTTGAAATCTAAAGTTTTATTGCCATTGGACATATAAATAACTTCTCTTGAAACATTTTCTCTTTGGGGTTTTGAGCTGCAATTTGTGTATCAGAACTTGTGCTGCCAACAACTTCCAAAATATTTACAAGCAGAACAACTACTGTTAGGACAGGAGCCCAAATGAGGCTTGCTGTCAGTGAATGAGATCCCTCAGCTAATGCTAAACACTGGTATTACAGCATTGGGATGGCCCACCTAGCTATAGTTTTTCAAGTACAGGAGATAACTGTCAAGACTTCCAGCATTTCATCTGCCAGTGTTCTCTTCCCAGTGAGACATTGTTCTAATCCAGATATAAGATCTTCATGTAGGTTACAAATAATAACAAGAATTAAATCTCTTATTTCACCATAGGAAGGAGAAACAAGCTACAGATAAAAACTAGTAGACAATAAGGAATATTTTATAGCACCTAGGAACATGCATTATTATGTGAGCATGTTAAGCATGTTACACATTTCTGCAAACAGCTAAAAATCAAACCTCCCAACTGAATACCACAGAACACTGCCTTTTTTAATTAATCCAGTGAAATCAGAAGGGATTTCTGTTTAATCTTCTAACCACCAGAACTTCATTGTCCCCTCAGCCCAAAAACTTAACCAGGTGTTTAGACAATAAGCTACTCCTTAAGTAAAATCCCTCTTTCTTACAATGCATCCAGAATTGCACACATTTATGTTTTTCACATGTTTTCTTAAATGCAAAACAGCAATCCTCAGGTATCACCTTAGGTTAAGTGTTTCAGTGAGCAACTCAGCAACTGAGCCAGATGTCAGGTTTGGTTACAAAAAGCTTTAAAGACTTAAATATTAAGTATTTCCATAGTCTTGGGAAAGAGATGGGGGAATAAACACACCCATGCTATAAAACTACTCAAGTGCAATATAAAACTGTTATTAAGTACTTTCACCAACAACTTGGAACTACAAGACCACTGAAGTTAAATTCTGCTGCTGATTTTCATCATAGGAAAAAAGAATGGTTTGCTATCATTTAAATACACACATTTTAAATATATATGCATTTTAGAGAAGTATATATTAATTAAGAGTATATGTGAATAAAACTGCATAATTACAAGCTCTTGCAAACATATAGAGAAACAAACCTCCAAAGGCTGTGCATGATAATGATCTGTAGGATCCTTCAGTTCTGCAGCCTCTTTCATCAAACGTTTGACAGCTGAAAAAGAAAGCATAAGACATGAAAATGAAGAAAATAACTTAATATGCATTGCACAGAAAAATACATAAAACATTTCTTGAAGAATTCTTTTCAGCCAACTAATCTTCTCCAGCATATTCCTGCTTCTTCACTGGAACTCATAATTCAAGACACTGTATAATTACTTACAATGAATAAACCTTAAATGTGTTATACAAGCATAAAGTTATGAAAAATATGTGCATGGTCACAAAGTTTCTCAACACTGAGCACTCAGACTAAGGTAGTTTTATATTAGTAATTGCACCTCACAGGAGGAAAAACATACATATGATTAACAGAGTTTCAGACTACAAGATTTACAAGGCTAACAACACTGATATTTTATGATACAGGACATCATGTTCATCTTTAACAATTGCTGAAAAGCTTTATCCTGACACCTCCCATGACAATTACATGACTACTCCCTTAGTTGATCAATGGGAGGTCACAGTAACACTTGAGAGAAATCAACACATCACCAGTAAGAGGAGATGAAGTTTATATTTAGAGTTATTAGATTATATTAGATTTGAAAAGACATATGCCCAGCCAGAAAAATTTACCCAGGGCCTCTGCAGTTAGAACCTGCCACTGAGTGTGAACACCCAGGTATTTTTCTATCATAAATTCAGGATAGTCATTAGTAACCTTCTCCTACCTTCCACTTCAGAAATACCAGCATCATCTGTATTTTCTGCATCTCCTTCCTGTGGCCACTTTTACAAGCTCTGTTACATCACTTATATTTCAGGGGCCCTCAATTGCACTATACATTAACGTCTAATAGAAAACTCTAACCTCCCTGCAGAGTAATTTTCCTTCCAATCTACTGTGAAAAGTTATTTTCCTCCTTCACACTTTTGGACAGCTATAAACAATGGATCAAAATCTGAGAATTTCACTTCTTACAATCCAAACAGAAAACCAATTATGTGGAAATTTGCTGCTGCCATAGGGAGGTGTCAAACACCCTACAGATTCCACCAGATCACGTCACAGCTAGAAGCATTCAGACTCTGCTGAATAACAGGTTTTCTCTTTCATCTTCATTAAAGTTTACCAGTTCATTAGAGAGGAATAATAAGAAAACCAGTCTGGACCCGAAAAGTCTTTGGAGCCAGCATTGCTTCACAGCCACCAAAGGCTGGACACTTGCCTTTAGAAGGAGAGTGGCATGCACCAGGATGAGCTAGTTCAGGAGTGAGCACCCCATGAAGCAAAATGGTGACCATGAGAAAACAGAGAATATATGTAACAAAAACTATTAAATAAAGCCAGAGCAGTCATGGACAAGGCAGACAACTGTTACTGAGATTTCCCAGCTGACAGACCAAGAAAGAAAAGAAATACATTCACCTATAACAGGATAATGTGCAGTCACCCATGTTCACCAAGGGAAAGCTATTAGAGCATAATACTATTCCACTCTTGAGGCACGAAACATAGCAAAAACTAATTTAGCACTTGTATATCACAGAGATAATTTCCTTATAAGAAGTTTTCTGTATTAAGTAACCCAGGACATTTAAAAAATCTATCAGATTTTATCAGACCTAACTTCAGCCTTCCTTGAAGAGTTCAGAATATCTAAAGAGAGCCTACAAGCAAGATGGGAAAGGGACTTTTATAAGAGCATGTAGCAACAAGACAGGAGGAATGGCTTCAAACTGAAAAAGAGTAGACTCAGATTAGATATTAGGAAGAATTTCTTTCCTGTGAGGATGGTGAGGTGCTGGAAAAGTTATCCAGTAAAGTTGTGGATGCCCCATCCCTGGAAGCACTGAAGGTCAAGTTGGACAGAGCTTTGAGCTGTGATCCAGCAGGAGGTGTCCCTACCTGAGGCAGGGAAGCTGAACTACATGACCTTTAAAGATCCCTGCTAACCCAAACCATTTTGTCTTTCTCTTCCCACGTTGCTGAAAAATACCAGCTGAGAGGCTTCAAAGAAAAGCCTGGAGCAGTAAAGGTTCATTCTGAGAATGTGTGATCCAGTGAAGAAAGCACAAAATTTGTTTCTTCTTTAAGCACTGCTGCAGTATTCATGAAACAGTTCCTCGTTTGGCTGCCAAAAACTGCAGTGAAAGAAACAAGCATAATTCACAAAGTGAATTATGCCTGCAACAAGTATTTCAACCCACTTAAGTCACACTGAGTCACTGAGTAAACATTTGGCAATGGCAGTTCTGAAAAATCAGAACGGTTTGGGCCCATTTGAAATAAAGAATCACAGACTGTCAATAGCATCAAAGAGTATCGCTATTTCAGCCAAAAAAAGAGAAGTCAAGACACTGAATTTGCCTAAGACAGGTTTTAGAGACAAAAGCAAGTTATTTTTTAATATGACATAACCATCAGCCTGAAAAATAACCACACTTTCATAGATACACTCAGCAACACTTTATCAATGTTCATGAAAATTAAATCCTGAGGAAATCAAGCTTCTGGACTAGAGATTAATGGAGAGTTCCCACCAAGCAGGAGATGTGGGAGCTCTCTACTGCTCTGTGGAGGAAAGACAGAATACTACAAGTCAGAGGCTCTGCCTGACAATCTGCCTCTTGTGTTACAGTGAGCTTATCAAAATTTTCTGAAAAACAAAATATTGATATTAAAAATCTGAAAATCAAATTTAAAACCACCAGCTTGCTTTAGGATTGAGTGGTGGTGGAATAACAATTAATGATCAAAATTTGTACAACATATGCATATGTGATTTGTAGATTTATTTCTGCCCAAAACCATGTCCAGTCAAATTCTACTTTCATCATCATTTACTTCAAGCTGCCCTGAAACTTGAGTTCACACAACTGCTTCTTTTGAATATATCTGCAGACCACATTCACGTACTCCTGCTATGTGCCCAGCCAGACAACTCTATACCTAGTGGCTGGGGAAACTTTCTGGACACAGAAAACGCAAGTGGTCACTCTTTGTAAACATCACTGTAACTGCTTAAAGGGATGACAGGATTTGAACAGCAGTGGTGTTTTCTTAGTAAATCATAATGCCTTTTCTTAAAAAAAAACAAAACCAAAAGTGTTTCTGTATGACAGTGTCTTCCTCAAGTGTACAGCAACCTTTTCATTTTAAAATGAATTCTCAAACTTCAGCTTGAAATTTCAGTTCTACTGTTTGAAAAAGAAAGTACATAATGAACAGATAAATAATGGAATCCAGAAAAGCTGGCATAAACTAGAGATCTCTCAATCTTTCAAGCTGATTTATCTAAGCTGGGAAAAGAAGAATAAAACAATCTGACAGCTTTTACTGCCTTGGCAAATGTTTCCTACCTTTTTATTTATGGCTGCTATTATTATTTTTTTCACTTTAAGCAAGATTTAGAGGCCTACTCAGGAGAAATACAGAAGTAGTAACTTTTTCCCTATGGCTCTGCTGACCAAAACAGCACAAGCAAGGATGAAATTTATTTACTGAATATAGGTTTTCCAATGAAAGTAAAACTCTCATAAAACCATTCATCTCAGAGAAGCTTTTCTAACTAGTCAGTCCACTTAAGCAATTAGTAAAACACAAGTCATCTTTGTTATGCATTTTTCTATTAATGAGGCTAATATCTACAATTAGGAAAAATATTAGACAGTAATGAGAGAAAAAAAATTTAAAAATGAAATCACATAAACCATTTGAGACAAGCATCAAGTCCCTTCAATTACATGCATGTGTCATGGCTGACATTTTGGGAGAGTCTTCTCAAATCCAGCTGGCTTTGTTTTCTTTCTCCCTCCACTTTATACCTGACCACTGAGCCAAGAGAGCTTCACCCATGGCTGGTGTAACCGTAACCATCAAGTGACTTCAGAGGCCACAGTGCAGAGAGTCACTCTGCATCACCAGTCTCCACAGCAGCCCAAAGCACCTGAGAACCCAAACTGCATTGGCATTTAAAAGAAATTCTCATTTACTAAAGGGAATGTTTAAATTTCCTGTAAGGGAAAAATAATGGTGAATCACACTGTCAGTAGTTCCACTGCATAAAGAATGGATCACATCATTAAAAAAACCCATCAGGATTAGGTTTATGTGTAAAGTACCTAGAATTTCTTGTAAAATGACAACACTTGATGAGCTTTGACATTTTAAATAAAAAAAAAAAGCAAACACTTTAAGTGGTATTGGTCATTGATGCATGTAAGAAAACATATTTAAAGCAAAGAGTTACAGTAGCTCTTTGATATGGAAAATAGTATTTTTTCAATGGTATTTTTTTTTCTGTACTATTTGGAGAATGGTTTATTAAATCTAAACATACAGCAGCTCTAATATGTTCACAGCAATCTGCATAGTGTCACTAGGACCTGTGTGTCACCTTGTGGATGTGATTCTCCTGGACAGCTTAGAACCTGTGAATGATGTGTGATCATTTGTGAACTAAAAATAATAGAAATAAATCCAAAACACAGCGCTGAACTACCAACTCGGAAGAAAATTAACTCCATCCCAGACAAGACAAAGACATTCCCTTCCTTTGAGTTCTGCTGCAAAATAAATGGAAACATGATTTGCCAAGAAACAGGCCAGCTGTTTTCCATCCTTAGGGTCTCAGGTACATCTTCCTTAAGACCCGTAAGCCTCCTGAATATCTGCTTTACATCTTCACAGCCTCATGTACATTCTTTCACGTGACCAACAAGCCTCCTGTAATCATATAAAGTACTAAAAACTACTAAAAAAACAAAAAAAACCTTTTAATTAGTCTTGTCTTGCTTTCCTCTCACCCTCAGAAACAGCCAGCCTTTAGCCCTCATTTCCCTCAGGGCAGCAGGAAGTACAGTACTTGTCTTGTAGTTGCAATTGAAAACAACTGTTCAGTCAACACAAAGGGAGGTAAACCTTAAAAAATGCAAGGTGCTTGTAGAACACAGCTAAGATCAAACAACGTCTTCAGCTTTAATAAATTTTTAACATCTGTTCAACTTTTTACTTTTAAACAATCCAGACTTACTTCATACACAGAAGGTACTAAGCAGCACAACAGCTACTGGCTATTTCCTATTAGTTCTGTTTTGTTAACAAAGAACTGACGCATGCTTGTTGGCATGGAACACTTGTACAAAATATGCAGTGGAGAAAGAAGTACAGTTTGTAGGAGAAGCAGCAATCATATTGAAGATGACAGCTAAGAGGATTACAATCTCAGCACTGTTATGTTCCCTATGCCTCCAGGATCCCAAAGCAGTGCCCCGGGCAATAAATGCAGGACAGCACTTCGATGCTTCCCTCCAGGTGGTCTCCCTAGGCCTCCAGAGCCCTCACTAATCAAATTCTCGATGAGGTGGTGGTCTGCTGAAAGCAAAACAAACTCTGCCCCCCAAAAAATTAAAAAGCACAGTTGTCTGTGGGCTCTGTGTGAGGCACTCTAAGTAGCTGTCCATAATTCTTCAAGTGTCTGTGCTAATACCCAGTCAGACGCCTGGTCACAGCCTAAGAAAAAGCGAGACATTGTCACTACAAGAGCAGTGACTACAAGATTTAGTGTCCGATTTTACAGCAGGCTAAGGGTCACAGCTCTTGGGGGGAAAAATCAAAAAAGTAGAGAGATTATTCCAAGTAGCTGTCTTATAAATTTTAGAAAATAGGGATGTTCCTGAGGCATGAAGAGGATGAAGTCTGTTCTTTAGTCAGCTGAGCTTTAATATTGATGGGAGAGGTTTATCAGCCATGTGGTAGCAGGCTGATATACATTGACTAATCCATTTTGAAATCCTAAGACAGAAAATAGCTTGCCCTTTTACAACTGCCAAAAATACACACAAAAATATGAAGCAACAGCTTACAAGGCTTTGCCTTATTGAAGCAATACAAAGAAGCCTGAAGTGTGGAGTGTGACATTTCATCCCTTCCAAAATTAACTGTCTTTTTGGGAAAAAATAAAAAAGAAACTCAAGTTCATAGGTGATGTGAGAAGACAGCATCTGGTGAATGCCCTAAGGGGTCCTTGCTCTTACAAAGGGTAAGCAACAGGAGCTGCTTGGCCATCCCAGACCTCACTGGCCATGGCCTGTACCTATGGCAAACCAACATGGGCCAGAGCTGTGCTGCCTCTCATCAACAGACATGTGGTGTGCAGGGGAACAACTTGCTTCATGTTGTGGAGAGTTACCATCTCTCAGATATGTTGGGATGAGCTAACTGTATGAACAGGGACAAGGAAGAAGATGAACACGTTGCCTAGGAGCAATCAGTAGTAGGTCAAAGATGTGTAGCAATATTGCTCTTTTCTGGTCTGCTTGAGAGCACTCAGAAAGTACAGCAATGGAGAGACCAACTGATCCCCACTCATCCGTCTGGTCTAGCACATTCACGGAAGAGGGATCCAGGTATTAGCCACAGAGGAACTTCAGCTCCTTCACAACTCTA